>NC_135078.1:15119000-15442000 GCF_051107435.1 Chaetodon auriga | reverse complement strand
AGAAGAAGCTGAGGAGGCCCCGTCACCAGGAGGGAGAAATCTTTGACACAGAAAAAGAGGTGAACCAACTTGAATATTGTCTATATATTACCGCACACATTTTGATCACTTCAGTGGAACTTGGACACCCAGGTTTATGACACCCGGCTCACTGGTTTTCTTCTCAAACCCATTTGCAGAAGTACCAGCTGACAGAGCAGAGGAAGGAGGACCAGAAAGCGGTGGATGCTCAGCTCCTGCCCCTCATCAAGAAAATGCCTCAGATGAAAGGGTACCTGCGTTCTTCCTTCTGCTTGTCTAATGGTGTCTACCCACACAAGCTGGTTTTCTAAATGTGTTGTAATAAAGAGTACCACCATCTTTAGCCCTCCCTTGCCTCATTTGTGCTGATATTGTGCGTGTGTGTATAAAGCTTGGATGTTTCCTCGACAGACGAGTCATGGACTTGCAGCCATCTCTGCGACATAGAATAAAATGTATTTCCATAGCTCAAAGGGTACATTCAGCTTGATTTATTTGTGAATTTTCCATTATCAGGTTTTATGGAGTCTTATGCTGAAACTCTACCTGGTAACTAACTACACAAACATAAAAAAAGGCAAAGTAACACTCAAAGTTAAAACTCCCCTGGAAAAAGGAGCTGTCTGCGAAATGCAGGGACTCATCAAATTGAACCTATTGACCCCAAAATCTTGAGATGCTGTCCCTTGATGTGCTTGAGTTTTTTTATACCTGACTACCTTCCAGATGTGATTGCTAAGAAATATCAAATATGCATATGGGAACTTTATGGTTTCATCGCATTTGTCAAGTTAACAAATAGACTATACAAATATAAATATACATGTCAGTACGACAATCATCCATACATCTCCAACATTTTGAGAATTTGGTCATATGAGATTATAAATAATTTAGTTTGCATATAATGAAGCAGTGCAATGAAATAACCACACCAGACATTGGACCCAGACAGCTTAAAAGCTATGCTTTAATAAAAAATGACATGTCTAAAGTAACAAGACAAAAATAAATACAAGTGTTTCATCTCTTTAACATGGCCACGTTTTTTTTTGTTTTTGTTTTTTAAATCCTCAAAAACAACAAAGTAGAAAGCAGCACAGAAAAAGGCAGTGGCCCCTTGCCAAGGAATGATAGTGCCTTTGTTGAGTCAGTCAGTACTGTATGTAAGGTCAGCTGATGTTGAGAAAACGCATTCCCTCAGCCCGACTTGAACAGCAGAATGGCCACCTGACCCAAGTAGAAGTAAATGAAATGCTTGGTCTCATGAGTCACGTAACTGCCAAAGTTTCTTCCAACGATGCAGTGCCAGGTTGGGTTATATTTCTTGTCAAACTCCTGTGTGGGACAAAGACACAGTGTGTTATTCAAACATTTGTGGACAACGATGGTTGGAGTTGCGAATAAAGGACGTCTCCTTAGAAGAATACATTGCTTAATGAAGCATGTAGTGTCATCTGTGTTGAAGAGTAAAACCAAGTGACAAACCACCTTTGTCATTTATGGTTTTAAAGGCATGGACATCACACGTAACAAGTGAACCAAATATGTTGTCATGAGATCAGTGTAGCTGGAAAAGATGAATAGATCTAAAACTAATGATTTTACTCCGAATGTACAAGTATCACTTTTCCAGGCTAAGACTAATATTACTGCAATTCTCAATAATGATGTTACTGAGTCAAAATACATGACTAAAGTGTCGTCAGGCTCTGAGAGCTACACACACTTTAGAGGAGCACACACCCAAAGCTTGAGTTGGATGATTTATGGTGACAAAACTTAAGTCTGGGATTTTGTTCACCATGATATTCTAAAGTGTTGTCTATGGCGGACTTAACGGCCACATGGCCAAAACCAATTAGTTTTGTTAAACTGAAGGGAAATTAACAATGAGTGCCTTTGCCCATTTTTATATATATACATTTTTTTCCCTTTCGTTTATCTCATTTATAAAACAAACAATTCTGTCAACATCACCAGGCTGTAAAAACACCCCCAGTAAACTTGTACAATCACTAAAACTTGGGAGAGCTTCAAAGACAGTGAACAGCTATACTCAAGTTTTTCAGTTTCTTTGCCAATGCTACATCATGGTTTGCTCCTCCCTTCACTGAGGAGGAATGCCACTGGGGAGACAAAAATGTGGGCATCTGGCCTCTGCAGGGCAGTCAGTCCAAGAGGAGCAGGTTTCCTCAGGAAAAGGGGAAACAATTGCAAATACCAGGCTGGGTGTGTCAATAAATGATGCACAGGATGGTTGGCCGGTGAGTGCCAAATAGTTTTATTAGTTGCAGTCGCATCACTGCAAAAGCTGTCAACTGAACAGAAATGTGAGGCTCCTCACAGATCAACTGGTTAAAGCCTCACTGTGAGAACTGGACTGAACAGATGATGTTTGATGCGTCAGCAATGGATTTACCTTTTTGATGAATGCAGCGATGTCTTTCTCGATGTTATACTTGTCCAGGGCCTGTGTGGCACACTCCACGGCGTCCTGCTGCATGTCCTCCGACATGTCGGCGTTTTTGATCACTGCCTTCCTTTCAGACATGGTTGCCCTGGGAAACCAAAACACAGCGGAGGATTGATCATCTTCACGGGCGCATTGGCGCACACGAAACGCGATCGACTCGAGAGCCTGAGCATCCCAACATCCCCAACGGTCGATCGACTTAAACGGTACTGTCAGAGGAGCGTAGAGGATGTTGTCGGCCAGTAAAGAAAAAGAATCGGTTAGTTAGTGACGACGCTGTCATTACATAATAACTGACACATAATATCTGAATTAGCCATTTCTACAAGTGTTGCATAACAACTTCCATCAGCAGCAAGCCCGCTGGATGCGCGCTCTGCGTAGTTTCTATGGATACGCAAGACATTTGAGATAATAGTCTCAAATTTACCCGAGGTTTCATCAAGAATCGTATGAAATATGAGGCTGCTAAATGACAGCATATTTCTGCTACTAACTAACGCTAGAAAGTAGCGGAAAAAACAGCCCGTCTGCCTCAACGTGCAGAATACCAAAATAAACACCCCGTTCTCATAAAATAACGTTTTGCATAAAATAGGACTTTACATTATCTGAAGTAAGGTATCATAGAGGGAAGGGTTTACTAAGCACCGTTCGCCACATGCATATTCAGCGGTGATGAGTTGTTGATTAGCTGACGTTAAAGCGCGATAACTAGCTACTCATTCATCCTGCAAAATGAAAAAAAAAAAAAGAAAAAAAAAACACCGTCTAACAGTAAACACAGATGTTACCATTTCATAATACTTCAAAAACAACACATTAACCGTCCCATTATTTACTGCATGCAAAAATCTTACATTTACCTTCTAGTCTCCTGTATAGTGCTTATCTAGCTTTAAAACGACGACCGCTCCTGTAGTGACAACTCCCGCGAAGTGGTTGACACAAAAGTAATGTGGGTGTGTAGCGGTAAGAGACTGCTGCCTTGACATCTTCCCATTGGCTGATATTAATGATTTGGGTGCTGTCATTGGCCCATTCAGGCCTCTCTTCCCGGTTTTTCTTCTTGCATTTTATTTCAAACCATCATGCTTTGCGACAGGCTCGTTGCTGAGGTAACCTTAGTAAATAACTTGACTGGAGATAGCGTCGTGGCAGGATTTAACGATTTAACAATTTACAAAATTGGCAATAAGGTCAAAGAATATGAAAGAAACATTAAATAATATTATTACAAGAAGCATTTCTCGTAAAAATATAATGTTTTAACTTAATGTTATAATAAAGTCGTTTAGGAAGAAACGTTGTTTGTTTGTTATGGCGTCAACAACAACACGTGTAATTACAGACGCTGTAGCTTGCCAATGAGAAATTAAAAATGTATGTTTGGATGTTGTTGTTCATAACTTGAGGGGCATTGTTGTCGACTGTAATGAAATACATGCTGATAATGGAGACATTGTCCCATTTCACGACATTTTAAATGCAAACGTTTCAGGTCAAACGCGATGCTCAAGATGATCCTGTAAAAATACCAACAACAAAACGTGTATTCTTTGGTTAACAATATCCACAGCATTACGTACCTCACCAGATGTTATCTAGGAAGTTTCTTGCCATAACGAGATAAAAACACGTTTCTTACCCATCCTACATACTCATCCCATGTTATGAGGGATTGTCTGTATGACTAAAATAAACAAGCTTTCATGTTTCACATGACTTTATACATAACGTTGAAAATGAAAATAAAAGCTGACACCTTTTTTTTTTTTTTTTTACCCATTTATTTGTCATACATGCTCAAAGTTAACAGTTGGCTGTTAAACCCACACATCTCTCTTTCTCCCCATGTTTTTTTCCCCTTAAGTATTTGCAAACATCCACATACTAAAGTCCTAATGCTAATACTCATGTCTGTGTTACATATTCAAATATGAGTCACCAAAATATTGTATTTATGTTACCTCATAAACTTTACTACTTTTATCTGCTGCTTTCAAAGTGCCCCCATGAAAAGCACTGAAGACACGGTAATGTCCTGACCTAACACATGTAATCATCTTCACACACGCCACATAAAACACATCCCAGTCAGTCAGTGTAACACTGGGGAAAATATATATTCTCATTCATCTCTAATCTCAAGCACTGTTGTATTTTTTCCGATTCATTTGTTTGCCTGAAGGTTTAAAAACACCACCTTTCCATGGTGAATCATTAAAAAAACTACTATGATATAGTAGTGATACTGCTGTGTTGTCTGCATGTGTAACATATATACAGGTGTGGTAAAATAAATAAGTGTTGAGCATGATTTACAAACATGCATAAAAACTGAGCCCAAAGGCCTTCCCAAAGATGGATGACCATGTAGAATTAAACCTTAGGTTAAAAAAAAAAAAGGGGGATGATTTCAACTTATGAGAGGAAAAAATGTTCAAAACAAATTTTAAAAATGACTTTCACAGTTTTTTCTTTTCAAAAACATAGTTGCCTGGTATATAAAAGAGTGACACACTAACACACACGTTTGTACACATGCATCTGATCATCTTGTTTTCAGGAAAGCTGGAGCTTCAAGTACAGATGTAATGATGCACATGATGCCTTTGCTTCACTCGCTGCGGTCCTTTGGCTCTCTGTATTTGTAGTGGATGTATTCAAAGATGTCTCTCTCACTATCTACAAACAGAGGCTCCCCTGCCACACCTAAAGCAGATCCAAAGAACAAAAATAGTTCATATTAAAAGCTGAAAGTGAGAGTCACTGGTTACCGACTGATGGCAGAAGTCACACAGGACTGGAACACAGTTCAGCAAGTTCATATGTCTTATTTGCCTGAGACTCACCGGTGACTCCAACTGGTCGAATGGTGTACTCATTAAGTGTGAAGCCCTTCTCCAGAGCATGAGCTCTCATGTTTTTATTGAAGATATCACTTCCAGTGAAATACAGAACTCCACAGTAGTACTGGTCTTTGGGAATTAACCTTGGTGGGGAATGGGGAAACGATTGATTAGAAGAATTAACGAATAAAAACTAAAGGTTGCCTCTTTAGTTTTCTTGCGGTACATCCAAGTGTACATAAGTAGGCCTGTTTGGTATTATCATTGGTAGAGGGGATGTTTTAATTTGAAGATCAAAAATTTGATACCATCAAGAAACAAATGTTGAGACAAAGAATCATCTAGTATCCTGTTGTGGATTAGTATGTGTTAAAAGCTTAACTGTAAATGTTGAGAGCAACATTAAGTAAGGCACCTGATATCAATACGCCTGTGAAGGTATTCTTCCTCATCGTCATCATTCTGCTGCAGCTGGCAGACTCCCTAGAAAAACAAGACCCGGCACATCTTCACCACAGTCATGCGTCTCATGGGTTGGGTGTACTTCTTGTACTAACTATGTTACAAGTCAGAGCATAAAACACACACAGCTGAGCACACAGGAGAAAATAAGCACAGGCCTCACCATGAACTTGGTGTCTCCTTTGGAGAGAGTGTCAGTCACAAAGCCAATGGACTCCAAATGGTCCACCACTGCATGAAGGAGCTTGGGCTGGAAAAGAAGACAAAACGAACAAAATGACAACACACTGCATTTCCAACAGCATACAGTAATTGAGTTACAGGGGGGAAGAGTCTTACCTGCTTCTCGGTCTCAGAGGTGTAGTTTGGGTGGGTCAGCAAAATATCAATATCACCGCTCGATGCAGCACCTGGTAATTATGAACATGGTCATGATTGCCAGAGGTCAAACTCATATCATTAACTGAACAGTGACTGGAATAAACTTGAGGGGAAAGTTTTACCTCTCCTGTAGCTTCCACAGATTGTTCCAATATAATCTGGATTGATCTTCTTCAACTCTCCAAGGATAAGAGTCTAAACAAAGAACACAGTGTAAGAGCACACGCTGTGTAAGAAAACATAAAACTAAGCTGAAGATAAATGAAAAACATAAATTGCATCATCACCTCCATCGTTTCCATTTCAGTTCGTGGAATCCTTTTCTCAAATTCCTCAAAGTACCTGATGGCAGCAAAATAATTCATTAAACACAGCTCTTGTATCAAGAGGAAAACTCTACGATATTCAGACACATTTAGAAAAAACATTGTAAGAGGCTTCAGCCACTTACCTGAGCCCAATCTGCTGATGATGGTTTAGCTTGTGCTCAATCTTTTTCAAATCTAAAGATACAGCAAACAATAAAGAACAGTGCTGATTTGAAGCAATACCAAAGACACCATATACAACTTTTATTGAGCATACAACATACTGCACGTCACACGGAGGATGAATGACATTAAACAAACATGTGAACAATTGTAATGGGAGTCAACTGCTGAACAAACCTTCTAACGTCTTCACCCCTTCTTCAAAAAACTTCCTGGCGGCAGCAGGGCTAAAGTCAGGATCCAGGAGATGCAGTTTATTACATGTAGAGCATACAATAAACCTACATGAACAAATAAATCTTCCTGCCTCCCTCTCGAGTGGTCACTGAATTAGTGACCTGGTGCATTTTAAAGGTCCAGTGTGTAGGATTTAGTAGAGATGAGGCTGCAGGTTAGAACCAACTAAATACCCCTCACCACACCCTCTGCTATGTTGGCCACTAAAAACATGAAAAGCGTCATCTGGTGCCAGTGTTTGGTTTTGTTTGACCTGCTACCTCTGTAGATATAAAGAGCTCATTCTAAGGTAACAAAACAACAAAGACTCTTATTTTCAGGTGATTATACACAAATGAAAACACAAGTATGAATATTACATTCAATTTCTGCCATAGTCTGCCAATGCATGCCCCTAAACCTTACACACTGGACCTTTAAGTAGTCATAATGCTTTTCAGTGTAAACGTCAACAAACATTAAATGATTTTCCATTTTGGATTATTAACACTTAAGACATACCCAATTCCAGTAACTCTGGTGAGGAAATTGATGGAAGAGCTGGTGTCATCATTTCGAATCTAAATACAAAAGCAGCATATCAGTCTATGTAATGCGTTAAAATTAAGCCATTATTAACCACACAAACAGTGTGGCATCAATCATGTCTTCTCACACCCGAAGACTCACCTTTTCCAGTTTCCGCAGTTTGCCCGTTTGTAGGAACTCATCAATCTTTTCTGCTATTTTAGCTCCAACACCATCCTGTTGAAATGTGAAACATGAGGGTGGTGAATAGTGCAATGTGCAGCAGTTACATAAGATGTGCCAAGTAGCTGTTGACAAACATTTTCAGGCTACAGCAGAGGGCATCACACAACCACTCCAACATAAGCACATTGGAAGTCAATTAATGAAAGCAGTACAGGCCTAGTCATTTGTCCCTGTCAAGTTCAATACAGAGAAAGATATCAAAATATGCCTGTAGAGAATCTGTTCTCTGTGAGAAGTCACCAAGAAAAAAAAACATGAAAACATGAATGGATTATATGGACTCTGCTTCTATCTATGATGTTCATGATCATCAGTTACACCAGTTGCTTTCTTAAGAAAGCAATTTTCCACGAGTAGTCTGATGATATCTCTGTGTACAAGGACATGCAAGCCACAAGCACAAGAGTGACATGGTACCCATGATATCAAAACTGTATACAGAACACACTGAGCAATACTGACCACCGTATCTGGGTGTCTTAACTAAAACTATTAACCATTTTCACTTCCAAAAAGGTGGGGTTTGTTGCAGGACTGGTCACACTGCATTGCTGTGTCTCAGTTTGTAGTGTAGTCATTGTCACCAGGTCAAATTTTCAGATATTTACACAGTCTATCCACAATTCACTAATGTGTCTTTTATTAAGGTGAGAACTGTAGACCTTAAAACCAAATTCAGTGCACGTACCAGTTTTTTGGCTTCTTCGCCGCTTTTGATTTTGTTAGGGTACTTGGAGATGGTAGATGCTGCTTTCCTAGACAGGGAAGAAGCAAAATGATTTGTAAAAGACATACAAAAAAAGCATAAATATATTATAAAATAAATACATCTCATACAGACACACACCTTATTTTTATACACACACACACACACACACACACACACACAAATTATTATTGCATAGCTATTTCAACTGTATGGTCATTTTGGAGGATGTAGTTTTGTAGTGCTTGATACAGAGAGGTGTTGATGTCCACCCCATTCCTATCAATGAGGGCAGACTAAATAATTGGAAAAAGCCTTCAGCTTCAACACAGTGATTTTCGGTCTTCATGAGTTCATGATCTGCATTAGTTTCAGCTAACTGAGCATGAGAGACCGACAGCTGAGTGCATGTTCTCTTTGCATCCTACATTCGCTGTTTCCATAGCATTACATTTGTCATCACACGTTGTTGTCCGAACGATAAAGAAACCGTCATCTTTCAACAAAGCACACCTCTCTGCTGAGGCTTCAGATGCTTACCTGTAAGCGTTGTACTTGTGTATTGCCCTGTTGACGTTTTTCTCATAATTGGCCAGCTCTGGAACACAAACAGGACATTTCATGGTTTAATAATCACCAAATACCTCTGTAATTTATTGCTACTATTCCAGGAAAATGCCGACTCAGCCGAAGGCATTTAAATGACATGCAGTGACAACGCTTAAGCGTCAGAGCCGAGAAACTCACATTTTAGTGCCAAGCAAAGCAAATGACGAACGCGAGAAAGACAGTAGCATTTATCATAATATTTACGAATGTCTACTGATCATGTAAACTTATTTTTAAGCTATTTTTAATTGAAAACAACCCAGCTATGACACTAGCTTCTGTTAGCTAGGCTCAACCGTCCCACCACACGTACCGACAAGAAAGTCTGTTATTCCCTCATTTAGGGATTCCTGCGGCGCTTTCCTCTTGCTCATTGTTGATCTGACAAACACTCAAATGTTCCTGTGAAATACTGACGGTCTTACATGCACGCATGAAAAGTTAAAACCTCTTAATAATGGTGACTAGCCCAAACTAGCACATTAGCTAGCTCAACCTGAACAATGACTCAAAGACGCAGAGGGGGTGGTGCGTGCGTAATACGTCAGGAGACCCACGTTGATGACATCATAGCGTTCATTTAAAAATCAAACATGAAACGACTTCTTTAACGCTGATCAGCAACATTTATACTATGCAAAGTACTACATTGGACTTTTTAATATCCAAGTGGTTAAAAATATAACAAATACATCATGACTTCACAAAAATATTCATTATTGCAAACCAAGAGTGGATTTAGACAACAACAGAACAAATCACATCTCAGCATACTGACAGAGTTAAGAGTTTTCACTCTGAAGTTTACAGTACATCTGTTCATTTCATAGAAAACTGCATACATTCAATAGCATGTTTATCGTTCCTTAAGTAACTGATTATTAGTAATCTCAATGGTTGATGTGATGTAATATTCAGTTTATAATACAAAAATTTAAATTTACAAGAGCAAAATACTCGCAACATTAAAATAATGATCTATTTTACAAAGTTCAGTGTTATGTTACATAATTCAAATACAAACATGAAAGTGAATTTCAATAAAGCTTCTCTCTCTCCTCCTCATCCTCCTCCGGTGTTAAGAATCTATTTTCATATAAACTTTGTCCCTGGAGAAAATTTTAATGGCCTCCTCGATTTCAGAGAGCCTACAATCAAGATGAGCACGACGTGAGCGAACACTCAGACTGTCAGCTTTGAGAGGCAGCGACAGCAGCTCAGTCACCAAGGAGCGATGAGCTAAGGAAAAAAAAAAAAAAAAAAAAAAATCAAATATTCACTATACATGTTGTACTTTAAAAGGTAATGTTGCCATCATTAATGTAAGGGGAAAGACACAGAGTGACATACTCTCTTTGAGAGACTTCAGAGTCTCCTGTCTCTTATTCTCAGGCATCAGGGTGTGACCAGCTGGGGCTGTAGGATCAGGGGCATTTCTCCTCCTCTCCTCCTCCTCTTTATGCCACTGCTTCTTCCTGTCCTCAAGACTGAGTGGTTTTAAGCATCAGTGAAAAGGAGAACACAAATGCAGTAAAATAGTGTCAAAGAATGTCAAAATCCATCTGTGATGAATTGCACGTTTTCATCCAACTGGCTACTTGAGTTGATTATGATTTGATTGCAAAGTAAGAAGGTAAGATAGGCATAAGAGTACTCACTACTGGGGCACCTTTCCCTTGACTGCACTGGGGACGGGCTTATCACTGAGGTTTGTCAGTGACTGGGAGCGACGCGGCACAGTTTTTCCTGCAGCCCGGGCATTATGTTTAATGAAGTCTATTGCCTGGCCTTTCACCTGTAACTGTATCCACATATAACAATATATGGAATTAAAACAAAAAGGAGCAAAATACATATACATGTTAGTCTTTAATAAATATACCAGAGGTGCAATGCTCTTGGCAGAAAAAACACAGCAATATCAAAAAACTAAACCTCATATTGTGTGTGTATCAATAAGTAAACATTTATTGGCAATTCTCACTTGCAAGTTCTCGTCCTGCGTAGAGTTGCAGGTGGACAGGCCTTGCAAAGCTTGAGGGGAGTTTTTGGAGTGTGGTCTTAGTGGGGCAGGCCCATCACTGGAGTGAGCCTTCAGAAAGTTTTGACACTGTGGTTTAGCAGTTGGACTTGAAACCTGCGTGAAAAAGACGGGATTAAAAGTGATCCGGGGGAAATATTCAGAACTCAAGGATTTTCATCATTCATAGACACACTCCTTACTTGTAGCTGCATCATCACTCTGGATGGGACATTCTGGTATTTGGAGGAGGTCCATAGAGCTTTGACTGGAACCGGACGAGACTGTGCTCTCTCAGCCTCTTGCTCTTTGCAGCGTCTCTGGATCTCCCTGAGCCGTCGCACATTCTCTTTACCAAAGTCATATACCCGCTGTTCTAAGGGTAAAGTTTTGCAAAAGTTGTCTAAATTACTGTTTCATTTGCATACTTGGTGAATGTGCTAAATCAGAGTCAAAATGAGAAATAAGAAGAACACTGACAACATCCTGACAACAGAGCTGCTCTTTTTTGCACATCACAAATTTACATTGCTGATAAATCAATTGCACTTACTCTGTTTGGGAACAGGAATGACAGAGACACCATCTAGTTTGAGCAGCTCCCCCACTACCCCTCTCTGTCCTCGCTCCAGAATATGGGTAGCGTTGGGGCCAATGCGGGGACGCTGTGTTGGGGTACGAGCACTGTAGCAGCCAGGGTACAACACAGGATCTGGAGCGACTGGTCCTGAGAGCAGGGCCAATGTCCCATCATGGTTTCCCTCTAAACGACCACGAGCTGAAGAAAGAAAGAAAAACTCAACACGGAGAGAGAGAGAGAGAGAGAGAGAGAGAGAGAGAGAGAGAGAGAGAGAATATATATATAGGAGAGGCCTGTGGCTGCATCTAACCTGAAGCAGGTCGCCTGTAGTACTGAGGGAACAGAGAAGGATCTGGAGGGATTGGCCCAGATATCGATGAAGGTCCTTCACACATCTTCAAAAACAAAAGCAACAGTATGAAGTTACAGCTTCGCCGACGAAATATAATCAAGTCAAATAGAAAGAGGTACAACAATGACAAGGTGACGATTGTTTTCGTGTTACGTCATGATAAGCAAGATAGTAATTAAACAGTGATTTCCTAAGGCCTGGAAGTGGTGTAATAACTGCATTTTAATGTTTTTTCTAGCAAAATATCAGTAAGTGAGGCGTTTAAACCAAATCACACAGACGGACCCGGGCTATGAAGATGTGTCGTTGCTTTGACTTTATATTTTGATCAGTCGTCAGATGCACAGTGTCGCTAAAACATTTGGATAAAATGAGTGATTGAATCGATTGCTTATTCTTGAGAATACAGCTGTGAATATCCCTGTTCATCGGCGTGACATTGCTCGTTATCATAACCTTACGGTGTGTGACGATGGCCATAATTAATTACTTCGGTGTAAAGTTAGCTGGCTGACAATCAACACAGGATCTGTCGACGACTTCCTGCGCAGATACTAAACACAAATATGCGTTTAACGAAAAATATTTCTAGCAACTGCAACCGGTTAAGTTGCCTAAACTAACCAAGTTAATTAGTCTACCTTTGACGTCTTCTTGTCAATCAGTTGAAGATTTTGTTCACGCGCACTGATGACGCCGAGGTATCAACACTTGTTTTAGTAGCCTTCACCATGGCAACGGTGCAGCCGCACACAGAACCAGACCCGACAGAATGGACAAGCCACCCGAAACAGTCTTACTCCTGCCAGAGTATCAGACAAATGTATCCAAACCATTTCACTGAAACGCCTTTGGGTGTTTATCAGAAATAAGACACAGATACAGCGGTGGGCTACTAACAACAGCCTACAAATATTGTATTACTGTCGACTATTTCGCAATTTGTGCCGTTAAAATTATGCCGCATTTGTTTGGAGACTACCAATTAATAACAATAACAATAATAATGCGATGATAATAATATTAATAAGAATGCATATGCCTCACATACAACTCACCTTTAAGTGGCAGTTCGTCTTGTTATGCAGGTTTCCCTGCTTTCTTCTGCCTGTGGAGCAGGCTTCAGATCTAGCAGGTGCATTTCTGTTGTAATCCCGTTGGATTTGTCTTTGTAGTCCCTGAGTATTGCCTTTCAGGTTCATTACAGACCCCCTGTTTATTCAGTAGACTACGAGTACCACACCCAAACTCAAACTATGGCCTTAGTCTACTCCTAATTAAATTATAAGTTTTTGATTGCTAGAGCATGCTGTGAAATTACAGTGTACGCAGTCTGAGATTAAGGTCAGCCTGACACGTGATTTCCGGGATAAAAAGACCCTTTTTATCAGCGATATTAGTTAGAGGTCATTGCCCCCGAGCGGTGTTAGAGTCTTACTACACCAAAACGATGCAGCATTTTCAAGATCCTGGCTCGCACTGTTATGTCACACTGGCAGCATCCATAATGATATACGTGTATAGTAAAGCGATAGCATTGAAGTGATTGCATTATAAGAATATTGTCCCTATTACTACAGTCCATCAACTCAATTTAAATGACCAAATTTTTACTTTGTCTTCAACAAGTGATTCCTAACCTTTTTCTTTAACCTTTTTCCCTTTCCCATCAGTGAGTAAACTGACGAGTCCTGACATATTTCATGGATATTTCGTATTACATTGATATCACTGATAACAAGCAACTGACAAACTGTACAATTCACTCAAATAGTGAACACAACAACTGCAGGAAGTTTGTGTAAAGCAAGCTATTTGGATGAACTTTGAGCAGACTATTTGCTGTGGATATTGCATCAGAGATTAATTTTCCTCATATTTTAGGAACGTTTTTTTAATTCTAAAAATAAGAGTTACTTAATTTGTTTTTATTTTGACAAATTCATTGTTTTATTTATGCCCTTATCCTGTGACATTTAGTTTAATACGTATCTAAACCCCTTGTGGATCTTTGGTGACCCCTAGTGGGGGTTGAGACCCCCAGGTTGGGAACCAATGTCTGAGGCAAATGTAAACATAGTGTGTTTTAGGGACAATTTGATGTTGATGTGAAGAATGCATCACAGTATTAGATATAATATCCCTTTTTTAAACAGAGGTTTATATAAAATAAGAAATAAGCAATAAAACTATAATCCTTTTTCAGAATCAGGATAAGCTTTATTGGTCAAGTATACAGTGAACACATACAAGGAATTTGACTCTGGTTTAAGATGCTCAAAGTGTTATACACAGTTCAAAGACACACAACTAAAAGAAGGACAACAAAGCTGAACAAGAGTAGACCAAAATAAACATAGAACTATACAATAGGTTAGGTGAGTATGAAACACATAAAAAAACAACAATGAACAACAATACTCATGGGTTTCAATAAATATCACACATATCATAGTATTATCTGATTGATACTATCAGACAGATCGGTTTATCCCAAATTAAACACCTGCTGTGCACCAAAGATCTTCTCAGCGTCAATGCTCACAATGGGAACACCAAGTACACACGCTGAGGAGTACATTTAGGAACAGCAAGAAGTTTTTCAATGTCAATTACACAACGGCCCCGCCCTCGGCCGGTCTGCTTTGCGCATGCGCAGTCTGCGCGTCTGCTGTCTCCTTCACAGTGCCCCTCTGCAGCGAACAGCGCTGGTAAACTCTGCACGCTCCGCCCCAGAAATAAAGGTAAGAAAGAAGCAGCTTTAGTAAATTCTCACTTTCAAAAAGTTATTGTCTGAATAAATGTGGGTTTATTTAGCTGTTGTCAGTCGTCACTTTGCTGTCAGTGAGATGAGTCACACATGAAGGGGTGGGAGTGCAGCAGCGGTTACGCCAGGGTTTTAATGCCAGTCCAGGCCTGCATAACCCATTTAGTTTGCTTTAATTTACAACTGTGTAAACTGCCTGAAAACTGATCTCCACTGAGTGAGTTTTACTCACCAAAAATGTGTTTGCGAAATTTAATGGCGACCGGGGGACACGAATGAGACTGACATTCTTTGTAAATGTTATAAAGTAGTGTATTTTACCATTGCCATTCAACATCCACAACCAGGACGTCATAGCTGGAAAAAAAAAAAAAAGATTAATGATTTTGTGTCTGTGAAAGTTAGCTGTTGCAGTGTTGGCAGGGTTGGTAATCCCCAGCAGACAATAAGCGTTTTGCAGACGCACGAACAATGGAAAGGCGGGCGCATCTGGCAAATAAAAACACCCGTCCACCTATGGGACATGGCAGTGTGATGCCATAAATCCTATAAAACGTCTTATCTGGCTATTTGGCAAGAAACACAAGGTCCACGAGCAGTCAGAGAACAAAAACCTTTTGACACTGCCACCTTTACGCAAGACAGAGAGATAGTGACCCACTCTGAGTGTTTATTAAACATCATGGAGGAATAAATGAAAGCGAAACCTTTATTATTTTAACTATGTTTTCAAAAAATGATATTGGTGGCGATAATTAATTAGCTTTTTAAAAAGGATCTTATACAAGGTCCTGAACTTAGGCCTGTCTCAGCGCTGTAAACCTACGACTGATAACAGTTCAGGAGGATGCAGCAGGTATTATATGACTCGAGCTCACCTACAAACAGGTGCTCACACAGAGCAGGTGTCAAACTGTTGTCACTGTACGCCTTGAAACCCACTGGATGTGACTCTCATGCAGTGCAGGTCAGACTATGAAACAAGCCTCATGCACTTGACGTTCAAGCTATAAATTGTCTTAGTGTAACTTGACTTCAGTTGACCTTATCTCACACCCACACATTCCTCCCTTATATACCACACACACAAACTTGGTTTCACCCTATCTGAAGATTCGACAGTCTTTTGGAACCGCCTGTTTACACAATGTTTTAGTGTTTTCCTCCAGTATCTGTTCATTACCAGGGACTTGGAATAACCAATACCAATTTTCATGATTGATTACACATTTATGAAGTAAAAGCATCCAGTGCACTGGCTTCACGTTTACAAATACAAGAAGTTTGTGGTTTTTCTCCATTTTATATCAACACAAATTGATGCATCAGTTTGTTGTTTTTATATTTCATAGACGGAGGAGTTGACTTTTCTTAATAATGATAATTATACAGTATGTAGTTGCAGAATCGAGAGCAGCTTTCTGTTTATTTGAATCAGTTTATGTAACCTACTAGCGCTCTGAAAGAGGACAAGTCAGTCTGCAACCAAAAAATGGCAATTTACACAGATTTTCTTGCGTATATTAACGCAAAAACAGCTGTACCTGATGTTTAGGAGTAGGTCTCTAATAAATGAGGTGAAAATTATGTCACAAAATGTTACGTGTTCTTCATGACTGCTTTTGTACACAATCCTTTATGCATTTAGGCTGAATTACTACAAGCACATACAACAGTTTTATCCATGTAGGGCTGACATGGAAAAATCCAGGTTTTGTGCCGATGCAGTGTTTTAAAAATTGTTTTATTGTTGACAGCCATGACCACCATCTTGTTGTTTGTGTGGTTGCCGTTTTCCTTTTACATACCTCTGTTGTTTATGGGTGTCATTTGACCTTTGAACACAGCCAAGGTTGTCACCTGGTTTCAGCTCATGAAAGTATGAGTGGCCGGAGTGTGTTTGTGTATAAATACAGCGTGGAGGTACAATACAGACAAATAAATCCACATTTATAGGGGTTTTAATAGAGGCTGAACCTGGAGGAGGACACATGTTGAAACCCTAGTCACGTGTGTTGCAGTGTTAGGTTCACCTGAGCTATATTTAGAGCTGAGTGTTGAGACTGACAGATGAAGGCTGGGAGGGACAGGGTCAAGAATGGACTGTGTGGTGGAGGAGGAGGTGAGGGGCTACAGAGCGTCTGTTGGGGGAAATGACAAAGATGAATTCAGAAATTGGACGTAGTCAGCAAAATGCAGGTCAGCTGGCACACAGTTACTTACAGAAGTGAAGAGGAGCGCTGAGGCTGCAGAGGTGGACATGACTTTTTACGATCAGGTGCTTATGCGTGAGAAAGTCGTAGATCTTTAAGACCCTGAAAACGAGTGATGGAGTCCTACAAGACCACAGGCCGTTCTGCTAGAGTGTTGTCAGATTTGGTCATTTCACCTGAGGGATTTCTGCATTTGTGTTTTTGGTTTGCTCACCGGTTTGAAGTGGGTGGGGCCTAGTTGGAGAATGGTAGACAGGAACAGTTTGCGACGAGCTGATGAACATGGTGGAGCATTTAGCAGCTGAAAGGTCAGATATTTCACTCAGGAGTTGGTAGAGAACAAAACAGAGCTAAAAGAGAGTTGCTAGGTGTTCAGAAACACGACTCCAAATGAATGATAGCATCGCTCTGTAACTGCTGGATGTCTAAATGAGCAACTGTTAGTGAACAAGTTCACATATCAACCTAAAGGTGATGATATGTTAATGTAGTATTTGTCTCTGCCACGTCCACATGGCCAAAAAGATCAGTTCCTGCAGGTTCAATAAATAACAGCTAAGGATGTTTTCCAACTTCAGCGCTGTTGCTTATGTAGTCATGAATATTTAATGTTATAAAGACATACATGTGATTTGAATCCCAAGTCTGCAGGGGCTTAAAGCGAGAGAGATTACTGTGCACACAGGACTCTGCTTGTCTTTCCTATAGGCGTCACATGAGAGGTGAATGACACTGTGACATCAAGTTGCATCACAGCTGCTTTAACTTGCTGTTTGTCTGATAAAAATGCCATCTCTCAGTGCCATACAGGGGTCCTACACAGGCCTTATCATGCTCAAATGCTGTGCACAAAGTACATGCGTTCATCACCTTCTGGCCTATGCACATACTGTACAATGTGATGCAATAGTTGGCCAGTTCCTTACATACAAAGGAGACCTCTGAGCTCTGACTGCATGCTAAAGGAACATGTTAATAGTCATGGAAGCTGAACTGTTGCTGTCAAAACAGTGCAGGACGACTTGCCAAAGTTTTCTATTGTCCCTCCTTACGCTTCCCTCCTCTGAAGAGACATGGAAGAGAAAGGAGTGGGGAGTGTGGTGCAGCAGGACAAGACAGGAAAAGGCAAGCAGGCAGAGAACAAAGACCAATGTGTGGCATGTCATCAAGCACCCAAGGGACATGGTGAGTTGGGGGGGGGCTACGTGTAGAGAGATACAGATGACGCTTCATCAGGGTCCCTGGATTGAACTTTGGCTCCTGTCAGATCTGCTGTGTTTTCTGCACTGACCCAATCATTGATTCAATAGCTTAGTGAGGTTTCATTAGCCTAAGCAAAGTCTCCATCCTCTGCAGAAAGGATGTGACTGGTGAGATTAACCGTGAACAGAGCAGCAGCAAAGCAAAGAAAGGAAGAGTCAGTAGTCAAACATTAAACCAGCTTTATAGGTTGTGAGTGAATGCAGAGTATTCTACCTGCTCCTGCAAAGTCACCTTGTCAGAAATGTCTTCTTCACACACATACACACACAGTGTGCACACACACTGACTCAGGGGACCCTGATGACTGTCTGAACCCGGTGCAGTGCAGTGGTGTGCAGGAGTGGTAGTTGCTGACTAACCAAACGTGCTTCTGCTTAGGTTAGCTCTGCTGCATTGGCTTGCACAGTATTTCTTTACACAGCATACATATCCTATCTCTTTTCCTTCACAAGCACAGCGTAGTGGGGATGTTATTAATTTTGAACTACAGTCTTGCAGCAAAATTTCTCTGCTGGATGGCTGGGTGATCTTGTTAATTATTTGTTACTGTACATTTCTAGTTCCTTCCTCCCAGAGAATCAGTCCCATTAGATTAACAACCTCTGCTGCTTGCTAATGGACTGCTGCCAGGCGATCAATAGGTTTCACATGAGAGATGCAGGGGGAGGAGAGCTGGATATCACCAGCACCCAGACAGGCCCCCTCCAGATGGCGAGGGTCTCCCAAATAAGACAAACATGAATAGTGATGTATTCTGTCTGTTTACAAGGAACAATTTTGTTAGGAAACATTGTCTGCGCTGCTTTGTGTGTGAATGTAGTTCTTTACAAGTGTTCATGTTCTCTGAGTCGCATTGCTCAGCTTCCACAAAGGTGCAGAGCTCCATGTGTTCGTAAGAGCTATTGAGCATGTATTTGTTTGCAACACTGGTTCTAGGATTTTGATTTGAAGAGGGTGTTGAGATGTGGGTTTTTAGGGAATGAAAGACACTGGAATTGCATTATGGGAAATGTAGGATCCAGCATTTTTGGAGCAGGACCCATGCTAAGGATCAAAAACAAGGATATTTTGACCTCTGCTGCATCAGTGTGACCTTTTTTTTTTATCTGTCTCTTGTGAGTCCTCCAACTTCATGGAAGTGCATTACTCAGTTGCTGGCGCATCCCTTTCATTATGCATTTCAGTTGTTGCAACAAAGTGTGTATTTGCCCTTGGGTTTTATTGTTTTGAAGAAATTGTTGATTTGCATGTCTGCTTCCTTCAGGCACAATGGCCGTCCCTCCTGCATACTCAGATTTGGGGAAATCTGCCAAAGACATCTTCAGCAAGGGCTATGGTAACTCAACATATTCACTTTAACGTACACATGCAGAATACTATTGCTATGATCTTGTTATTTTGTTTTCGATGAAGCCGAGCTGAGGCAGCACAGATATTAGAGGACATTTCCTTTGCTCTGCCACATCAAACGCAGACTGTTTATTTTTTGCTGCAGCTGTTTTAGAGCCATGCTGTGCAGAACAAGGATGCAAGTTATTTTTCCACCCTGTGTGTTCTTTTCAATTTCCCGACTGTCCTTTCTCCCCAGGCTACGGAGTCCTGAAGCTGGACGTTAAGACCAAGTCCCAGAGTGGTGTTGTAAGTACCGCTGTTGTCTCTGTAAGCCTGACGCATGGCTTCACATCACTTCACGTCATGTCATGGTGTGTTTGCAGCCGGACACGTACTCTGTCTAATCCACAGAGCCAGCAGTCTAACATGACAAGTCGACACCTTACACTTTTCCCTGAAGCACCATGTCATATCATGATGGGAAAAAAGTGCCGCTGGGTGTTTAGTTTGCTCCAGACATGCTGCATGTCTGTGTTGCTATGAACCTGTTGCCATGGTAAAACCATAATGAGCACTCGCATTGCAGAGTTTCCCACATGCCACAAAAAACAAACCTCGTTTACAAAAAAAAATGTAAATGTATTCCCTCCCAGGTCTCCACTTTCTGTTGCACTGCTTTTCTTTTTCATGCAGCCTCTGTGTGGTTCTCCCTAACTTTCTCTCTTTTCTCTTTTTTCCGCCCTCTTCTTTGGACATTCCTGTCAGATGGTAAGAGAGAGAGCGTGTGTATGTAATGATTAAACGCAGGTGCACTGCAGGGTAAGCTAGTGATACCAGTTATGTGTTTGTGTGCTGAAGATGTGTGCAGGCTGTCTGCCAAGTGTTCCTTTGCAGCGGTAGCTCGTCTAAGTGACACCATTACCCCAGCTGCTACAGCACTGATGGGCAAACACGCTCACCATCAACCTCTCCCTCACAGTCCTGCCTGTATT
The DNA here is from genome assembly GCF_051107435.1 of Chaetodon auriga. Lineage (NCBI taxonomy): Eukaryota > Metazoa > Chordata > Actinopteri > Chaetodontiformes > Chaetodontidae > Chaetodon > Chaetodon auriga. Next base: position 15,421,493 of record NC_135078.1, on the reverse strand, counting down.
TTCAGTTTTCTGTCCCAACTCATTTCTCCATCTTAAAGGTGTAGATCTTTTAAATAACCAGCCATCCAAACCTGAGAGGGATTGTGTGGCAGAGGAAAAGCAGAGCAATGCTGATTTCCCTCGTTTTGTTTTTCTTATTTTTTCTTCTCTGTACGCTAGTTTCTGTAGTTGTGCTCTAATGTGCCTTTCTGCTTCCCCGCCCACTTCGTTTTCCATCTCCATCTCCCCCCTCATCACTCCATTCCTCTTCGTCCTGCAGGAATTTGCCACCTCCGGCTCCAGCAACACCGACACAGGGAAGTCAGGAGGCCACCTGGAGACCAAGTACAAAGTGAAAGACCTGGGCCTCAGCTTGAACCAGAAATGGAACACAGACAATACCCTCACCACAGAAATCACCATGGAGGACCAGGTGGAGTCAAACAAATGAGATATCAGTCATTATAAGCACTAGCCTGTTGAGAAATGTTTAAAAAAATCAATGTATGAGCTCCTCGTGTGTATCTGTCTGTCTGTAGCTGGCTAAAGGCCTGAAGCTCAGTCTGGACACGTCGTTTGTGCCCAACACCGGGTAAGAGCAGTCCTGTCCATTCAAAGTAGTTTTCAATGTCGTGTATGATAAACATATTAATAAAGCCTGTCCCTCTTTTCTTTATTCCTTCTCTAGCAAGAAGAGTGCCAAGCTGAAGACTGGCTACAAGCGTGACTTTGTCAATGTGGGCTGCGACCTGGACTTTGACATGGCCGGTCCCACCGTCCACGCAGCTGCTGTGCTGGGCTATGAGGGCTGGCTGGCTGGCTACCAGTTGGCGTTTGACACGGCCAAATCTAAGCTGACCAAGAACAACTTCGCCCTTGGATACAAGGCCGGTGACTTCCAGCTTCACACCAGCGTGTGAGTCACTGCATCGCAGTAAAGAGAGGCAGGAAATGGAAGCAGTGATGAGAGAGGAAGCATTTCTCCCAGATGAAACATAAAGTTCAGACTAATATCCACTGCTGCTAATCTCCACCTTTTTGTATCTGTGTTTTGCTACTGTATTCCAGTAATGACGGCACAGAGTTTGGCGGCTCCATTTACCAAAAGGTGAACTGCAACTTGGAGACAGCAGTGCAACTGGCCTGGACAGCTGGCAGCAACAACACACGCTTTGGAATTGCAGCCAAATACCAGCTGGATAAGGACGCCTCTCTGTCTGTAAGTTCTGACTTTAAAGTATTTGGACACATCTAAGATGATAAAAAAAACCCCTCATCACTAGTGTTAGCAGTGATTGCAGTGCATGAGGAATTATACATTCCAGTTTGGGAGAAAACGGGGAAAAATCCTAGAAATAGATCAACAAGACTAAGAGTCTACTGCCTCCTAGCATCTCTTTGAGTTAGCAAGTCAACATTTTACGGACAAGCTCTCACCTGTCCATGACGATTCTCCTCACAGACAAAAGTCGACAACGCCTGCCTCGTTGGAGTTGGATACACACAAACCCTCAGGCCAGGTTAGCTGATTGCTTTGTTTTTATACTATTCTCTGCAACAACAATCCAAAGAGCACATGCACGGATGCATAATGTGACTCCTTTCCCTGCAGGAGTGAAGCTCACCCTCTCAGGTCAGATTGACGGGAAGAACGTGAATGGCGGTGGACACAAAGTGGGAATGGGCTTCGAGCTGGAGGCGTAAAAGAAGGGCTGAGAAGAGAGGAAAGCGACGCAGGAGAAGAATAAAGAGCCCAAATATGGAAACACCACAAAGGTCCACTCAGCGACTTGAAACACATCTTCCCTTTGAGTCCTACACACACATATGCACACAGTCTTTGGCCTTAACCCTGAAACCCCAAGCAGCCTCAAGGACCTCCAGTACTGTAATTTTAAAGGAATCAAGCATTATTTTTGTGTTGGTTATTTTAAATTTCACATTATTTACAGGTCCCACAACCAACTTTTGAGCATATATTTTGAGTATACAACAAAAGAACAGACCTGTCAAGCAGGAAATTCATGCTGTTCTCCAAATAATGTGCTACGAGAAGTTTGACCAGACAAAGTGCACTTTCAAACAAGCATTTGTGTCATATCTGTATTCTTTGAAGCACCTTCCTATTTTGACTGTGTGGTCAGCTCATTTCTGTTCAAATATCCTCTGGGTTTTAGACATTAATATGATCATTAGAGGGTGCTTGTTTTGGTATATCATGGTTTTGTTGCATGCTTTAGAGGCTAGAGGACTGAAAACAGATGCAATAATAAGCAGGAGAGAATTAAGTGGAAAAGACAAAGAGTGGCTGATCCTTCTCAGACAGAGTGGACTCACGTTAAATCCACCATTTGACCTCAGTAACACAGTTAGAAACTGTGGACCTCCAGTTGCCTAAACGTCTACGTTTCAGGTCCTGTTTGGTGAAAAGGGCCGATGGCAATTTGGACCTCTGTGTCACCTCTTTGTCTCGTTTTGTGTCCTGTACCTGTCAAACCTTTACCACACTTCAGTTTACCTGGCTGTGCTTTGTATAGGAGAATTAGTCAACAGTTAGGAACTCAAATTGATTTTATTGAACAGATGGAATAAAGTATCTTAAACACTATGATCTTGGTGGATGGTTTTTTTTTTTATTATTATTATTTTGGTCAACATAAAAGAGGTGAAGGAAGAGGAGAACCTGTGGCCTCATTCTCAAAGGAAACATGACTCAGTACAGTAAAATACTGTATTCAAGATACAAAATTCAGACACTTATCAATATGCAACATTTCTCATCACTGTGTATGATCCAAAAACAGTTGAGACTGCCTCTAATAGTTGGGATTAATGTGGGCACAGGAGGTGCAGCTCGGAAGCAACATGTGAGGAAAATCATGATGCACCTGTACAATATCCAAATGCAGCAGCAGTCGCATCTGGACTCAAAATTGAAGTTAAAGGGACACTGGACTGCACCATGCAGGTATTCCTGTTCCTGTGTCCACACTCCATATAATTATCAGTATATCAAAAAACAAAATTCATGTCAATCACATTCATACAGTCATTTTACAGTTACAAACGTCACCCATGTAGTCCGATGATTGTCTTGCTAAAATAAAATTAGCAATAAGACTTAATGGTCCAATGAGAAATATGTAAAAACAGATACATGTTTACATTCAGGTCCATAACACAGTTCAAGGCAGAGGTTGCTTTAGAACAGAACTAAAACCCCGTATTAAAACATGATCTATAGCTTCCCAAACACAAATGTAACTAAAACATCCAGTTTCAAAACAAAAGAGAAATGTTTCCGCCTGCCGGTTCAGGTGAAACTTTATTTACATTCTTGAATTCTGTCACTTCTAAATTTGCGGATAAAATTTGCTCAGCTGTTATCAGGTCACTGTTGATGAGGGACTGTAACACTGTAGGAATGTTTGTGAGTGTGCCCTGACTGGGATTTTCTGAATGCTTTGGAAATTACAAGCACCTGATACAATTCATGATACCAATGGAACGGTTGATATGTGCATATCAATACCCCAAAACATTTTTAATGTTTTGCTGAAATTAGAAACGGGCAAATAAATAAGGTCCTGCTTTAATAAATTCTGGCTAATCCTAATCCTAATCCTAATCCGAGATAGACTTGCTTCAGTGCAGGCTGGCATTGATTTTCCTTTTTTACAATCTCAGCCAGGAGTGGGTAGATTTACCCACTCCTTAATCTCATTAAGCAAATATGTGCCAGCAGCTATTTCTCCATTCACATTGTTAAACAAACCTCATGCAGCTTGACATCCCATCCACACGGGGGCAGTAAAGTACCACATGTAAGCAAAGAATGAAACCCGGTTCAGGAGAGGTCACTGGAGAAATTCTGGCCTCCACGCAGCCACGTCCACTCCCTCAACATCTGGAACAACAACAAAGGCGTGTGTTTTTTTTAATAGTCACAATTAATTCTGGGAGGAATGATACAGCACACCAGGCAGCTGCTTGGCGTCAGAACGAGAGGAATGTGAGCATGTGCGTACCTCCATACTGCTCTCCGATTCCTGGATGGTGTCATGCAGCAAACTCTGGAGTCGACTCTCAAACGTCCTGCTCTCCTCCACAAGAGACTCGTCACTGCGGACACACCCAAAGTGATTCATGCAGATGTTACTCATAACTCTGATGATAGGTTATCTGTGTTTATTCACAAGACGTATGCGTGCCTTCGGAAAGGCTCTGGTGACGATGTCTGTCGAGTGTTTCGAAGGAAAATTGAACTGGTGAGTTCGGTGAGATCATCAGTACACCAAAAAAAAAAAACCCTTCCCACAACTTTGACTTAAGTTGGCAGAAATGTGAAAAACCCCAAAAATGTAACAAGTTCAAACGTATTCTCAAAGTTGTGTCTTTGCCAACATCTGTGTGGGAGAGTGAAGTGAAAAGCCAAGTTTACTTTCTGTGGTCCTTAACAATATTATTTAGAAAAGATGAGTCTCAGACCCTGATTGAAACACTTCCTTTAAACCCCAGTGTGTGTGTGTGTGTGTGTGTGTGGGTGTAAGTGCACTCACAACTGCTGTAAACTGTGTCTGGGGGTCAGTAGCGGTGGTACTGAGGAGGGGGTTCGTAATACATCGGGACTCCCACACACTGGGCTGCGAACTTTACTCTGCGCAAGACAAGATGACGCACTTTGTTAAGTGTTGGTTAATACAGCACTCAGCACCTGCTTACTGTGGAAGATGTGAAACAGTTTATTATGGTTTTGTTACTGACTGGGCTTCTTTTGGTGTTTGCATTTTTGACATTTAGAGTATTTTTAAGTAAGCAGAGTTGACATTCAAAATGAATCATTCATGGGTGCTCTAGTGGATAGAAACATACTGCAAGTGGTGCTTGTGAACTAGGCGAATTCAACCAAACTACCTGCTGCTCAAAAAGGATTAGCAAGTTATCACATTCTGTGTCCCAACGTTTTTGGAATTGGGGTTGTATGAACATTATTTGTGGCTACTCATATCATGATTGCACTTAATTGCCATTAACAGGCATCAGTAGAGTCGATACGCAAACTCCGTGAGCAATTCTCGTGTCCTCACACAGGCGACTTTGAGCAGGTTCCACAGCTCCCTCTGCCGTTTCTCCTGCAGGCTCATCAGGACTTGCTCGCTCTCGGCCATCCTCTGGACCATGCCCTCCACCTTCGGCAGCAGCTCCATCACACGCTGGCGGCACACCGCTGTCTTACTGCATTAACACACACCAAAATAGAAAGGAAAGAATTCTGAGGGTTCCTAAGTTGTGAACAGGAACGTCCCCTCCCATGGATTATTTGATTCCCTCCATGTTGAAACACAGCATCCAGACCCTACAGCATTCATTAAAGACTTACAGATTAGCAACCACAGACTGAATCGCTTATTCTAAAAAGAAATCCATCATTAATAAAAGGTTGTGACTTTTTACACTTTGTCTTGAATATCAGTATGTCCTTAATTAAACGCTGCAAATTTGTCGCCTCACACTTAGCCATGACATTACAGTCTTAAAGTTAATAAGTCGCCAGCACAAGTGTTTTCAGTTATTCTGCCTCTTCTCATGGAAAACACTTCACTCTCCTGTTTGTTTTGGTTCCTGTGGACATTTCTCAAGGCAGATATTTTTACCTTCCATAGGCGGAAAGGCTCAGGCGTAGCTAATCACATTAACAATTGTTCATTCCATTTGAGTGTCCCAGTGAGCCACAATGTTACGCAAGCATGCACAATAGCAGGTATTAGCCTAGCATTACTGTAATTATTGCTACGACTGTTATTATTAACTCCTGTGTTTTTCTGCTATGACATGTCCAAATGTGTGTTCTCATAAAGGCCTTTTTCACCATTATGGTCCTTTTTGAGACTTAAGTCACAGCTGTGTGGGTATGTAGAGTCTTTACTGAATGGTCTTTGGCCCAGCTTGGCAGCCAGATTGGGCAGTTTGGTATCCTTCACTTCACTATTGGCAGATAAATTAATCAAGTCTCTAGTACCAAAGCTGTAAAGCTCTGATACAGTAGGTACGCCTGTAAATTGACCCAAACTTTGCTCTACAAACCATATAACGGACCATGACTATTTCTGTAAATGGCTTGCTTCATTTTCACAGACACACAAATTCCCAAATGGGAGTTTGACCTTGCAAGCACAGAGCTGCTCAGGACTCATTCTGTTCCCAAACCACATTTTCCTGAAAACAATGACGGTGTGTTGGTTATTCTTCAAAAGAAGGTCTTTGGAGGACTGGGGAACAAGCCCTGTTCCCTGTGATGTGAGACTTGTTTTCAGAGCGCGTGAGTACCTGAGGTGTGTGTAGAAGTCTCTGAGCTTCTTCTCGTAGAACTGCACAGCCTGAACCACCAGGCGCACCACCTCCTGACTGTCCCCTGAACACCTCTGGTCTGAGCAGGGGGAAGGAAAACGAAAGCCAGTGGAAGGTTTATTTTCACGTGAAACAAGTGTTAACAAGGTAAGAAGTGAAGAGACGCATGAAGTTCAAACCTCTGGGTTTCTCTCTGAGTTTGCGGAACAGCTCCATGGCCTTTCCTTCACTGAGGAACAAAGAGGGGAAGAGAACAGGGTCCAAGATCATAAAGCAGCTGTTTCTTGTTCTTCTTGTTTTTACAGTGAAGTCTGGTTCAGACTTACAGTGTGTCCAGAGTCTCTCCACTCCTCCACGGCTGCCTCTGCACATCGACGATGTCTGGCTGCAGCTGCATCATCTCCTCCTCCAGTTCACTCACCTTGGCCTACACACCCAGACATGGGTTTAGTCTTTTTAAAGCACATGTGAGTGCTACTTACACACACACACACACACACACACACACACACACACACACACACACACACACACGCACACGAGCGCACAGATACACACTAAACTCTACCTGACCACAGCTGGCAGCAGTCTGCTCCATCTCCCTCCACACGCCCAGGAGTTTCTCTGACGCTATAAAATGTAAAAAGACGAACATTAGTCAGTGGCAAACTAAATTGTTCTGACATTCAAGTGTACTTTCCTCCTGAGGTAAACAGGACAACCCAAATGAGTTATAAATAATTACAAGTACATGATAAATTAATCACAGTTTTGGCAGGTGTAGTGCAAACTTCCCGCTATCTACCAACATGTTTTTGTAACAGTACCGATCCCCGTGGCTGTCTGCTCCTGGTATTTGTCCATATCTATGTGAAGGCTGGTGGTGAAGAAGTCCAGCTTGGCCATGAGCCTCTGGTGCATGGACACCATCTCATTCTTCTGTTTGGACAGTGAAGAGTTGTGTCTCAGCAGGCTCATGCTGAAAGGAGGAGGAGAAGAAATACTGTCATGCACATGTACGTATGTTGTCTGTGGAAGTGTGTGTGTGGATTTTGTGTGTCCTACATGGCAGCTTTCTGCCCCTGCTGCAGCCTTTGCCAGTCTTCCTTCAGGGAGCGGATGGTGTGCCACGCCTGGCCACAGGTCCTCCTCAGGGGGCTGTAAGCCAGGAGGTGCTTAGGGTCGGCTTCTATGACGAAGACAAAGAAGGAGAGACGGAGTCAGACCAGACCAAAGGATGTTTATTGCTTTGTTGTTTTGAACTATTTATTACTGTTAGTAGTATTTTTTTCCCACAGAGTTTTTGATTCAGGCACAAAATAGGGTTTGTGGTCCATATAAGCCTAATGATTTTCATATTTTCAGCTACAGCTTTAGCTTTAACATGATTTTAATCAAGAACTCTGGACGTGTATATTTGTTTTCTCTGTATATTAACAGTGTGTGTGGTTTAAATAGTTTAAAATGCTCACTAGAGGAGATTATCTTTCCATTTGCTACAGACTTTATTTTCTTTATATCTAAAACATGCGCTGCCCTGACTGAAACATATATAATAGTTCATCCATGAAAAGAAATGGTGTTTCATTGTCATTTAACATAGTTTGCTTATTGCTTATACTCACGGACGAAGCGAACATTTTCTGGAAGTGTCCGAGGAGCAAACTGAGGTTCATAACTGCAAGAGGAGCGATCAAACAGGAAGACCAGAGGCAAGTCGGTCCGTCGCCCATCTATCTCCTACAGACACAGATAAAAACAATGCTATGACTCCACTGTTGCATTGTCCTGTTGACTATTCTGCAAAGGGCCTGTGTGTAGTGTTTATGTTAGATATTACTGTGTAATCTATGGCACACTGTGTGGCCAGTCCATGAGGCTCCAAGGCTAACCCCGCCTCCAGCAGCAGCTCCTGATTGGCTGCGGGGATGCTGGTGTCTTTTTCTATCCTCAGCTGCAGGTCTGCCACAGTCTCCTCGCCCGACACGGAGTATGTCAGGATTTTAGCAGACATCATGTTCAGGACATGAACCAGCTGAGGGAAAAGAGAAGGGGGGCCTTACAAAGTCAAAATTTTGTCCTCAAAGATGTAAACTCTATATTAGCTTTGTCAACATGAGGCTAAACAAACAAAAAGACATCCACGTGGGGGGGAAAGGAGACAAAATGAAAGAATAAATGAATGAATTCCTCAATTAACCTTGAGCTGCAGAATGACCCCCAGCTGGGAGAAGCAGTCGCTGGGTGTAGCCTCGGGGTCTTTGCCTCTCTCCTGAGGAGACCACTTCAACATCAGCTGCAGCCACCTCTCCAGTTTCTCCAATAACAGACTGTCAAACACCAGTAAACACGTTAGACTGAGATAAGAAGAACAGTTTTAAATGAGCATTTTTATCTGCGTGTGTGTCCGTCACAGATAAAAATCACCTGTTGAGGTTGTTGGGCTGCGGCAGATGTTTAGAGAAGCGGACCTCTCCTGAGAGGTCCTCATAGACAACAATGTCGTCGTCCTGCTTCAGCCTCAGTTTATTGTGCCTGAAAAGGATACAGGGGGATGAAATGAGAGAAAAGTCCAAAAAAACCTAAAAATTCAGATTTGGAGTTGCATATTTTTGTCTTTTTGTGAGTGAACACATTTTTTTCTAATTTTATCCTCAATTTGATCTTGGCAAGTTCCACCCTGTGAACACAGACAGCTACACGCCAGGAACTGAGCCGGAGTTTCTGCAATAACAGGACAGAACTTTCCTCGATGTAACCCTGACCCCCCTGGACTTTTAATCTGTCACTCATCGTAATCACGAGGCACTAGTGGCTTTGACGTAGGTACAACCCACATATCCTGTAATTCTTTGCTCTGGCAACTCCTGTTTATTTATATATTCCTTGTGTGTTACAATCCAGTCACGAAACAATAATATTTACTTGGAATTGAGCTTATCATTGCTTAACATTCAAAAACGTCATTGTTCACCTTTTTTTTTTTTGCACAAACAAGTCACAGAGGTGCAAAAGCAAAAAAGAAGAGCGCACGAGATTCGAGAAGGGAGAAATGCATCACCCTCAGACAAACTTAATGTCCTTCACGAGGAGTTTTGTGACATTTGAACAAATCACCAACTTCACTCACGCAAAGGTATTTTTTGAAAGGTGGTATTACCAAGGAACAGGTTGCCAGGTTGGTAAGAAAGGGCGAAATCCTGTGATGCATTCAAACACCAATGTCCCGAAGCTCCAGTAGTCCACAGTGACCGTGTACTTCTGTCTTTCAATGAGCTCTGGAGCCTGGAGAGACAAGTTCAGCTCTTACTGTCTGGAATATGGCGAGAACATCGTGTGGAAAATGTGTCTGTCTGTGTTTTCAGTACTCACCAAGTACTGCAGTGTTCCCACAAATGAAGTGCAAAGGCTGCTCTGGTCCAGCTCCTTCGCATAGCCGAGATCTATAATTTTGTGGATCAACTAAGATTTGGAGAGGAGGAAAGAAAAAAGTGTTCTCAGCAAAATCTTATCAACTTAAAGACAACTTAAAGGAGTATTCTGACATTTTGGGATGTATGCTTATTCACTGTCTGGCTTTTATACTTTTGGGATTAATAAAACAAGATATAATTAGGGAGCTTTGGTGGTGCTGGGAGGCAAATTTTATTCATTACTGTCCAACAGAGGCAGGCTAGCTGTTTCCAGTCTTTATTGCAAAGTTAAGCTAACCCCATACTGTATTTAACTGTACTGTCTTTCCACCAGGCAGTGAAAAAGCGTATTTCCCAAAACTATTCCTTTAAATTCCAAGAGACTCACAAACGCATGAGCATAAATCAACTTTTAATGTGTTTCTGTCCATTTGTGTATAACCCCCTTGTTTAATAACCCCCTAAACCATAAACTAAGTCTGCATGTTGGATTGTTTATGGTTTCTCTACTATGCAAGACAAAAACAAATGTTCATGCAAAACTATAAACTGCAGCGCAGATAAAGTGTGTTTGGTTCAATTTCTATAAACATAGCAGTGTTTCATAAACATCAATATAGAACCTCTTTAATATGTCTGGCCTCATTTATGCAACATTGTTCACTTTCCTGCGCCCTACTGCAGGCTGGAGGATGATTTGATATGCTACATAATGAACACAACAAGGGGAAGCCCAAAGAGGGAGGTGAGAGCAAGGCAACCCCAAAAGCTCCTCGAAACTGCAAGGGTAAGCAAAACAAGTTTTCCACATTAAAAATTCAGTGCAGCAGAGTTGTGCTCAACTGAGGATAAACATGTGGATGTGAGAGAGACGAGTCTCCTGCACTAATTCCATATAACCCACAGAGACAGTCTGAAATATGACCACTTTGTTGTGGTTTGGGTGTATTTGTCATAACGTGAGGGTTCACAGGGTCTATAGCTCACTCTCTTCTCTCCCTGCTGCAGCACAATGTTTTCTGGTTTCAGGTCTCTGTGGATGATCCTCTTCTTATGGAGGTAGGTCAGAGCCGAAGCTGAACAGACAAAGAAGAAGAAATAAGGGGAAAACAGTTAGAGGCTAAAAAAAAGGACATAGAGTTCGAGCTGCACGCATTGGAAATCACTGTTCAAGATTCATGGCTTACGCTCATGTGAAAGAGGTTAATGCTGCATTTGGAAACTAGCGCCCGACCAAGAAATCAGCCAGGCTGACTTATTGGCTGATATTCGAGCTCATGGCAGATATATCAGTACGGGTGTATATGTAGCTCGTGGCCACATTTTTCAGGCTGCAGGCTGTTTTAAAGTGACCCAACAGTTATATGAACACATTTTAGATTGATGATATATTCAAAGCACAGTCACAGTCAGTGTGCTCCACTGATTTAGCAGAGCACTCCCTTAACACTGTCAGACTCATGATGGAAGTATAAAAATCGATACAGCAGGACCGGAGAAACCTGGCGTCTACACTACCCACGATGCAACTGGTCAGCCAACAGTTTGGTCAGAGATCTGGGTGTGTTGTGCTCGTAGCGGCTGATGTAGCCTCGAGCCACAGGAATGAGGAGTGGGCTACAGAGGTCTGGAGAGCCCACTTCTTCCTCATGTGACATCACTCGAGGCAGTTGATCAAACTTTAAGCACCTCCCTTTGGAGCTCTCTGGCTGGAAGCTTCAGGTGTGTTTTATACCTGGAAGTGCTCACCAAACTAGTCATGTCATGGTGCACTGACACACTCTGGAGTACACTTTACTTCACTACAGCAAAGTAAAGAGTCAGACCACTAGAGGTCAGCAAAAACAAGCTTTTCAATCAGTGTTAGGTTGCTCTTTAAAAAGCTGATTAACAACCTGTGAAAATCTTACTTTTGCCAACCTCCAGGGATTAATACTCTCACCTTGCTGCAGTGATGTACAGGTGTACTCCAGGACCCTGTGACATCACTGCCTGGTGTGGTTACAGGTGCAACAAAGCAGGGCGAAACAGGCTTGAACATTTAAACCAGAGGACAGTAAAACGCTGCTTTTCAGCCTGGTGTCAAGTCACTCTTCAATAAGAGCCATAAGAGGATAACACTTGTATATATATTCCACAGCCTTTAATGTGTCGGAGCTGAAGTCTAATAGGTTTATCTCAATTTACAACTGAAATTCTAATGTCACTTTAATGTACGTCAAAGGGTGAGTAGTGTGTGTGCTGGCTAAGGTTGCTCAACCAAGTGGAACTCATAAACTTTGTGGCACCTGACTCTGAGAGTGTGCGTGTTTGGGTGTGGATGTGTGTGTGTGTGTGTTTGGGTGTGGATGTGTGTTTTGGTGTGGATGTGTGTGTGTGTGTGTGTGTGTGTGTGCCTGTGCCTTTACCCTCACTCATGAAGCAGTTTACAGGGGATCACTCATTATCAGGAAATGTCCACCCGTGGGTAACAGGAAAAGGAGTTTCTGTGTGAGTGTGTGCGTACAGTATGCGTGTGTGTGTCTTACTCTCCTCTCCATTCTGGATATGTGTGAACCATAACATATGTGTCCTCTCACAAACCTGTTTATGCAGTGTGTGATGTAGAATGCCTCGTTGATGTGAGCATTCCTGCATCAGTTTTGGTACAGAGCGTGAGTGTCCACGTGCTGACGTAAGCCCCTGTCTGTGAGTGAGTTGTCGCCATGGTGACTAATAGCTTGGTGGTTTAGTGGTGGTCATTGATGACATCATGATACTGGTCACCGTGATCATTTCCTTCATACTACAGGAAACTAATCACGCTGCCAGCTCACTCAATCACACAATCAATCTGTCAGTCTCACATACACAACCAGGCTGGAACGATGGGAGCGTGATACTCACAAATGTCAGACAGCAGAATCAAAACGGAGCCCTCCCTCAATCCACAGCAGTTTTCCAAGAGGTTCAGATACTGCGGAGAGCACAAACACAGACACTTGAGACTTAAATACCATGAACCATGGGAAGAAAACAATATAAATGGACACAGTCTGAGCAAAAGTTCACTAATCCGTCCTCTTTATTCATGTTTTAGACCTTCCTGCTCTTCAATTCCTCTATAAAACAGCTGTTTTCCATCTATGAAGTGCACTGTGTTTATAAGGGATCAAACACACACTGGAGGTCATGAACAGGCTCAGATTCAGGCAGGAAACAACCCCAAGTATCTATTTGCTTTTGCAACGTTAAACTAATGAAGTTTCGCAAACTGATAAATCGACACTTTGGTTGTCGAGCCTTTGAATTGTTTGTTCATAGTTCACCCCAAAATCAAAAATACATTTTTTCTCCTCTCAGTTGTGGTACTATTCTGCAGATATTGGCTGTAGAGATGTTTGCCATCTGAAAAACTCAACAGAAATGTCGCTTTCCAGATATCATGACCCAGTTATTGAACATAACCTTGTTGACCTTGTTGTGAGCAGTTTCAGGTCGGAACTATTTTCTTCCTACCCAACTACTCCAACCAACCGTATCACTGTGCGGGAGGAAGCACATATCACCTCCTCTACCCCTGGTCTGACACTGTTAGCGCGTGAAGATTAGTGTGCAGCTGACCGATACTGCTGACTAACTTTACAGCCCAGCCGAGGAGGACGGCATTAATGTTTACGTCCCATGCTGTCCCGAGCACAAACGCAGGCCTCATTCTGTGCAGTGATACGGTTGGTTGGTTTTGTCGGCAGAGAGAAAATAGTTCCTGTATGAAACTGCTCACAACAAGGCCTGTGGATTATCTTCAGGTTTTTGGAAAGAGACACAGCTGTCGAGTTTATCATAAGTATTTTTTTTGGCACTCTGAGCAACACAAAGTGAGTGCCATCTAGTTCCATTATATTGAAGAGGAGACAGACATCTCTTCAGCTGATAACTCCAGAACTCTGCAACTGACAACAAAACAATCTAGACGTATAAACCACAGGGAAGAGGAAAAATGTATTTTGGATTTTGGGGTGAACTGTCCCTTTAAACAATATTTTTAAAGTGTTGTACTGCTGGAAACTTGCGGTAGGCCTGACAAAAGAAGACGGTGCAGTTTTCCGCTTTTTGTCGCCACCAACCATTTCATCTGCCCCCAACTCGACCATCTGGGATGCTTTGAAATTTTTATGACACTGTGGTTTTCAATGGTTGACATTTTCCTCCTCTACTGGCTGCCTGGTGCCAACATTGCCTCAGGCTGCACACTCAGTTTCGGATTAAAAAAAAAAAAAGCTCTGGGTTTCCCCCTCGAAGTGCAAGCACTGGCCTGACTGTTCACTGGTTCAAACAAATCAGAAGGTCACGTTCATGTGTGAGCTTCTCAAAGTCAGTGAACCACAAAAAATCCAATCAACAGTGACACTTGTGGTTTCACTTTGAATGTGCCTGTATTTCTTACTCCACAAGATTTTTTGAAGGATCTACTCCCAATAAGAGCCAAACCATATTCAGACTGGGTGCTGAGAAAGAAAGAGTCATTAAACGCGGTTTAAAGCAGATCATCACCGCACATGACTACTGTTGCTTGCTAATTCATTGTGATTCAACACTTTGATCTGGTTTATGGGTTCTTCCAGAGTCCTAAACCACATACATGCACACACTCTCGCAAACCTACCACAGACTTTTACCTTTCTCAGATCCCCTCCCTGACAGTACTCCATTGCCAGCAGAGGCAGGTCGTTGGTGGCCACCAGTTTCTGCATCCCCTCAGGAACCTCTCTGGCTGCAACGACGTTGACATGATCCAACCTACGTGAGCCAAGATCAGCAGTCAGTGGGGCTGGGCAATGTATTCCAATGTATTCCAGCGTCTCATCGCTGAGACACAAATTTCCATCTAAATCTCCATTTAGACCAGTGGTTCCCTATGTTTTTGGCTTGTGATCCATTAAAATGAGGTAACATCTGTTTGTTGTGAGAAGATACAAAAATATCCACTAATTCACAAGAAGAAAAAGCTGAACAATTAGAGAAAAGTCATGAATTTTGTGCTGCAAAAACATGTTTTTCTTCTGAAGCAACATGACACACTAGTTTTTCAGCACATATCTGCGTCGCATTAATCTTCAACCAGCTCTGCTCTTTGATCTGCTCCGTCACTTTCTCTGTTTTTCATTCTTTGCCGTTTCATAACTCAGACTGAAAATGTGCTTATGATGATCAGAGGTTCAGGTCTGATTTAATACAAAGATAACAAACTCAGACTGATCCACCAAGGAGGTGTTTTACACTGTAACCATAACATTGTACAACATGTGATCAGTGTGAGTCTGCTGCAGCTGAGACAACAACTGCTCAATATATGATCTGATGTGGAAAATATTTCCCTCATGTTTAATCTAAGCTTATTTGGAAACACATTGGGTTTGACTAAAACATTCAGCTGATGAAAAAGTAATCCAATACAAGCTCTATAAACAGATCACACCTCAAAAACATTGTGAAAATGATGTGTTTTTCCATTATATGTGTACATCTGTATTAAGTAGCTGCAATAGTATAATAGTGGGTTGCCATGTATGCGTCCCCTGCCCTGTGGTTTCTCCACAAGTTGAGCGTGGGTGCACACGAAGGCTGTGGTTGTGACCATGTCTGCCTGAAAACAACACACTAATTAAAACTGGGACGAGGAAAGAAATGGTTTTATGCTCATGTTTGCACCCTCAAATGACAAAACACACACACACACACACACACACACAAACACATCTCGCATCTCACAAGCAATGAAAACCCTCATAAGCTGCCATCCAACTCCAGCGACCCGACACCCAAAGTGTAACTGTTAACAGACAACACAGACGTGTGTGGAAACGAAATACACAGCAAGAGCAGAGCAGAATGAGGAGGCGGCACATTATCCCGTCAGAAATAACCACGAACAGACCAAAATAGCCCAAACCTCCGTGCTGGTCTAATTATCAAAAGCCTTGTGTGATTTTTGCAGGATACAAATTTAGTTTTTGTATTTTGAGAAAACTTGTGAAACAGATGAGTCCATAAAAGTCATATGTCAAACTCATAAGCACGCAGCTTGTCGTGGAATGTACCACACTGAGTCACAGCATGTCAAACCAAAACTTACCTCCCATGCCAGAAAAGAGCTTTAAGGCAAAGCATAAAAGCGTTTGACCGGTAAAAAGAAACGGGGAAATCACAGATTTCTCCAGTCGAGTGAAAAAAAATATGGGTCACACAGTGGGATGCATCACTGTGGAAAAAGAGACCCGAATCTGCTGTAAACAGAGGGACAAGCTGAGGTAAGGTGCTGTGGGCAAGCAAAGTATAAACAGAACAGTTAGGAAATCTGGTCTGTTTGGACAGAAGACCTCCGTCTGCGAGCTCCTGTAAGAGTAAAACCAACAGTGGCATGAAAAGATAACAGAGAAACATAAAGATAAAGTTAAAATTGATCTTAGCATGAAGATAAGGCAGGTCATGCGTAAACCTGACAGCATGGCGAACTAAATCTAGTTTATAGCTTCATTATTTTCATCAATATTGTGCTCATATGACACACAGCCCCGCATAAACTCGTGATTATAGCGCAGGAACTCTGGAGCGTCCTCGCGGTTAAGGCGCATACAGCAGGGGTCTTTGTTGCCTGTCGTCCCCCTCTCTCTTCCAGTTCCCTGTCTTCCTGTTCACTGTGATCTGTCTAATAAAGACAAAGTGCCCAACTGGCATCTGGGGGTCTGGGAAAGATATGATGAGGCTGCCATGTCTGCTGTGTGTCCTGTGCATTGAAGGCGACAGAGGCAGGGTGATGGGGGTCAAAGGTCGATACATATGAGAGTGAATCTGACCTCTTCATGATCTGGATCTCCAGACACCATCGCTCTTTGTTTCGCTCACTCAGCTCCTGACGGCACTGCTTTATCGCGATCTGCTCCTCTGTGTCCTGAAAACACACACACACACACACACACACACACACATCGTTAAATGTCTTTTTAATCCAACCAACAGTCCTAGATTCAAAAATACATGTATGACACCAAACATGTGCAGTACAATTAACCACGGAAACAAAAGTACATCTCACTACCTGTTTCTCATGGCATCATCAAGGAAAAGCCACCCACCCTGTTTCCCATAACTTGATCTATGGACTATTAATAACAAACAGTGTGATCATTAATACAGGAAGTCAGGAAATTGCCTATTGAGGAAGTTTAGTCATCGCGGCAGCAGCAGTGTCTCTACAGTAAAGTCATTTTCCGCCTGTCATTCCCATTGCCTCCTAAACGCTGGTCTGCACCAACTGTAATCATTAAGACACTAAATTCACAGACAATACAGGTGTGATTGACATGATACAGGTACAGTGAATGTAAAAAAAAAAAATGTGTGTCCAAAATTCTATATTTTGCAGATTTCATCAAGACACATTTTCTGTCACTTCTTGGGGTTTTAGTTTAGTTGTTTCCCGTTTTACGTTGAAAGAGATTCTCCTTGTGCGTCACGTTTCCTCCCTGAGTGACCTACATTTTGAGTCTTATGAACGGGCGAACACAACAGTTTTCAATCAGCAAAGCAATTATAAAGGTCAGGAATTCAACCACCACGGAAGCAGTCAACAGACGCAGCCTGTTTACTTTATTTCAGTGTTTACAGATGAGGAAATGTGCAGGAGATAATATTTCCAAGTTGTCTACTACTTTTCTTAGTTTCCACCACTTGTGTATATACAGTGACATGACAATGCTGCCTCGCTCAAAGGGAGCTCTAAATTTGCCTTGAAAGTGAGTGTGAGTAATACAAATCAGGCACAAGAGAGGAAGAGGAAGGGCTACTCAGCGGGCGTGTTCATATTCCCATAGCGTCCTGTTGCTAATGATGCAACTCTACAACGCTCTCATCCTGTGACTAGGAGTGACATCATTACAATAGACACCTATTATATTGTTACAGATGTTTCTATTGGACTGGGTGCACAAACAGCAGCTTCCTGGACTGATGTCATGCCATTTACAAAAATGTCATGCCATATTTTTAAGGTCATCCTAAGTCTTTTTAACGTGAAGGACTTGGTGCATTAGTTTTATTTGTTGTAAAGCACGTTGAGCTGTTTTTCTTGTATGACAAGTGTTACACAGTTAAGTTTGAATTTTCTCATTTTCCTTGAACATACCCCACGCTGCAACCAGACCCTGAACATGGCATCCCTCTGTAGTTAATTCCACACCTTTCCACTCTGTAGTGTGTGTCGTATCACAACAATACACCAAAGCTTGGAGCTGTGCTGCACAGCAATATTCTTCACCTGACAAAGCTAACATCAGTGAAGAAAAAAGCATCACTTTCAGATGGGAAATGGAAAGTTTTGTGATAATATTTGCATATGAATACAGACAACAAGTGAGGTTTAGGCAAGTGAGTTGTAGGTGTGTGTGTGTGTGTGTGTGTGTTGGGGGGGAGCTGCAATATGGGTCAGAATTCGTATTCCTTCTCTGAGTCATAACTCAGTCACGTCTTGAACACAGACATGGGCCACGTATTTTTAGATTCAGCGTGACTTACACTTTCTGAGGATATCATTTTCTCCATAAATGAAATTGCAGAAAAAAAGATGATCCTTAAACTCCAGAATTTGCATGAGAATTGTCACATTTTGAAGTTTTCCTCAGCATCAAAGTACTCCAGTGAATAGCTGTCTGTGCATTCATGGCAAACAGGAACTGCCAGGCTCAAATGTGTATCCCACAGTGCAACTCACTGACTGGCAACGTTATACTTCCTGACTATATCCCCCAAAGCTGCTCACATTGTGGGAACTGTGGAGCAGCTTTGGCTGAGGAAGTAGAGCAGGTCATCCATTGATGACAGGGTCTGTGGGGTGTGCAGCTGTCTACATTTTGTCTCTGTTCACATTTAGCAAACTGATCTCAGTGAGGGTAACACGTGTTTTTGACATTTAGATCCGATGAGAGTTATCATAACTTGATGGTGTCGCTCAAACATTTTTAGCCGATGTCGTCTTTTTGGAGGGAAATTTCTGTGATCTAGTCTACCATCCTGTCCTATCACAGACACAAATAAAAAAAAACTCTGCCACAGACTAAAGACATAGCAGTGTGTCAAAAGTGTGTGGATTGTGTACCTTGTTTTGCCATCTTGTGACATTCCCAAAGCCTCCGGTGCCCAGGCGCTCCTTCTGGTCCCAGGGCCCACAGCTCTGCTGCTGCTGCAGGGGAACTCGATTCATGGCCTCCTCAGCTGGTGCTGGTGACTCTAGATGGGGACAGAAAATCACCACAGATGTTAGGATTCATCCTGCGGAGACCATGAATCTCTCCACCAAATGTTACCTGATCCATCCTACGTTTACTGAGATATTTCACTCTGAATTGGCCGACATGAGCTTACTGCTGATAGATCTGGATTATAAATTGCTGATAGAGTATGAAGCAAGAAAAAAGGCCTTTTTCTCCAGAGGCATTTTGACATGTGATGGTATGAATTAGTGAATTAGAGCAAAGGCTAAAGCACAACACCAGATTTAGGTCTACAGTCAGGCCCAGGTCTACAGAGTGCTGTGTCGTTACAGTCCACATGTTATTACCAGGTCTCCTCAGTCCTGCAGTGACAGTACGTGCATCTATCATTTGAATATTAATCTCCTCTCTCTGCTCCTTACAGGCTTATGCGTTCAAGTACATAAAAAAGCACTTCTCTCTGTGCATGTTTCCTGTTTTCTGGACATATTACTGTGAACTACAACGTACTCGTTGTCGGATTTCAGCTTCCTGCAGAGAAGCGCTTCTCCCACAGTGTTATTTAACGAAATCCTACCTTACACTCCGCAGGCAGCGCTCGCACGCTTTCACACCTGGTTTTCGCTCAACACCGTCTGTATCCGCTCTTTAAACGAGGTAAACTTTATGGTACGGTATGGTACTGATTTTGGCGACACAACAAGTCTGACGAACTTTCTACTTCCTGATCCTCATGTTTCCTGTAAACCTGAAGAGACCCGCCCACAGGGAGGCAGGGTCCTCGTCTCAGGTCTCCAGCTGGCGGCCTCAAGCACGTGCATGTAACCAAATTCACCGGAAAGATCAGTCTGTTTCAAGACGATTCAAAGAGAAAACTTTAAGCGTTTAAAATATTAATCCCAGACAGAACAATTTACATTTTAACTTACATAAAATGAAAATATCACGGCCACTGAAAGTTCTCGGTCCTGATTGGCTGTGAGGTGTCTTCTCTTGACTGGACTAAATTTCCATTTCACGCTACCTTATATTTCTAGTCCGCTACAGTTTCAGGGGAAACATTGTATTTTGTGTTTCTCTACTCTTAGTCAACAATATTTTGTCGATTCAGAATAATAATCTAAATTAATGATGCTAAAGATCAGACTTTACTGATCCTTCTGTGAATTCATAAGATACTTAGTATATATAGTTTACATACCAGCTGTAAAAATGAACCTATTAATACATCAGTAATTAGAATTCTAAAATATACTGCACATTACTCTGAAAAGGGACATTCTGCAAAATGAGTGCTTTTACTATTTGTGCTTTCCTTATATTTTGCTGAAAATGCGACTGAATTTGAATGCAGGACTCGTAACAGAGTATTACACTATGGTATTGCTATGGTATTTACTTACTTAAGTAAAAGGTCTGAGTATTTCTTCCACCACTGCCGCGCAGTATAAACGAATACCTATGATGCAGGTTTTTGTGTGCAGTTGTAACTTAATTAACTCTAGGTGTTACTATACATGGCCACACAACAAAAACAGCCTTTGAATTTTGAGTTATTGTGCAATAAAAATGAAGAATACATCACTGCTCACAGAATATATAGTCACTGCTTCTTGTAAAAAGGCAGCAGGATTATCTCTAAATTGTATCCCTGTGTTGCTGTCATACAGTCGTGGCCAAACTGAGGTTCAGGGGCCCCTAAGGGTCCTTCACTGTGCTTCAGTGGGTGCCCTAGACATTACAAGGATTAGATTAAATCTCTCAGTTTGCAAAATGTGAAAATGAGCAAATTATAATTCTAAAAAGAGGTTTGTAACCAGTTTTCTGTCATCTCCCCTCATACAGAAAAGAAACCCTCAAGGTCACTCAGGTATGACATCTGAATTCATTTAAATCAATTCTGGGGAATAGTCTGTTGGTTCATAAAGTACAGTAAAAGCTTGTACAAGCACAAGGAATGTAATTATTAAGCCTATGACTGCCATTATGTTGGGAATGGACATAATACACTTCTTGGTTCAGTTTTCCAGCGTCATGGTTGGATACATTTTCCAAACCATTCAGCAGAGTCGCCCCCTGCTCCCATGACCTGACAACTCATCTTACTGTAAGTATTACTTCATGTCTCACTTTGAATCACTCCTCTCTTCTTTAGAAAGAACGTTTTTCGGTCTTACATTTTTCTAAACGGACCTTGTTTTTGTAGTACTCATACTGTGATCATACCAAAATATATTACACACAGGGATGTTTTCGGATGTGTTCTCTGGATGTTGTGTCTTTGCTGATGCTGATGCTGTTCTGCAATGCAGATGTTGCCAAACGCCAATTCAGTGTTGATCCAGCGGATGTTGTGTTTGGAGAGGATGCACTTCAGAAGTTCCAGAGTATGGTGACGTTTTTCATTTCACAACCTGTTACTCTTGGATTTAACAGTCTAGCTCAGGTGAAAACTGATAGCGCACTCAATAACAGCCAACCAGCTTCATCTATTTGCTTATTATACTGTATCTGACGTTTCCTTGACGTTATCTCTGGGTGTCTAAGATCCACTAGATCTAATTGTACATGTCTGTAGGACAGAAAAGGGCTTTCCTGTTTATATTAACAAGCTATGATGCTGCTTCCCAATCTTTTCCAGTTAGGATAGCACATAATGGACAGGGCTATGGAAGTCAAGAATAAATGAAACTCATAATGAAAGACCTTTGTTGTCTAATTTAGCTTGGTTTAGTCATGTAAACCTAGCCTGTGGAAATGCCTTAAGTGTTGTCTTCAATAACATGTTATTACACAAGTGTTTACTTCCCACTAGGTTCATCTGTTTCACTAGAATAGCTTTTTTAGCCTTTGGCTTCAGTCTGACATTGTTACAGCACCATTTTTCTGTGACAAAACATTGACAGATGCCTTAAATTCTCCAAATGCCCTTATTGGAACATTGTCTGTTGAGATTTTATTGTGTTATTTGACTTGCTATTAAAGTTTTCCTGCAAACTGCTAACCAAGCTAGCCATTATGCTAGCTATCTGAGACTAATGTGTTGCTAATACAAAATTCTAAGTAACAATAGTTCAACATTTTGCGAGTTAGTTGAGCTAGAGGGGACTACCGATCTTTACCAATCTGTCTGCTGAATGTAAACCTACCACCAGCGGTTGGTTAGCTTAGCTTAGCATTAAGACTGGAAACGGGTGTTTGTCTGTCCACAGATTAAAAACTCTGCCCACCAGTACCTCTAAATCTCACTAAATAACATGTTATATCTTGTTTGTTTTATCCATAAAAACAAAACAAAGGTTTTTATGGGAGGTAATGTGGCCGACTGTCTGTACACTGCAGTTTTTGTATGGATTAAACAAACAAGATAGGCTACCATGACTGGTAAGCTGAGGTGCAGGGAAGAGGATTTTGTTTCGTTTGGACAGAGCCGGCCTTGTTCTTGCCCTCTATTGTAAGCAAACCAAGTAGCCACATGTGGCTGGATTCTGGGATTAATTATGAGTTCACTCTTTTCACTTTTACATTTCTGGATTCTGTGTACAAAGTTATGTTTACTAGATTAATTACTATGTTGTACTTCCCATGGGGACTAAACATTCACCTGTGATACTTGTTGTCATCAATACTCTTGTCATTATGAAGCTTTCTTGTGAAAGTTTCATTTTTACATTAGCTTGGTGTAACTCTTTTTTGGTACCTCATTGTTTTCAGATTTATAATCACTTGAAGGCCACCTGTCTTCATCATTTATTGGGAGTGTGTTTAGCTATACTGTATAGCTATCAGTGCATCTACATGAATACTAAGTGAAGAAGATTTTTACACAGAAAAATAATGTTTTTAATCTTGAATTCAATTTTTCACAGCGGCACACCTTTTTTTAATAACTTGTTTAAAGCAATATAGCTATATTACTGATATATTGATCTAAAATACATATTGTATACTACACATAGCCTCTCACATTGAAGTTGCATTGTCATATCGGATAGAAAACTCTGTGTTGTCTCGGCTCAAACTCAAACTTGTTGCCTACCTTCATTATACGTGGCGCTTGACACTCTGTTTGTGGTTTATGGAGAGTCTGAATCCAAGGAATCGTGAAAACAGTCACCCACACATTAAGACAGTAAACAAAAATGTTTAAAACAGTGGTTTGTCTAGTTTCTGCAATTCTTCCACAAAATTTACTTTCATTGTCGTTCATTGCATAATGTAAATAATGGGCAGTCAAATTAAGGATAACTGAAAAACTTTTTTTAATTACTCAGCACAAAGGAGGAGACAGGCAGTACATGATTAGGTGTATTCAATGGATTTGATATTGTGTGCTAAAGTAGTAGAGCATAACTCAAAAAGATAAGACTGCTGGCTGTGTTGAAGGAACTTGATGTAATGCATAACTTTCAGCGTGAGCCATATAGAGTACATTTTTAAAGTAACCATCACAGTCCAATGAGAGTGTGTGTGTGTGTGTGTGTGTGTGTGTGTGTGTGTGTGTGTGTATGATTTTCCTCATCAAGAAGTGGGAGTGCGCTGTAATATAACACAGATGGAAACAAGGAGGACAGACGCCAAACTAACTACACCCGCCCATAACAACCTCGAGCACCATGTTCTCAGCTGTTTAATGTGGAGTTAACAGACAGTAAAAGCAATGAACATGAATTATCCACTGCTATTAAAATCACTCCTGGTACTAAGAAAAGATGGAGCTATTCTTGAGGCTAAGTGACTGATTTCCTGAGGAAGGGATGGGTTGAATAAAGAGGATAGTGGCTTTAACAAATGACTCCTGGTGCCAGCTGGTTAATCGCACAGATACGGTGTCACCTACTGCCCATCGCAGTCTGCCTGAGGTCACTGACAGTGTGAGAAATCGATAGTGTGCCGGTATTCATGTCACAGCACACTTACCAGAATCAGTTTAAAAGCTCCAGTAGTTTTAGAGTAGCTTGAAACAGCTAAACTGCTGTAAATCACCTACAAATGACAACACAATACAGGATAATACAGGATACTGTACTTTATTCTCGGCATGTAGTGAAATATTGTACAGAGTACCTTAATTTTTATTTTTTGTGCTTGTTGTATAGTAGATGGTTGTAATAGTATTTGAGGAGGTTTCTTCTTTTCTTATTCATAATATGCATCTGTTTTTGTACTTCCTTTTTGGTGATTAACACCAAGTTTTTACCTGTGAGGGATCAATAAAGTTAATCTTATCTATCAACGTTGTTTTTCGGCAACTGTGTCTTTGTCTTTCTCTCTTCTGTAAAATAAATAACTAAATTTGAATATAGGCCTCATTATAGTGATATCTCCTCACAGGAGTTGATCTGTTTGTTCTCTCACAGGACAGGGGTTAACATCATATAAAACTTTCCAAGAATTATGAACTGCACACGCCTTTTTCCTCAAGCTTCCTGAAGACGATTTCCTGATAAAAACGTCCGAACAGATCCTGTCTATTAACGTGTGTGATTCGGCCCATTACCCGGCTGCATCACTTGGGACAGTCCCGTCCGTATCGGCACCGCCCAGCAGGCTGCATCATCATCCGTCCGGCCAGCCGCGCTTCCCCGCTGAGGTCACAACAGCCCTCCCCCTGCGCGCACCGGCAGGACCGGAGAGCTCAGATAAAAACTGGGAGCTGAGGGTTAACCGGCTCAGTCCAAGCGACAAATCCCAAGGACAATCAGTGTACTGCTGCAGAGACGCTGAGAAGTGAGCCATCCAGAAGACTTTTCAGTCGGTAAGAGCCTCTTTTTTTGTCGTACTTGCTTTGCGCAGATGAGGACGGATCAATGCAGACTGTGCATAGAGCTGTTTTCGGCTAACAAGTTCTTATTGCGGTTCATTCTGAATTGTGCCTTTTTAACATTATCATTATCTGAATTCAATGGATAGACTTGGATGTTGATACTCAAACATTTAATATGCATCTGTTACATCTTATTGTCTCATTTGCATTTGATGACAAGTAATTGAAATATTTTAGCCAGTACTCTTCAAGTTCATTATATCAAAAAATATGTCCGGACAATATTCAGTACCATTGTGTTAAGTCTTACAGCTGAATCTTATATGATTAGATGATAAATTAGTGTTTTTTTTTAATGCTTATTAGTAAAAATGAATAAAAACTCATCAGAGAGACAGTGAGGAATATATATTTAATGCTGTGCTGTACCCTGCAACTCAGTGTGATTAACAGTTGAGTCAAGGTGACACCCACAGTTTATAAACATAATTATATGATATTAATTCATCTGGCTTCACATTAACTGTGTGGGCAGCTGAAATTGTGATTTTGGATAACCATGTGCTCATTCATTTGGCATCCCAGCCTTTTCTCACTCTGATTTCAGCAGCTCTCTCATCTGCGTCCAGCTGTTTAATCTGTTTAGAACACGACTACACAAATTCCCTCACACACTCAATCTCCATCCTCAAACATGTCTCAGAGATGTGTAACGGGCGTCATCAAGGTCACTACGAATCTTTTTGCACCATCAAAAAATCACAGTGTTACAAATGTCACAAGAACACAGTGATATTGTGCTCTGCTGCTGTGCTTGTTATCGAGGAACATCCCTACTATGATATTATGTTTCCTCTGTGTGCACGTGCGTACCACTCAGAGCCAGAACCTGCACAGGAGCACTGACATGCAGCCTCCTTATCAGGCTGATGAGCCGGATTTGCGTCTGAGCTGGAACTTTGGGAGTTCTCCTCTCTGGCTTCCATCAGCGCTGATACTCTCCATCGCACAGATACTCTGAAGTGTTGCAAGTTGAGTTTGTATCCATTATCTGCATTCCTGGCACTGTGGCAGCCAGCTATGTTTGTGCCTCACACTGATGCTTGTGACTCACGGGATCGGCGGGTTGGGTCTTAAAGCTCTAAGTGAAGAGTAGGTCAGACAGAGGATGGTGATGGATTAGACTGTGGGAGCAATGATCAGCGGATGACGCTGAATCCCTCAAGAGTCAGTAATTCAACACTGTACTGCAGCGTTCACAGGACAAACACTCTCTTTCACGTCTCCACTCTTCCTCTCCGACTACATTTTTGGACTGTATCTTCATCTAATGAGCTCGATACTGGTTAGAAAGCCTATCAATGCCTCTATCTGTGTCTCTTCCTTCAGCTCTTTCTGTACAGTCCTGGAAACTGGGATGACTCAGGACTACTCACTGCCTTTCTGCTGACCTCAAGGATTTGATTTCATCTCCCTCCTCTCCCCTTTCTCATCCCTCTCCCCCTTTCTCTCCATTCTCTCCCCTCTCTCCATACTTTCATGTCCTTCCACGTAGCTGTCTCTTCTTGCACCATTATCTCCTCAGTTTATACGCATTTCTAATGTCAACACCTGCTCTCTCTGCCTGCGTCTTTTGGCCTTGGGCCTGTGTTTCTTTCTGATAAGGAGTTCAAAGCTCCTCTGCACAAAGGGAGGCTGTGAGGCAACAATGCAGCCCTGTGTTCTTGGGGACTTTACAGAGAGGGATCACAGCTGGTTTATTGAAGCTTAACTGAAAACCCCGCAGTAAAGAATGCATAATGCCTGCTAAGTAGCTTACTGTCATGATATTGCATGCCATAACACATTATCAGCAAACGTACTAGACACAGGCAGACCTCAACTGAAGGAACAAGGCCTCAACAGAAGCTATTGTAAAAGGTCAAATCCCAGTTGATCAAACCGGCTCAAATACGTTTTGTGAGGTTCAGATTTAACGGAAATGCCCGCTGCCAGCCTGCTGTGACAAGTGAATGGTATTTACGATCCACAAATGTTGAGCTCTCCAAGAAACACTGTTGAGAAACTGTCTTCAGTGCCAAAGAAAATCAAGCTATAAACATGCTACAGAGCTCACAGTAAAGGTGTTTCCTCTGCCACTTCCTCCCCTGAGTGCCAGTGTGTGGGCAGTCCACCCACTCTAACTCCTTTATTAAGTATCATTTCTGACATTTCCATAGATGAGAGAGAGGAAAGTGACCTCAGATGTTTTAAAGTGCACAGTGAACCAAAACTTGAACCTCACAGGCAGATGCAAGTATCTTCCCTGCACGCCGTTTAACCATTCTGACCGCTTAAGACATTTCGGCCTTGTTACTGGAAGAAAAGAATGTCTCACCTTTACAACCTCAGTGCACCATCATCATCACACATCCACGTTAATGGCCCAGTGAAGATGTCAAAGAATGTGGTCAGCACTTAAGACCAGCTCCTTGAAATGCACTGACAGCTGCACATTTATAGGAAGTGAATAACGTTCATTTTCAGCTCAGTGTGTGTGAGTATCTTTTAATATGTGTCTCTCATCATATGTTGCAAGTGTTTGCTCGACTAATGTGGGGCATCTTAAAACCACTGTTGTGAAGCTGCGGCTGACTCACAGTCTGGCTGCTGTTGCTCCAAAGAAGTTTTCATTTCTTCCATTCATATTTGACCTACTAGGGGAACCACACTCTCCTCAGGCTGCATACTTGGTTGTACATGTTTCAACTACGAACTGATTGGGTGTAACAGGCAAATGCCTTAACCCTATGAGTGCCAGTGGGACGCTGGTGCCCTCCTCACGTTTTAAGAGAGGCTCGCTCATGAGCCAGTTGTTGTATCCAGCTGTTAGTCAGCATATCAATAGCTCTGGTCCTTGTGAGCAAAATGAGCTATTGTTATTGATTGTAACCCTTCCTGATGCGTTGTTATGGAGAGCCAAGTAACGTGTGTGCATCAAAGTTTGGTTGTTTCCCGCTGTCCTTAATGGGAGAAGAGGCTGTAAAGTTAAATAGTTACTGCTGCTATTTATTGGCTATGATGCTCTTATAAACTATTACCAATCGAGGTTTTGACCCTTGACCCTTTTGCACTCAGAAAGGTTAGGAACCTGGTTTGGCTTGAACTTGAAAACTCAGGCCAGTTGCATTGTGGGATGGTCAAAGGAGCAGTGTTGATGGCGCCCAAACAGGGCCTCTGCATGCCAGATACCACAGACTTTAAAAAAGGGTGGGATACACATATGTTCATGTCTGATGTGTGCACGGTGGCCTTTTTTTTTGTGCATGCATGTGTTGATATGTACACACGTTTCCGAAATGCATGGGGTCTGTGCTGGCAGCGTTTTAGCAGGAAACACATGTTTTTAGCTGACAGTGCTGGGGCGAGGGGACGGAGCTGAACAGCTGCACAAAGGAAACAAAAAGGAAACCAGTGTGTTGTTGTCAGTGAGGCTCAGTTGGGGGGAAAATCGCAGGTCAACAGGGTTTTCATTTGTGTGAGGCAAGGATAGCTTTCAAGGGACCTGTCCTCTTAATGGTGAGTGTGTGAATGCATGTCTCTGCGCTTTAAAAGTCAAATCCTGAGAGGGAGTCTTTGTTCCAATGAACAATAGCAGAACCAACCGTAAATCCTCGTGTGTAGGAGTGTTAATTAGCTCCACGTTCCTGAGCACTTTGTGTGTTCGTGTGTGTGTGTGTGTGTGTGTGTGAGGGAGAGTATGTTTGTGTGTGTCTGTGGTTGCCAGCGTAGCTGTTTTACCTCACTGATATATCAAAATGCACTGCTGTTTTCTATTAGCTCAGTCAACCACAGAAGGTGAGTCAGTGGAGAACCAGCTGACGGAGAGGAGAGAATAAGGACGTGCAGGCATGTATGCATGTGGGTCTTACTGTACGTCTGGGTCTTTGCATGCATGTATCTGTAGAAGAAGACATTTCTTCTAGTAATCTTTAAAGCCACTTGAAAGTTCTTTTTTTTTAAACTTTTCATTGTGTGCAACTTTCTTTTTCTTCTCGTTCCCTCCCTACTCCTTCATCCACTCAGCCCCTCCTTCATTTTGTGACTCACGTTTACTCACACTTGATGGAGTAGCAACAGGCGCTCTTCTCTATACCTCTTTTCTGCATAATAGCAGTCTTTCAAACCATAAAAGAGGAACAAGTCTGATATCAAACATCTTTTTCTGGAAGTCTGAAAGGGAAATATGAGTTTATTCTTGCTCTAGGCTTTCCCTTCTGTTTCCGCATACTTCTCTTTGAAGTCCTGAGTCACTTCAGCGTCCTGCAGCTGCTGCTTTGCTCTGTCGTTAAAGTAATGCTGAAGTAATGCTGTCAGTATGGTGCAGAAATGTTCTGCTATGCGTGCAGCCTTTCATCGCTCCAGGGATGGCCAGATTGTGTTGTTTGATGCGGTGGTCAGTGTCTATTTTTTTCACAAAGTGAAGATAATCTGCTTCCTGTTTATTCCCTGTGTGGAAGTTATAGATGAATACCGATAGAGGGGAAATGGACTGAGGCAAGAGAGCAAAGACATATACAGCACAAATTTGTTGAATTAACTCTCCTATCAGACCATCCTTCTTCCTCAAACTTCCTGTTTGGGTCGAGAAGTCAACACAACTTTAAGAAACTAGAAATAACCTCTGGTTTCCCACAAGCACCCCACCTTGCCCACCCTTTCCTCCCCAGTGTGCTCCCTCAGTGTCGGGCGTAGTGATGGAGGAAGGAAGGTGGACAGAGTTACAGTATGGTGGGGAGATGGTGAGCAGTGTTGATCGTCTTCCTGCGATTGTTGGCTCAGTAAAAATGACAGATTCATGACAAAAGATTTACACAGACAGACATGGAACAATAAAATCCAGGCTCAGTCACTCACTCGCTGCCCTGAATAGAAGTGAATTGTCTCTGCCAGCAGAGGGTTTTATGCTGTGTTTTCATCTTGGTTGTGTGTGTGTGTGTGTTTCTTGTCAACATTGGTAGATAATATTCATGTGTTGGGGTACAGAAAAAACACTATATATTTTTCAAAGGATGCAGGAAAGAAGTGCTCAATGTTCTAATTATTGACAACTTATTTGTTGATTTCAATTCTTGCCAGTCTTTGTGCTGCCGTGTAGTTGTTTTGTCAGGATCAGATTTTGTACAAACATACATTTTACTTAAGTATCTGTGTGGGAAGCCGCCAATTTTTTTATTTCAACATTATTTTGTCTTAGATATTGTTAAAAATGCTCATTAATATCAAATAATGACACAATGTTATTACCGATCTGTGCAAGTTAGTCTTATGATTGTGTCTGTATCAGTGCTTCCACATGACCATTTAAACTGTATTAGCTCATTAAATCTTGTGTCATTTGTTTCTAAACTGTGTTTATATTCTACTTGCACATCATTTGATTTGAAGACCACTCGAGTAGCCATGACCAGAACACTTGGACCACTGATACTCCTGTCTGCACTCTGCTGCTGCCTAGCGGACAATGTAAGTACTGCACCATAATCATGCAGGTCCTAAGTGGTTTTGCACATTTCGGCACATTAACTACAAATCCTACATCCTTAACAAGGGCTTATTTTAATCCATTTCAATTCTCTTGTGGTTTGTAATCCATCAGGGGAAATAGTTAGTCTGCACTTGTGTTTTTGTTGCATGGTGAAGCGGTTTTGAGCATTGACTGGTTTGAAAAAGCCTCTCTGGTCGTGCCCTCAACTGCCAGTTGCTGAACAGCAACATTTTAAATGCAAAAAGCTGCTTCTCTAATTTTTGTAGAATAATTATTCATTATTTTTTATTTTGTTATGTTTTCCTATTCGCTACCCACTCTCAAGTCTCGGGTATTGCAGCACGACTACGTATGCACCAAGTGATGTCTGACTAAAACCTACAGGCAGCTACAGTAAATACAGATTGGGATGAACTGCCTTCTGTATGTGAAGCAAGTTTCAAGTCTGCAAGTTTATTTTCACAGTATCCTGAAGAAATGAAATCAAAGCACTGGCTGTCTGGGTTCAAAACCAATGGCACGCAACCAGGTCCCATGCACTGCTGCTCTGTGTTTAACGTGTGTCTTTCTGCTGCAGGTGGAGCTGCTCCGCTCCAAGAGAGGGACTCGTTTTTACCGAGGTGAGCCTGACAGGCAGCCAGCTAGACGGACGCTTTTGATTGTTCATGTCAGGAAGTCTTCACCCTCCTTTGACACCTCCTGTGAGCCCCTTCACACTTCTGTTTGTCCTTCCTAATAACACCATCATCATCATCATCCTCAGATTTTTTTAATCCACTATTTTCATTTATGTGTCTGGCTTCCTCTCTGCTCCTGAACCTTTATTTTTGTAACTGCTTTTACGTGTGACAATGATTAAGTGTCTTGGCTGTATACTCATTTGTTTGTGTGTGTGTTTGTGTGTGTGTGTGTTTTCTCAGTACATTGTGTGGATAGTGAGACGTCAGCGGTGCGTAGTTTTGGGGACACTTGGCTGCGATGGAGGGGACAGCGTGTGGAGTATTGCCGTTGTGCATTAAGGGGACGAGAGCGTTGTCATATTGTGCCCGTCATCAGTGAGTGTGACATGGATGCATACACACACAAACACACATGGACTGGCTGACTTGTCTTTCTGTCTTGTCCCTTTCTAATGAATCTTTTTTTGTTTATATGAGCAGAATATAATCTTCTGCTTTTTTAATTTGTCTGCCACTCTGCTTGCCTGCCCTTACTGACCCCTATGTCCTTGCCATTACCTCGGATGATTATTTTTTGCTGGCTTGCCTCACTCATGTGCCCAAAATCCCTGTTATTGCAGCACATCCAAATGACAAGCTGTTGGATCTCTGTGTTTCTGGGTGGGTGTAGTTTAGTCTGAGATTGTTTGAAATACTCGTGCCAGATGAGCCCTTGTGCGCACTTTCACCCCCATTGACGAATTCTGTGAAGCATGACTGCCCCTCCTTCAGACAAATTACAACCACATTTGCAGTCTGCCAAAGTGCACCGTCTGTGAGCTCATGCCGCTGGGAGCGAGTGGGGCGCTGTTATTCTGAACGCCAGCCTTTAGGAAATGTTGAAATAATAAATGAAAAACCAAACTGGTGATGGCAGAAAACCAGTTGGGCTCTAGAAAGAAACCCTTGGCCTGACACGATATTTTAAAAGTAAGGCTATGATGAGAATCTGGATCTGGAACCAGACGCACAGACCTTTGCATACTACTCAGAGCTTCTACGTCACATGTGACCCACAGGACCAAACCCACAAATTGGATTCTCTGTATGCATGAGTGGTCGTGGCCAATCAGTCATATTCTGATTATTCAGATTGTTTGTGTGCTGAAGAACTGAGTGATGACAGACTGACTAACTCTGTCTGCCTCTTCCAGACTGCTACGTGTCTCAGTGCTATAACGGAGGAACCTGTAAGGAGGCCGTGTACACTTCAGACTACATTTGTCAGTGTCCTCCAGGCTTCAGTGGGAGTCAGTGTGAGATCAGTAAGTATTCAAGAACTCCATCTAGGGCGCGATTAGTCCACAATTAATAAACATTTTATTTTGTCCGACCAACAGTTTTTAATTATATCAAACAGCTTCGTTTCAGCTCTACTTTAGTCTCTCATTTAGTCGTGCTGTGCAGCATCAGGTCCACCCTGGTTATTCCACTATGTCTGGTATTTGGACTTGTGGTGGTTTAAAGCAACAATAAATCCAGCTGTGTTCATGACAGGGTGTCCGGTGACACAACACTGATTAAAACCTTCTACAAACTTGTTAATGACTGCAGATAAAGTCAAAGTCTGACCGTGTGACTCAAACAGTAGGTGTCATGGGCCTGTGGTCTGGACAGGGGAAGAAAGGCTCATAAACCATGGAAAGACATTCTGGGATGTGAGTGTTTTTGTTTCTGTGGGTGACTTTTTGAGGCTTCAGGGACACCCCGCCCTTTCAGTGGGATAATTATTCAAACCTCAGTGGTCACAGCCAAGTGATTTTAGCCAAAGAGTAATGAGTTACATTGGCCAGACTCAATAAATCTGATTGCATTTACGATCATCATAGTTTACATTTGGTCAGTCTTCTAAACCACTAATTGGAAAAATACAATATAAATGCCATTAGGGTACAAGTTGCGATTTTAATATCTTATATAAGAAATAATAACAATGTTTTCATTATTTTTCCAAATATTTTTGGAATGGCCAAAGTTTTTCCAGATCCAATAAACATGCTTTATAGTGACAGAATAAATTAATTAGGTCAGTCATTAGAGTGATATCAGTCCCATATATAAATAAGTGACAGTATATCCAATTTAACTTGGTCTCTTTCTCCAACAGACACCAGGGAGAGGTGTGCAAAGGGTCAGGGTGAAGGGTACCGCGGCACGTGGAGTATCAGCCATTCAGGAGCAGAGTGCATCAACTGGAACTCCACGTCTCTGAGAGGACGGAGGTTCACAGCTAGAAAAGTGGACGCCACCAGTCTTGGACTGGGCAATCACAACTTCTGCAGGTATGTGACCAGTGTGATCTGCTTAGTGTCGGAGCCTCTGGAGGAAAAAACTGCAAGTATTCAGTTAGATCAAAGAGACGCTGGGGATCATCCAACACATACTGCTCACATTTTGATTAACTCCGCAGGACTGATTCATTTGCTACTGTATTCTGGCTTTTAATTAAATTACATGACTGATCTGATTGCGGCACTATAGCTGAAAGTGGGAATGTCTCTTTAACCGCTCAATTTACCCAAAGCATGACTCACAAACAAGGCAGGAAGGTTAAAAGCAAAAGTTAATGAGTCAAAGAATGTCTAATGGACAAACAAGAAAAAGACTTATACATTATGACAAAGATGACATAGACGATCTGACAGAGAGTAATTGGAAATAGGCAAATACACACACACACACACACACACACACACACACACACACACAAATATATACACATACATATATTGTGGAGAAAATGGTTGCCAGATCTGGAATGGCAGGTGAATTAGTGGCGAGTAGTGAGTTGGGTGATGTGACAATCTGTTTAATTTTGCAAAACCATGTTGGGATGATGCATTTTAAATCTTTTTGGTTTAGGACATGTTTTTTCCTCATTTATGTGAGCCTTGGGCATGTTTACTTATTATCCTTGCCTTTCTTTTCCCTGCTCAGAAACCCTGACAATGACAGCTCTCCTTGGTGTTACATCTATCGAGGCACTCAGATCGTCTGGGAGTTTTGTTCCATGCCCAAATGCCCTG
The DNA here is from genome assembly GCF_051107435.1 of Chaetodon auriga. Classification (NCBI taxonomy): domain Eukaryota; kingdom Metazoa; phylum Chordata; class Actinopteri; order Chaetodontiformes; family Chaetodontidae; genus Chaetodon; species Chaetodon auriga. The sequence goes on along the minus strand of NC_135078.1, from coordinate 15,387,466 downwards.
AAGGTACAGCTTTACTAAAGTCCAACAATAAGCTGAAATACTAATAATTAAACAAGTAATTGCTTTTACACTTTGTTTCGATGTGTGTTTTTGAGCAGATAAGTACCAAGAATGTGTGCTGGGCTCGGGTCAGTCATACAGAGGCACAACATCTGTCACTAAGAGCGGCTCTCGCTGTCTCCCCTGGGACACCCCTGCTGTCAAACACAAGCTCAACAATGCTTGGAGATCTGATGCATTGGAGCTGGGGCTGGGCAGCCACAGCTTCTGCAGGTAGCAGAGCCAGGATACACACTTTAATTACACGAGCACACATGAAAAGTTCCCCTTGCATGCAGAAAGTTCAGGATAACTCAGCATTCTCTCTCTGCATTTCTTCTTCCTTTATCCAACAGGAATCCAGACGGTGATGTAGGCCCCTGGTGTCACACCTACAAGAACATGCTGCTGACCTGGGAGCTGTGTGACATACCCAAATGCTGTGAGTTGCCTTATTATCAGTGTTTGATTCTGCAGCTATACTTGAAGCATAGATGTAAAGGGTGATGTGCTAGCAGACTGCCCATACCTGTCGTCTCTTTTTTTAGCACGACGCCCAGGTATCATCACCACTTCCGGCCCGCGTGCCCCCACCCCTAACAACAACAGAGGTAGGACATCTTCACATCCATTTCCTCTGATGTGTCTGCTGTGTAGTAACCATCACCAACCATTTAACCATCTTCCTGCAACCTGTCCTCTCTGCAGGAACATGTGGCCAGCGGTTAGACAACACCCTGAACCGGCCGGCGTTCCGCATGTTTGGGGGCAGAGAGAGCGACATCACGGAGCAGCCGTGGCAGGCGCTCATTAATGTTTACCAGGCCCGTCACAGGCAACACTTCCACCGATGTGGAGGGGTCCTCATTAACTCCTGTTGGGTGCTGTCTGCTGCCCACTGCTTTGAGGACAAGTAAGAATGACTCTCATCCTTCACACATGCACACAAAGTCACAGAAAGGACACATGTTAATCTGATTGGCATTCAGCATACATACAACGTATTCACTTTCTCTTTCAGTGATAAAGTAGAGAAATTGGAGGTGATTTTGGGAAGAACGTTTCGAAAAAAGAATTCCACCAGCGAGCAGATTTTCAAGGTTGAGAAGTACTGGATCCACGAGAAATTTGACAATGAAACATTTGACAATGACATTGGTGGGTGAACATTTCATTCTTTCCATGTTAGCATCTAATATTCTATATATTTCTGTTGTTACTGAAAATTATGCAGATTATGCGGAGTTTGAAATTGTTGTGCCCAGATGAAACAGTGATGAAAATTAAATGAGACACTTAAGCAGCCATGTTTTCTCCCTGCGGTGATGATATGGAACCTTAAGTGGGCAGCAAAGCCTCGTTAAAACTTAAAATCGTCCCTCAGTTCTCCATCCCAAATGCTCCCACTGCATTACCCTGACTTTCCTCTGGTCACTTTCCACTTGCAGCTCTCTTGAAGCTGAAAACGGACATTGGCATCTGTGCTATAAACTCTCCGGAGGTTTTTCCTGTGTGTCTGCCTGAACGTGGGCTGGTGCTGCCTGACTGGACTGAGTGTGAGATCTCAGGCTATGGAAAAGACTCAGAATGTAAGCAAACACCCCTCCCACTTCACTGCATTCTTTAATGTTGCAGGGCTACTATTGTGTCAGATGTGTCTTACAAGCAAATTGGTGTCAGTGACTTGATTGACCAGCAGAGGGCAGTGTAAGGTGCACAGGAAGGTGATTAGTCTAATGTTAGTTCAGTCTGCCTGACTCATTGATCCTTTTTCTTATTGAAGTAGGTGCAAGTTAGAATCTATGGCTCTGACCATGCCTATGAAATATTAACAGCCTCACTGTGCTGTGTTTTGATAAATACTCAAGTCTATGCTATATTGTAGCCTATATACTCTATGGAGTACTGTCACCTTCATGACAAGTAGCATCATGTAGTCACAGAAGAGTGAGAGGATCATAGAGACACACTGCTGCTGCTCGTTGTCTTCCTATAATATTATTGGGGAGAGATGGAAGATAAGTGATGAAATGGAGCTGTAGAATCAAAAATGTCACAGTTATTGTTGAGGTGTCCTGCAGCAATGGAGGTGTACATGGGTGTGTGTGTTGGTTGGTCGTATGGTACTAACTTAAAGGCTCTCTCCACAGTTTCTGCAGAGTACTCCGAGCGTGTTAAGAGAGGTTACGTTCGCCTGTGGCCCAACGAGCGCTGCATCCCAGATGTGCTGTCTGGACGGCCAGTTACCTCCAACATGCTGTGTGCAGGTGACACCCGAGGCCTGGACGATGCCTGCAAGGTGAGAACGCCTGATTTTAACACTTAACCTCTTCCTGAAATCAATGCTGAGGACATTACTTGATCTAATTTGTCCTTTTTGAACTTCACCCACAGGGAGACTCTGGTGGCCCGCTTGTCTGCCGAAACAAAGACAGGATGACTCTGATGGGTGTGATCAGCTGGGGTGACGGATGTGGGCAGAGGGATAAGCCTGGGGTCTACACCCGCGTCACCCGTTACATCGACTGGATCAATGGCAAAATTACAGCAAACCCAGTCTAATGAGAGACTGCAAAGAAGATGTGGTTGCATGACCGTACCCATAAATGCAGTGGGTAAAACAACGAGCGCAGATATGTTCATCATGGAGAAGACAGACAGAGAGATCCACAGGACTCTGATTCTGTTCATCTATTGATCTAAATCCAACCTGATGGAGGTTTTAAACCAGCAGGACCACTCCTACTGAGGCACACAAGGAGGACCTCAGTCATGGGTTTACAGGCTCAATGTAGCTCCATGGTCTCAAGTTTCACAGTATGGACAGAAACACAGGACAACCTCTTTTTCCTCCTCCTGGGCCATCTTGATCTATGATTTTTGTCTTTTCTTGTGTTCAAAGCTTTCATGTGTTTTCTCAGTTTTGCATCCAACAACCTGGATGTTCAGGCAGGAAAAATAGGAAACATCAGTATGTTCCTCTGCTCTATCTAACAGGCTTTGTGCTGGTTTAAATAAGGAGTCACAGACTTCAGGTCAGTAGCACTTTTACTCCAAAAGAGCACTTCACTCAACATAAGCATTTAGTTTGCACAGCACAGTGAGTCACATAGGAATTTAGGCATTTTTTTTTTACGTCTCATACAAAGACTGTGTTACACATTGTCTTGAAGATTTGAGGTTGTGTTGGCTTAACCAGTTTTATTGCAGCATCTGCATTTTCAAGGGGCATTCGAAGAGTTCCAGACCTTCACCCAAAACACAGACCTTATCTGCTGGTTCAGATTCAGCTTGGTTTTTTTTTTTTTGCAGTTTTAGCTCCCTGATGCCTTTGACGGGAGTAGAATTGAACAGGTGGAAGCAGGAAGCTCTGAGATATTCACTCCATTCAACAAACCTGTGTCCTGTGAGCTGAAGCATGAAATCTCAGCTGCTCTCCGCTATTTTTTGTTGTTTTGTTTGTACCAGATCTCCCGAGCACTTCTCCACCAGACACCTGGGTTGAGCCCAGCATGTATACAGCATGTACATTGTCTGCAAATTGATTTTATATTGAAAATAACTGGGGGCTGTTCTTTTCTCGTTATACATTTATACTGCTTATTGACTGCAAAGCTCATCTCCTTAACAAACTCACTTTGTTCTGTGACTGAGTTTTAGATGTTTTGTACTAAGTTAATATTTATGTGTATTTTATATTGTTTTATTATCTTGTACTGTAGCTTAATAATTTATTGTCACTGTCATTATAACCACATCTAGCAACATACTCCTTTGTCAATAAATAATATTTGGAATAAATCTTTTTATGCTTTCTGACCTTGTTGTGGCATTTTATCATCTTCAGTAAATCACTGATGAATTCATCACACCATGACAGCTTAAGAGTCACTAAGGTAAGAAAAAAGGTTTATCAGCCTCTGAATGAAATTGAGTTTCATCGTAATTCTGTCAGCATGTGGATAATAAAACGACACAGTCTGTCGATATCAGTTGAATTCATTTTTAGTTACTGCAACCTCCATAAATCAGAGACAATCATTTTCTTAGTGTGTATGTTTTTTGGCCTTTAATATATAACACAGGCCTCTCCAGATTTCAGCTTCACTCAATCTTATTTACAGATAAGGACTTGTGTCTGAGGTTGTCTGTGTGTCCAACTGTGTTTTCTGGATCATGGCCTCTTTGAATTTATTTTCAAGCCGTTACTCTCATGTGCTGAGATGTCACAGTACCCATTACTCACTAAATGCTATCAATTAAGAAACAGTGTGGGATTTCACTTATTTGAAAGAACAGCATTCAAGGTCAAGGTTCAATTGTTTCATCCATAAAACATGGAAATGAAAGTGCTCCCATCCCAATCAACCAAAGCTTAATACCAAAACATGGCAAATAAAGGGCCATAAAACCATAGATTAAAAACAACAGGAAACCACAGCCCATAATAAAACTGTAAGGAACAGTTTCAAGAATTCAGACTCAAAAGGATTCAAATTAGATTTGAGTTACAGTTTCCTGTCAAATTTCTAGCTTTACCAGAACCGGACTGTGCTGTACTTTGAGGAAGAAAAGAGAGAAACTTGAGGTCTTGTAACCTTGATACACCTTTAATCTCACTAACTCAGACATCCATGTAAAATTATATGAAATCTATTGATTCAGTGAGTAACTACACACCAAATCATGTGATATTTCTCCTAAGAGCAAATGATTGGGGCATTAAGTTTGACTGACAATGTTATTATATATTTTCAGCTGTAAATCAGCATCGGGACATTAGTCAGTGATGAATAATAAGATGACTTGTTGCCTGAAAGAAAAGATACTGGGGTCGTATTTAAACCTACACTCAGTTGCCAGCGTCTTAAGTACATGTAATTTAATGCAATGCTGCCTCCCTACGTAATCACACCTTGGCTAACTTTGCTTCATTGATCACGTGTCTGTATCAAAAGTAAATAATGAATTACCCTTTTGATTCCAGATGGGATACAAAGGAAATGTTATTTAGCAGGCGCAGTGAATTTTATCAAACACAGCTGGTTAAATGGCCACTGGCAGGTTGCAGCAGGGAAATCTGGAGCCATGTTTGAGCTGTGTGGTAGTTCATTTAAAGGCAGTCCAGCAGCAGGTGAGGCTGTGTGACACAAGTAGGAAATGCAAATGAGATCAGTTAGAGCTGCTCTTCACTCTCTTCTCTCTGTATCGCTCACTTTTAAGCTTCAAAACCATTTGCATCCAACGACTGAAACGAAGACATTTCCTCATGACTTAAGCTGTGAGACTCGACCCCAAATCATGACAATGGTAAAGTACTGTTTTATTTTGCTGTACACTCTGAAAACTTTGGGTGGAGTGAGAGGGAAGTGAGCAGGTGTTGTCGATGGCAGTTTCAGTGCTGCAGCAGCTGAGTAGTACTTCCATCTTGTTACCTTTATTTCAGCATTTTTTCTTCTGGAGTTCTGAATGGGCCACAGATAACATGGCTGCTACTCTGTTAAAGTTGTGATTGTGTGGGAGTGTGAAGGCAAACAGTAAAGAGAACCCACACAACTAGTGTTTGCAGATGACCTGAAAGTAGATACTGCCCAGCTACAGGCATCAGTAATGTGCATTACTGTAGAATAAAGCGCTCTCAAAGGTCAAGTTGGTTAAACTTCCTTTCATGTTGAAAATCAGAAAAACTGTTTCTTTGTGGACAAAATTAGATTTTAATCAAATGTGTTTCAGTGTAATTTATTTGGATTTTGATTGCAAAATTGAATCACGGTTGATACAGGAGCTTTATTGATGTGCACATTTTGAGGCTTTGACATTTAGATGAAGTGTTTTCTTTTTATAGCTGAAAAATGAAATTCAAATAAATTGGAAATCTAGCAAGTAAAAATATACGTGTTTGTTTTGTTTCCCGCAGACCAAGTAGTGTCAGTTCTACGTGTACAAAGCGTGTCGAGCTTCGTCTTTAGCTTGTAGATGTGGGATCTGAGCCATGTCCTTATTTGCCATTATAACATGACCATGTAGGAGTTTGAAAGGTGTTCAGTCAGAGATGGTGTTGGAGCTTCGTCTGCAACATTCCCAAATTTCTCAGGGGTCCTTGCTGAGATTCCAGCGAGTGGAAGAAAATTTTGTGTTTTATTCAACATTAAAAATACATCTGAGCACAACATGCTTGTTCACATAGATTTCCCTCTCTCTCCTTCTGCATAACATTAAGTCTGCACCACGCATGGATAACTTTGTGTGTAAGTGATATCCAACTACAGAAGTATTCTCAGGTGGGGTTTTACTAACATAGAAACTTAAGAAAAATCAGCTCTATGGTCTCTCATGGCCCTTATTAGTTTTAAAACTAACATTCAGCTCATATGGCATCTTAATATCTCTGTCAAATATAAACATTAAATATTATAAAACAGTAGCTGATTGTTTTCTGTTGGTATCTAACATAATTACTTGTGATAAGACAGATACACTATTTCTATTGTCTGAATAGTGGAACATTTGAATGACGCTCAGTGCGTCTTGTCCTTGTTTGCATCAGAGTTCGTTTCATGGTCCCATGACTTCTTCCTTTTTCCTCCTGCTGGCATCCTGGACCACTGACAACACTTGTCACTGGGACTTCACAGGTTGTTTCAAACCTTTCCCATCAGAGAGAAGTGAAAACAGGTAGCAGCTGAACACTGGCAGAGACAAAGCAGAAGGCCGTCACTGTAACCTGACTCGGCCTGAACATGCAGATATTTTTGGAATGACTGAATTAGAATAATAATGTACTTCTCTTTGTCCTTTTCGTCACCTCTCTGCTGCTCCTCATTTATCAAGAGAAAGCTGATAAAAGCAGCTAAAGGCTCTGCAGTCCCTCTTTCTCTCCCTGCCTGTCTATAATAATTTACTTCACACCAACACTTCCTCTACCTTGCCTGGCACAGTGGGAAAACAGATACTGTCGCTCCACTTCCTGATATCGCTTGACACGGGTGTTTATCTCCGCCTCCCGCTGCCAACCCCAGTTGTATCCCTGCAGATGAAACAGCAATCAAGGATCATAGAGATACAATTCACGAGGATCAGGAGGACTAAATAAGTTACAGTGAGAAGACTGAAACGCTCCTATTTAACATTTATGAGAAGAATGTGAACAAAAAATGAGTAGTTTTACTTCAGTAAAAATAGTAATATCACAGTGTAGAAATATTGTTTTCCATGTAAAAGTCATGCATTCAAATCTTTACTTGATGAAAGAGTATCAATATATAATATGTAATATATTCAAAGTACCAAGACAAAATGTACTCATTATGCAGTGTGGCCCATTTCAGAATAATATATATTATATTATTGGATTACAATTATTGATGGATCAATGTATATAGAACTTTCATGTTGTAGCTGGTAAAAGTGGACTTAATTTACTTTGTATAATGTAGTTTGTGAATTTCTCCTGGGGATCAGTAAGTCTTATCTTACCTTCTATAATAAAACAACTACATTTATTTGTTGATTATATGTTGTTACATGTATGAAATGAATGAATGAATGTTGTGGAGTAAAAAGTACCATATTTTCAAAGTAAAAGTACCTCAAAACTGAACTTCAGTATAGTATTTGAATAAGGGTACTTGTGTTCTGAATAAAGCTCTATTGTCCATCATGGTGACCTTCCCTAAAAGCAGCCACTGACTCAGGTGTGATGACGAAGCTGATAGATAACTGAAAGTAAATGATTACCAGCCAGGAATGCAGCTAAGTTTACTTTGTCAGTGTTGAATCTCTGAAGACTTATGTGAGCTTTCTGTGTTTCCAGAGCTTCTTTGGAAAACTAAAGAACCTGTAAGTACTGAGATCTCTTCACTTTATTATGCATGAAATAAAATGGTACCCCAGCACCTTACCCCTCCTCTCTCTGTCAGACACAGCGGACCTCCAGCTCCACCCAGGAGGACAGGTGAGATTTAATCTCATCTTTGAATGAAGGGAAACATGTTTTGATCCCTCCTGTCTTTGTGTCCTCATTGGATTACAAGCTCTATTATCAATCAATGTGTTTTTTTGCCAATCGGTCTGTTTCAGATAACAATGCAGGATGGCCACAGGATGAGTTTGTAAGTAGAAAGACAACAAGTCCCTGAATGTGCGGTTTTCCTAGTTTCATCCACACGTTATTAAAGCTGCCACATGAGGCATCTCTGAACAGCTTCATCTAAATCGTATGACCTTGTTACTACATTTCCCATGAGCTCTGCCTCCTTTTGTGAGAGACATCCTGATGCTGCTTGTGACAGGTGTTTCATTTTCTACGCTGCTCTACTGAGGAGGATTACGTTTTATCTATCTAACCCAGTCAAAATGCTAATTCTAATGGCAGGACGATGAGGAAAGTGACATGTATGAAGCGCCTCCGTGTGAGCGTCTGGCTGTTAAAGTCCCACAGAGACAAGTGGAGGAGAACGTTTATCTGGGTAACGACACTGTCATTACTGCACACAGGGTTCGGGTAGACACAGGTTTAAGCCCCGTTCAGCATAGATAACCATGACAATGTAAAACTCTGTTGCTGTTTGTGCAGAGAGGACGTCCAATCCCGCTGTTCCACAGAGGCAGGCTGCTCCTCCACCCCGACCAGGCAGAGCCTTGGTAACAACAGCTCAGTGTCCTGGAAGTCTGTTTCTGTGTGAATCTACATCTGTCAAATGTCTTTCATGAACTGCTCTAATCAAACAGTCTCACCTCTGTCATCCAGAAACCTCAACACCGGGCCGAGGAATTCTTCTACGACTCCCACACCAAAAAACGTGAGCTGTTCATCTGTACTCATTCATTACTGTGTAAACCATCTCTCTTCATCGCTGTAATTCAATGTGATACAACTGCATCCTCCTCCCCTCCAGCACCTGAGATAGACAGGAACGAGAAGCCTGGGAGAAAGAAGATGATGCCTCCTCCGCCAGTCCACTCTGCTCCTGCTCCAGACCCTGCCTCCAACACCGAGGAAGGTGCAGTAATCACTTCCACCAACACAAATAAGGCTTTCATGGAAGTAATTCACCAGCCTGAAAATGACTGTTGACTGAGGGGAAGGCAAATGTCTGAATGGGGAGATGTGTTGATGCACACCTGCTGCTTTGTAGATCTTTCCCAGGGAAAAATCCTCATGGCACACAGACATATTGTGTTTCCAGCAGCAACAGCTGTTAGTTTGGAATAAATAAATACAGACAGGAACTGTAGTGCAGTTTAAGCAGAGATTGCACTGAAACGAAGAAGAGACCGCCACCTAGTGTAGTGTCAGTAAACTACACTGTCACTGCTTGAATATTCACCCCACTGCTGCACTGCTTGAACACACATCTCTTTATTACACATTTCACAGCACCTCAGAACTTTCCTATTAATCTCCTGTAATACAGCGACAAAGACAATTTTGCAAAACTGGAAAGACAAAATTCTGTATAAATGTACAATACTTTAAAAAACCAACCAATATAGCACATCTACACAGTAAAACGTGTTAATCAGCAGTCCTGCTGGTTATCACTCTGCAGTGTGGGTGTGTTTGATCTTGTCCAGTTCTGCCTCATTATGTGTTTTGTTCTACAATTCTTGCATTCAATGCCTCCACATGTGAGGTTTATAATGTAGTATGCTATGTTGTTATGACATTATGAATAATAAAAAGATGAGAAACCTCCGGATAAACTAAATAATTAACTGAATGTGTGGCACATTCTAAAAAGATGTAATAAAAATGTATTTGTGCCATTCACCACAGAGTTTGACAGCACATCAACACAAATCACTGCTAGTATTTTCCTTCTGCATTTCAGACGTGTATCTGGATCCGAATGAAGAACAGGTAAGTTTAACGTGTGCTCATGATTCCTGTGTGGAAATGTTTCTGATGAGGGCTGACCTGTGGCTGCTCATAAGACAGGCTGAAGTAGAATAACTAAACACTGATGGTGGCTGGACTACTGAATGGGCCCCTTGGCTGGACCACCTGTTTGAAGTGATCAGTTTTGTTGAAAAGTCACAGAGCTCAGTGAAGGTAGGGATGTCCTGATCATGTGTTTTTAATCCTGATCCCAATTTGACTCTTTTAATCCAATATTTTTGTTCAGTTTTTTATTTTTTAAGATTAGTTATTCAAACAAAACCAGCAGTTTTAAGAAAGTCCAACCTACATCTCAGGTTTTCTTTGATGGCTTCGTGTCATATTTTGCATTGTTCTTTCCAGTATTGTGCATAATATCTGTCAAACAGCCTGTCGCCATCTACTGTTTGAACTAAATACTAAGTTCAGGTGCAGCTGTTGAACCAACACCTGAGACCTGTGGGATGTCACTGAAAGTGGAACAAAATGACAGACAGCATTTCTTTTCAGCCTGAGGGTCTATGACATGTCTGTGCCCCGGGGTCCACTGTTTCATGACACATCCATGGGACCAATGCACTTTAGTCAGTGCAGACATGATGCAGCTCTTTGCTTGGGTTGAGGAAAGGATTCAAAGACACGTTTAGGGCGGTCAGGTCAGAGATAGAGAACAGTGGCTCGGTAGATTTAAGTAGATTTAAGGGGTTTAAAACACCATTTAACATCAGTTCAGTCGGAGACACATACATGGAGGAATTGACCATTTATAGCATGTTGTTATACAGTTATTAGGGAGACCCTGATGGAACCCTCTCAAAGAATCAGAGCAGCAGGAAGGATTCTGCTGTCCTTAACGGACAAATACATGAACATTAAATCTTGGATAAAACAATAATACCAAAAGCTTATTACATAAAAGGCAGGCAGCGAAAAAAAGGGCATGAGAGTATCAGCAGAGTAATAATGAATGACAAAAAGGGTTACAGCGGCCGTGCTACACACGTGCAATGAAACAGCTTGTCAGTCAATTTTTTACCATATTTCACCATGTGTATTGAGAAATGTGCTCCTATGTATTATCAATATATGACAATATTTGTCCTTTTGTGTTTCAGGAAGATAATGACGACCTGTATTTAGAGCCTACAGCTGGTAGGTTACGTCACACTTCACTAGAACTAGATGCTAATTGTAGTGATCAGATATCAACAGCTATCTGCAATTTGCCCAACAGCGATATGTGCAGTGAAAGAAAACTTCCTTTCTCCCTGCTCCTCAGCTTGCCCTCCTGCCCCTCGTGGGCCGATGAGGATGCCTCCATCTCCCAAGACAGCGCTTGCATCTTCTCCCATACCCATGTAAGTGTACTTCAGCCTGGACCAAAGCAGCTTTCGACCCGCTGTCTGAGCAGAGCACGGTGATACGCACCAACCTGAAGTAACCTGTGATATAATCTGTCTGCGGAGCTTCATATTCTATGTCACATCAGGCAACGATGCTGCTGCGTTTTTGCAGTGAAATGCAAATGTGGCAGATATAGTAATGGCACCGCAGAGTAAAATCCAGGTAGTAAACATGCAATGAAAATGAACATTCTCTCTTTCTGCAGGATGAAGCCTCCGGTTCCCAGGGCTAAGTCTGTGAGTGTCTATTCATCTCAGTGCTTAGTCTTATCATCTCCTCTTTCCTAAGCTCTGTTTTCATTTAAAGTAAGACTGTCAAGAAAGAGGCTGAATTAGAAATAGAAGTTTTCAGTAACTTCTGTTTCCTCCCTTTCAGAATTCACTCTTGCCCTCCTTGAATGAGATACAAACAGGTAAAGCACATGAAAACACTGATCAAATACAGTTTAAACCACACTCAAACCAAAGTATTTTGGTAATGATGAAGAGCGCATATCTTACCTCTTCAGTTGAAGCTAGACGTGCCACGTTTCCTACCAAACTCCCTCCACCAACTCCCAGTGTCAAGCCGCCTCTACCTTCAAACCTGAAGGAAGCCAAACCCAGGTAAGATGTGATGGATACAGACAGGGTGGAGAGGTTCATCAGACAGTCAAACTGCAATGATTTACATTCATTTCAAGCTTCTTTTTGCAGTCGACCCCATCTGCAAGTGCATGCACATATCAGAGTTAAATGCAGAGTATAATGTTAGCTTTCCTGTCTTTATTCCAGCCCTCCAAATCCTCCTATGGCAGACACTAAGCCTGTGGGTAAGCTCACCTTTATCAAAAAGAGAGTTTTTTTTTTTTTTTTTAAATCCTGAGGGATGACTGATCATTTGGGTTCTCCTTAGATGCCTCATTTAATATAATCCACATATTACATGGATCATACTTTACTTCTTTTTAACCACCTGGTTGTTGCCAAATACGGACTTCCCAAACTTGTGCTTGATGCGTTTTCTATCTGTTTCAAGCCTCCTCTGGTGGCATGAGGGGGACCAAACAATCTGGGAATGAGGTATAGTATTGATCTGTATGACAAATCTACCACAACAGGACTGCTTTACTGTCGCTGATATATTTATGTTACATTACAGGATAAAGAATGGTTTGCTGGAGACTGCAACAGAAAGACAGCTGAGGATCTCTTACTGAGGGTCAACAAGGTAAACGACCAGTTTCACTTCAGGTGTAATAATCAGCTCGTGATGGGAGAGTCGTTTCAAATCAGTTTCTTTTTTAACCGAGCAAACGCAGACGCTTAAGGAAGGGAAATTTGCTGAGTGTTTCTGTGCATGTCTTTGCTGATGTTCAAGATAAAACTCAAATAAAAGCCAAATCTGAGACAGACGCCTTCAGAGCTTCCATTTCCACTACTTACTCTCTATAATATGGACAGTCTTTTTAATCCATCCCTCACTTTCATTTCTACTGTCCTGTTCTTTCTCCTGCCAAAGCTTCCCAAACTTTTCTTCTCCATCCTTTTCTATTTCCTATTCCTCGTGTCAGTTTTGTTCAGATTTTCATGTTTTCCTCTGTTTTTTCCTGGTTGTAGGACGGTGCCTTTCTCATCCGACACAGCTCAGCGCAGAGCACCCGGCAGCCGTACACGCTCGCCGTGCTCTACCAGGAGAAGGTGTACAACGTCCCAATCCGCTTCCTGGAGGAGACACAAGTTTATGCTCTCGGAAAAGAAGGCAAGAAGAACGAAGAGGTGAGGGTTAAAGAGAGGGGAGCGGGCTGTAGACAGAGACAGGAGGGCAGCGGTGGAAGAAGTATTCAAATACTTTACTTAAGTAAAAGTACTAATACCACAATGTGAAAACACACAAGTGAAATTTTACATTTAAGTAAAAGTATGCAGTATCAGCAAAATGTACTTAAAGTATTAAAAGTGCTCATCTGCAGTAAAATTGTCCCTGGTAATGTGTTAATTTTATATCTGATGTTTTTGGACTGATATTCCTGCTGCATTAATGTGTATGTGGCATTTTACTACTGTAGATGTTTAAGACTGAGCTCATTTAACTACTTTATAAAGTGTTGTGTAGTTTAATCTACAGCACTGAATCATTTTCTATAAGATCATCACGTTTGTAGCACCGCTGTCCTGTGAGAACCACTTACCTCTAAGAAATCAACTTTCCAAGATCTGTTTTCAGCTTTGCGACGATGCATTTAGAGGATTTTCTAATAGTTCATTTATCTCAAGAAGTAGGAGAATTTTCTCAGCTTATAAAGGAACATTTGATCCTTCAGTTTATCAAAAAAGAAAATCCAATTCAAAATCACCGTCTTTGGAGATACATGGTTTTCAATGGACAGGAGGGGTATGAGAAATTGTAATCGGAAAAGTGACAAGTAACTAAAGCTTGTGCAAGTACACTGAACTGTACCTAAGTACAGTACTCAAGTAAAAGTACTTTGTCACATTCCACCACAGCAGGAAGAAGACAAAGAGAAAAGGATTGTGGAAGAATTGCAGGCCGTTTATTTAACGACCTCTCTCCTTTATCGCTCTCTTGCCCTCTCAGATTTTCAGCACCCTCGACGAGATGATTTCCCACCACAAGAATAACCAGCTGCTTCTGATAGACAGCAAGAGCCAAGCCAAGCACACGGCCTATTTAACCCACCCTGCACGCCGTTAACACTGCACTCCTCTGAGCATTCGTATGAGTTATAGGAGCATAATTGCACAGTTTGAAAGTTTCCCACTTGGAAATTCTGTAAGTCTACTGTGTGCCCCCAAAGTGACACTTTGTAGTAGTAGTACTTCTTTCTTTATGTTTTATATATATATATACATATAAAAATTAAAAAGATGATGCAAACTTTTGATCTTGTTGTTCTGGCAATTTAGCAGAGATTGTGTAAGTTCTGAATTTTGTGCCGTCTCATCGTTTAAGCAATGATTGCACAAGGTTAAGTGTTCCAGTCAAAAGGAAAATGTGTCACTGTATTACTGAAACAGTCACTCAGTCTGGATGTTTGCGCCTTCGGATAAAGAAACGATGATCTTGCTGTCAGATCACTGCATTTCAGTGACTAGACATGGAACTATATTTCTGCTGTCACAAGAAAACAAATGACATCACAAGAGCCTCCAAAGAGTTAAAATCTTCACCATCACTTTGTGCCTCCTGCTCATTTCCATTATCGTGGTCATGTGTGATGAACATGAGATGAAAGTCCCCATGAATCAGTAATGTTTGTTTTGGTCAGGGGCAACAGATTTACTGTGTGTCTTTTCTCTAGTTTAGTTTAGTCTGATGACACTGGTTTTGATCATACTGTATGTTACATGTGTCTTTTCAGTGTGATGTTGTAGATATTGTGCAATACAGACCCAAAGTCAAAATGCACCAGCTTTACATTGTTTTTGTTTTATTTTTTTTTTTATGACTATACAATACTTGTGCCCTTATTTACTCTTACAGTTAACCTGGACCATGGTCTTTATTTGTGGTTTCTGTGGTATGTGTGTGTGTGTGTGTGTGTGTGTGTGTGTGAGAGGAGGTTGAATGCTTGATGAAGTCCTTGTGATAGATCCTCGCCAGTGAGTCGGTGTGGTGAGCTGAGGGGTTGTGGCTTTAGCTGAGGCGCCAGGAGCTGAGTGTGTGTGTGTGTGTGTGTGTGTGTGTGTGTGCTTGAACTGCCTTCCAGTGGCCACTGACCGGATGCCCCTGGTTACACCTGCTTCCTGTCAGACTTAGACTGCCTTCTCTGTGGTCAAACCATAAATCATGAGCCCATCAGCAGCATACTGCATGGAAGGATCCTTTGTGCATTATTTAACTCCAAGACTGTAAAAATAAACATTTCACCTACATAATATAAATGATACTTTAATAATTTTGATAACCTGCCTCAGATTTACCGCAAAGCATGAATTTAATCCAACCTTGAAAAATAAATAAAAGCCAAATTGTGGCTGCATATGTGCCTAAAAGTCATGGAACTGCATACAGAGGAACCATCATGCTTTTTCAGCTGAGCACACCTGACATCGCCATGATATTAAATCTTGTAATTTGTAGAACGGACTTATGCTTTTACAGTAAGAACACAGTTTCAAGCTGCCTGGTGATATTTTGCTGTAGATTCAGTCCAGGCTGAAAACGCAGAGGCTTGTTCAGCGGTAGCATACAGACACGTGGTGTAAATGATCACTAAATAACCTCCTGGAGCCAGTGTAATGTGACAGGTGGGTGTAAGGCGTCTTGTAGCTCTGCGTCAGGTCAACTGCTGGGATGCAAAAGTGATCTCAGGATCCTGACCCGAACAACATAGTGCGATTAGCAGCTGACCATCCACATCTTAAAAGTACAATAATTTATTAGATAGAGAGTTGACAGGCCATAAGAGAGATGGGACACGGCATGAATCTAATGTCTCTGGCTGGACCATTATGTCACAGAGACCTATTGGCACTTTCGTCACTACTATGTAACAGATCCTCTGCTTCATTAGTGCTCTACAAAGACTTAAACCAACTGTAAATCCAGTGTTTGAAGATTCTGTGTATTGACAGGATCAACTTTTCCAGGGTGATCATAAATGTCTACGCAGCATCTAATTCTGCCCTTCCATACGAAACGTAATCACACTTATCAGCTGAGGATGTTCAAACTTCATTGTGTAAGTCAGACTGATGATGTGTGTGCTGTCCACATCCTGAATGTAATACTGACTCAGAAGTGAGACGGCCTTTGATTTTAGGAAAAAAGTCTTTCTCAGACCAACCGCAAACTGACACCTCGGGGATTTAAGGACTTTTAAATTGACTAAACAATGAATTTCTATGCTGTTTTCCACTTTTTTTCCCCACGTGCATGTTCCATAACACCATAAATAACAAAAGATGTGCAATGCATGGCAATAATAACATCTGTTTTCAACTTAACTCACTGTAAGAGCATATTTTTTCAATAATGCACAACCTGCTGCTCACCAGGCATGATGAAGAAGAAGGCGACGGTGATGTTGCAGGCCCCAGATGAGATCCTGTGTAAGTGAAGAAGATGCAGCTCCTTAGAAAAACACTTTGAGACGTCAGCAGTTCTTCCTGGTACAGAGCTGTGTCATCCATACAGCACCCTGTTTGGAAAGGGGTGTGTGTGTGTGTGTGTGTGTGTGTGTGTGTGTGTGTGTGTGTGTGATTTTGTTGAAATCATGCAAAGGTGGGGCGTTTGTCACGAGCCCTGATTTCGAAGTTGGTGGAAAGGAAGGGGGAAGGGGCTACGGCGGAGGGGTACGAAGCGCACATCCGACCGCTTGCGTTGACAGCGCCGAGAAAACTAAGATCCACGACGCGGTCTGCTTATGCGAAGTCATCACTTACGGTAACTCGGCGCGGATTTTCAGGACAGCCCCGTATCCTTACATGGCTGGCGGAGGAACTGGTTTACGCACGGGGCTCAGTAGTAGCTGAGGTGGACTAGATTTCTTGGCGGAGGTGCGGACTTTTTGATTCAGAACTGGCGTAGGGGGGCTACTGAATGAGAGCAGTCACTGGATTCGTGCGATAGCCGAACAACGCAAGCCACTCAGACTAGGCTACTACTGCCCATCATATTTGACTTTTGGGGACGTTTAGGGCACAAACGGAACAAGATCACCTCTATCGCCTCTGCTGTCCCCTTCCCCTCTCCTTCCTCACGGATTCTTCACGCAGAGAAATCCTCCAGAAATGGCTCAGATACTGCCGATACGATTTCAGGAACATCTGCAGGTAAGCAGACCGCAGAAAAGCCCTAAAATTCATTTCAGCCGATGTGTTTTTGCGCAGCTCCTCGCCCTTGTCGCTCCGCACACACACGGCACATGTCGCATTTAAATGGGATCTGAAATAGGGCTGCAGGGTGGTGCTCAATATAGCTACAGGCCTAGTTTTCTCCTGCCGGGCAGATGATGACTTGTAAAAATTGACCAGTCAGATCGTATACAGCCCCAATGCGGACCGGTGTGCGTGGATACGCCGCAGTTTTTCCTCCCTTCAAGTGGAGAAACGCCGCTGTCATTTTTTTCCAGTCATGCAAACTGCGCTGTTTTGACACTTTATTTGTTGCGGACAACTGAGCTCAGCTGTTGGTTGTAACTGAGACCTGAATGGCACTCAAGCTTTGTGGCTACCATGTTGTTGTCATGTCCTGCAGCAACATTTTCTACTTTGTAACCTTCAGCAACAACAGCGCTGCTCAGTGCGTAACCGACAGAAACGCCATAATATATGGATAATGTAAAGCTAATTACATCAGAGAGGTGTTTGTAGACACTGTCCTTTCAGGGGCAGGTGTGTGTGTGAAGAAGCACAAGCGTTTATTTTGCACTCACTCACTTAAAGCGGGGAGATAAATTGAGAAAGCTGCAGCACTTGGCTGTAATGCAGCATGTAAGGCCTGAAAAACACATGATCCGAGCAGTATCTGCACACTGCAATAAACAAAATCTCACATGAAATCTGGTTTCGCATTACAGCATCAGCATTGTATTGATTTGACGCGTCCCTCAGCTCTGCCTGTGGTGTCTTCATGCCAGTGGAGCATCTGTGCAGCTTCAGAATGATCAACACGACAGAGCAGCAGAGGCCCTGTACTGTTCGGCTGGCAGCGTCTTGGTGGAAAAGAAAAAACCCAACACAAAATGCCCTTTTACAATCTGTGACAAAAAAAGGAAAACAAACAGCCAGTGATGTGCTCGTCTGTGGAGGAACTGTTTCCACGATGGCCCCCTGTCCCCCCTCTGCTTTGGACTTTGCTCATCGTTGTCCCATAGCAGCCCCAGCTTGGTGTCTTGCAGCCAAAAGAGAAACTTTGTGACGCACCCCTCCACCTCCCCTCGTCTGTAGCCTGTTGTTATGGTAACAGCAGGCAGTGAAATGGCCTTTCACTAGAAAAAAAAAAAAGCCCCCACCCCCCCCTCTGCTCCCTTCCTCTGGCCAGTAGCCCCACTTTCGTCAGCCAGAGAGCCTTTATCCACCGAAAAACTGTGCTGGCCAAGAGAGCTCGCAGGCCAACGGGCTCCTCGCTGACAGGACTGATGGAGGGCGGCGCAGCGCCTGGCAAAGTCTGGGTTATTAGTTCAAATGGCTCTCAACAGAGCATACCTCTCCCTCGAACATCTCCTAAGAAAATCTTGAGACAGTGATAAGCAGCAGACTGCTTCATGTTCCACCTCCACCGTGAAATCCCAGCTCTGCCCCAGTCGTATCCCTCTGTGAATCTAGGTGGCTCCAGCAGAGTGAAAAATGCTTGGAATTTGCAATCCCAGGACTTCGGGCCTCAAGTTGTTTAGCTTTTTTTTTTTTTTTCTCCCTCAGCCTGGTATTTACTGCTTCGTGTTTGTAGTCTGGGCCCGGGGTTCAGGAGTGTAACGTGGACCCAGCTTCATGATGAGGTGCCAGCCTGTTGAACGAGTGGTTGCTTGAGTTGACGAACCAAGAGCTCCAGATATTTCAGCTATTCCACTCAGAATAGCTCTTGGTGTTTAATGTGGCTGAGAAGGGTGGTGTCTGGATCTCTGAGCTATTGTTTTAGCTGTGAGAGATTCAGCAGTATTCATTTTCTCACTCCACACCAGTAGCTGTGGGATGCCTGCCTACCTTACACTGTCATTAACGCTGCACTGTCATTAGCACGAAGCTGTGTGCTAAAGTCTCCATCCAAATATTACTTGTTGTCCTCCTTGCTTGTTTACTTCAGTGTGATTTGTGATCTGAGGTCCTGGCTGTGCGTGAGCATGTCAGAACGTGCAGTTAACTGACCATTTGGATCAGTGCCTCAGTTGGATGTGTGGAGCCGAATTTAGGCTACATCACTGTGGCCTCCAGACTGTGTTTCAAGTTGTGTGGATTATGTTGTTGGCAAGATGAAGGAAGACAAGGACAGAGGATGGTGTGTTGAATTATGAAAGTGCTAAAGTGGGAGTCATTTGCAGCTTATGTGGCTCCGCTGCTGACTGTCAGTGCAGCGGCCCACGTATTGTAGCAGCTTGTGTAAGTGCAAAAATGTCCTGCAGCCCTGAAGTGCCTGAACATTGTCCTGTCGAGTTGAGTTAGGAGAGTCCAACCTGCCGCTCTGCGGCTGTTTACAGCATCCCGGTGCGCTGCTGCGTCCGCACTGATGAAACGATGCCACCACGTCAAACCAACGGATGTGATAGACAGATGAGGTAAGCAGGCCCTATTTAAGTCCTGCAAATCACATCAGGGTAGGAAGCAGGATGACAGGACACATCTGTGACCGCAGCGGTGGCTGGTCACCAAAACTCAATCATGAATGCATTGAAAGAGCAGAGCACACACATACACACAACACACACACACACAACACACATGGTGTTCTGTTAAATGAGTCATGGACAGTTAAACCTGCAATAACTGATCCAGGGCTGTAGCTAACGGTTATTTCCATAATTAAATTGCAGATTATTTTCTAGATAATTTGATCAAGTATATAAAATGTCAGAAAATAGTGAAAAATGTCCCATTATAATATCCCAGAGCCCAGGGTGAAATCTTCTCAATTCTTTGTTTTCAAGCTCGATTGCATCCAGTGTGTTTTGCTTCTAGGCTTAAATAAATGTTTCTTTCCCGCATCGTGCAACACAATCACACAGTTAGCAAGGAAGGGGTTGAATGCTTACGTTAGCTTAAGGGTTGTCAAACCTTACCTTAAACTATGGCCTGATGTCCCTGTATCTGTGGGTTTGTCACTACAGGCGACCTCATATACGTTTGATTCATTGTTAATATCAGAGCAGCTTGAAGGTTTTCCCTTACAGGCTGCACACCTAACCTACAGCAACACTTCCATGTGTTTTTGCTGCATTCCTCAGTTGTAATTGTTTGTGTAATCTCCTCCTGAACCCAAAACCCTCAGCTGCTGATGCAACGTGTCAGTGCCTCAGCATTGCATCCACCCAGTCTATGACTCACCAAATACCATTAATGCTGTGAAGTTCTGCTGCCTTTGTTCTAGTAATGCTCTTTTTGGGTTTGTTCATCTCAGCTGTTCAGGGAAGGGGACTTCGAGGAGTCTGTGTGCGTGAAGATGTGGTACTAGACGTAGTTTATGGGTCGCTGGAGACAGTAGTTTGTAGTTTAAGTGCGATTATAGTCTGGAATGTTCTAAGAAGGAGCGTGGGGGGTTTTCTTCCGGTGAGTCAGTTGCCCCACCCTGAACCGTAGATTGCTAAAGGCCTGTGTTACTGGAACTGCACCGTACAGACCGTACGCTCATCCCTCCTTCTTCATTCCTCATAAAAAGGTGCATTTATCACTGTGGCTTCTCTTCTTCACACTGGTTCCGTCCTAACATCCACCCTCCCTTCGTTTCAACAGGATGCTGGACTGTGTCTCGAGCTCTCCCTTTCACTCCTATCCTTATCTTCTCCCCCTCTATCTTTATGGTGCTTTCCCTCCCCTGCCCTCTCCTCCCACAGATAGTTTTTGGCAGTCTTGAGGAGATGCACCATATGGCTCCAGTCCTCCCTCAGGTCTTCTCTGTGGCCTTTTTCAAGGAGCCTTTATCTTGCATGTCGCCGTAAGGAACCAACGGTTCATTATCACAAAATGGAGAAGAAAATCTTCTATTCATTTGATTTCGGTGTGGCTAATGTGTGTAAAATCGTAGAGAAAACAACCAGAATGGTTCTGAACTGCAGCTAACTGTTATTTTGACTATTGATTAACCTGCCAGTTCTTTTTTTGATTAGTCATTTGGTCTATAAGAAGTCATAAAAAAGTTCAAAATGCCCATCACATTTTTCCCAGAGCACAAGATGAAGTTCTTAGTTTCAATTCCAATAAATAAAACAATGTATAAAGTATCTAATCTGTCCGTCCACCTGTCTGCCAGAGATCATATCATTGCTGTATGCTTCAGCGAAAAGTTGACAATTGGTAATATTATAGCTGCATGAATTGTTGCTGAACACACGGTTGGCGAGATTGGAGTTTGTGGGCATAAAATCGAAACAATGACCTGAAAGAGGGTAAAAGCTCCCTGGAGCTCAGAGGAACTGTCACTGAAAGCAGCTCCTTACACATTAAACACAGTGATTTATTCCACTGTTAATATGAAAAATATTGATCATTGCAACTTTAAATTATCTTCCGGCCCCACCTAGTGTAATGGAAAATCTAAAAATGGCCATTTCTTGGATATAATTAATGAAAGGCCTCGCTAGAAAACAGCCTCTCTCATTGGAAACTCTCTGTCCACCCCCGACTGATGATCCTTCCTGTTTTGCAGAAGACATGATTTAAATGGCTCAGCAGTCATGATTTGTTGTCCCGCTCTACCAGCCAACTCTGAGATAGTGCAGTCCTTGTGATTAGCGTAAGGATTCCTTTCCGCTTGCCTCAGAATGCATAATGCAGCCGGTTCAGTCATCAGAGGGAGAGTGCGTGTTTTGGTCTCTCCTCTCAGTTCACAGTTAGTTTGACAATGTGCACAATAATTCCTCTGTTCAGCAGCCGTTAACCTTGGTGGAGTGTTTCCATGTTTTTTAGTTGTGCTACGGTTTGACACGGCAGAAACGGACCGATCAGCTTTGGGTGTTGTTGCGTGCTGGCACTCATGCTGAATGGTGCATTGGATGCGGTGATGGTGGCTTTACTTAAAAATGGAATTTATTCCTGGTTTTAGTGGATCTCTGTCTCTCTCGTGTCGTCTCAGGCTGGTTTATGCTGAACGATTTAGTGATCGTTAAACCTCTTCACAGCTAACTGCTTACCTAGACGATTAAATGCAGTGTCAGGCTTTAATTACAGGCTTTGGTGAAATGAAATAACTCTACTTTTTCAGTGTAATTTAGATGTGATTGTGGTTACAATAATGGCAGTGCAAATAATAAAAAAAAGCACTTGTCATCAAGGCTCAAAATGCTTCGGTAAATTCAGGAGACTGCTAGCGGCTCTAATGAGAGTGTAAAATAAAGCTCTGTTGAGTTAACATCCTGTTGTCCGCTGTGTGCCCACGCTTGTTCCCTGGCTCCATGTACCACCAGACCTCCTGTCTGGAAAACAATCTTTAAGAATATCCCTGGAAAATTGGAGCAGACCTGCTGCTATTTTAATCGAAAAACCCCTATTTGGTCCCCGACTTGCTGCTTTTTTCCCCTGCAGGACAGATGTCAGCTGGTGCCATGTACACTATATTTTCCCACTACCCTTTTTTTGTTGGTGAGAAGGAGGCGTGACGCCTTCAGAGGTCTTAAAACTCGGTTCAGTTGGAATATTTCCCCTCTAGTTTTACTTTCAGTCCGAATGTTGGAAACTGTCTTCC
Organism: Chaetodon auriga; assembly: GCF_051107435.1. Taxonomy (NCBI): domain Eukaryota; kingdom Metazoa; phylum Chordata; class Actinopteri; order Chaetodontiformes; family Chaetodontidae; genus Chaetodon; species Chaetodon auriga. The sequence goes on along the minus strand of NC_135078.1, from coordinate 15,364,809 downwards.
ATGTTTTGGTTTGACCACCATTAAAACTACACAAGCTCATGTTTTCCAATGATTATTAGGTAACACTCTCCCTAATGTTACAACTGTAGTCAGTCACATATAATGTCATTTATGTAAATATGAAGTATTTATTCAGAATATCTATTTATTAGATTTATTGCTTAAGCTTAAAGGAGTTATAACCTGATTATTAGTGAGCTTTAGAGATGCTGCGTGGTGGATTCTGAGCCAGGCCATCTTTGTCCTCCTGCTTCCAGTCTTTATGCTAAGCTAAGCTAACAGACATGAGAGTGGTGTTAATCTTTTCATCTTACTCTCTGTCAGAAACCTCCTATTTACCAAAATGTCGAACTATTGCTTTCAGTGTGATTACAGCTGTGTTACACTGTGCTATCAGTGAGTCATAAACTGTTCACCAATTACTAAATGATAATTATTGATACATTACCAAACGCTCAAACATGTCCATTTATCTGTGTACTGCTACATTAGACTGTCTTCTAAGCATTACACTGCTTTTAAATAGGGTTAAAGCAAAATTAGTTGATTTGGGTCAAGATTCACATTGTTGTTTTAATCTTTCCAGTTGCAGAACATGGGTGTGAACCCGGCCAACATAGGGTTCAGCTATCTGACCATGGAGTCGGACAAGTTCATCTGCATCCGAGAGAAGGTTGGCGAGCAGAACCAGGTGGTGATCGTAGACATGTCCGACCCCACCAACCCGATCAGGAGGCCGATCTCTGCCGACAGTGCCATCATGAACCCCGCCAGCAAGGTCATCGCCCTGAAAGGTAAGTGTATGTATAATGAGAGGTAGAGCAAGGCATTCAGGCAGCCACACCACTGGCTGTTAGATGAGAAAAACCGAGGTGTTGTGGGAAAAAAAAACATTTTGCTGGTATTATTAATGGCTTCATACCAAGCGCTGAGGTTATTTTTGTTGTTTAAATTCCCAGAGTGAAGCCTGCATGGCATTCACACTGTTTATTTATCTGCAGTTCTAACAGATTTAGCCATCTAGTGGTATTGCTGTGGGAATGCCACTGGTCATGCCATGACTAATGCTCTGTCAATGCTGTAAATATGTAGAGTGCACTCAGTTCTATTGCCTGAATGTACTAAATTGGTTGTGCAGATTGATTTTATGCCACTGAATCTAGCCCTTGGAGCACAAACACAAGCACTGATCAGGATGATTTGCCTATAATGCTTCTCTCCCCCCCCCCCTTCCCCCTCCTCCCTCCCTCTGAGGATAATATGACCCTGTTTGCCCTTTCCCTCTGGTCTATCTTTGTCCTCTCATTCTTACCTGATTGACACTTTGCTTTTTCTCCCTTGCTTTCTGTCATTTCTCAGACGGTGAGTTGCTTTCTGTCTGTCTTCCCGTCTGGCACTCTGTTGTGATGACACAGTAGCCATGTCTCTCTCATAAAAGCTTCCCACATACTCCGCTCAAGTACGCAGGGCTATTTTGACCACTGATCAATCAAAAGATGGACAACTGTTTAGAAATGACGTCCTCCCAGTGTAGCTCCTCAGTATCGCACCCCTGCTCCCGCCGAACCTGCTGGCACACATCGTACTTTTATGAGAACTATACATGTGATGGCATGACTTGTTGTATGCTGGTAGAGTGTGTGTGTGGTATGCATCATCAGATATCACACACTGGAAAGAGTTGGGGCACTGTGTGTGTGTCTTTGCACGCCTGTGTGTGCCAGCAGCCATATCAGCGCTCACATCTTTCCTGCATATAAGGGATCATTGTACTTATATCTGTAACAGCTGCAGCGCTCACCTGAATCATGCATTGCCTCACCTGTTTGTTTCTCTTGTCGTTGTTGTTGTTGTTAGTGGTCATGCGTAGGACTAGCAGTAATATTCCAGAGCACAGAAATGTTATTATGGCTCAGCCAAACCTGTAGTATTTCCAAGTTTAGGCAGTTTGGTATAATGACCTTTTTAAAGCTGCCGTCTGCTTTTTGTAGCCAGAGCTAAGTTGTACCCAGGAAGTGTCAGTGTTGTGCTTCCTTGGTCTACAAACCCCCTTTAATCAGGCAGGCTTTCACTGTCCTCTAGTGGTATCCAGCTATGCAGGTAGCTTTTTATTTGCTCAGATTTCGAGATACATGTGTCTGAGATTTCCCCTGCTTCTCTCTTACAGTGGAGGTAAATGGATTTTTGTTGGGGTGCTCGTAGCAATGAACAGTAGTTACATTTAAAATTCACCTCATCACCTCTTTACAGTCTTGGTTAGTCTAAATAATGCCTATAAGATGCCTCCAATAGAACAAATAGTCCTAATAAAAGTAGTCTTCTCGGTTTCAGCGTAGTTTCAAAGTGCGTCCATTCAAACCTTTTCATATGAAGGTCTGTGGATTAGGTGTAATAGTGTAACTACTACTCCTAGCAGTTACACTATTTCTTTAATGTACTTTTTCAGTGCTGCAAGTCCCTCAAAGAAAATTCCTGTCAACTGTATTGCATTGAGGTACACATAGAGAGAAATTAAAGCTATATGTGAGTCTAGATATCACAAGATATATGTGAGTAAATATGCTTTTTTATGTGTATTTATTTTTAGAACTTGGATGAATTGAATGGGCTGAATTGAGGTGTGAAAATCCACAGATGCCAGACTAAAATTTCATAAAATCTCTTCTTGTCTGGGGAGATATTTCCTCTCTGTGTGCAGTTGTGAGCTGGTGCCCTACATCAACATTAGTCTGGGAGAAGGGGCACCCGCGAGGCTTATGTATGTTTTTTGAAAACACTAAAAGAATAGTCTTATCTCAAACATTCACATGTTAATTTATTGGGCAGTTGAAATGTTTTTCTTCGTGTTTCCAGTCATTTCTTTCCTAATTGCTTTTAGTGCGTGAATAAAAATAGGTTCAGCGCAGTTTAGTCTATTAGTCATAGTTGTTCAAGAATAGCAGAGATGTAGTAAATGCAGTGGTATTCTGTTACCATTGTTAAATAAGAGATCATTAATTTAGTGTCACTGAGGTAAATGATCATGATTTTGATTCAAGGTTAGATTCTCCAGCTCTGCGTTGAATCTACTGATCGCTCTCCACCTGCCTCACATCTTCCCTCTGTTTCTTGACCTCCCCACAGCTGCCAAGACACTGCAGATCTTCAACATTGAGATGAAGAGCAAGGTGAAGGCCCACACGATGACAGAGGAGGTCATGTTCTGGAAGTGGATATCGGTAAACACTGTTGCCCTGGTGACGGATTCGGCCGTCTATCACTGGAGCATGGAAGGGGATTCCCAACCTACCAAAGTATTCGATCGACACGCCAGTCTGGCGGGATGTCAGATCATCAACTACAGAACTGACGAACAACAGAAGTGGCTGCTGCTGATAGGCATTTCTGCACAGGTATGAAAACACACACAAACATGATTACTTGTGCTTCACACAGGAGAAGTGAGCACGATGGAAAAATGTCTTTGAGAGGAGGTGGCATGATTACTGCAGCCTCATGGGACAAAAAGCTCACTCTGAGATAACTTTCTCTCTCTGTTGTGCATACGCTTTGCCCTGCAGCAAAACCGTGTGGTTGGCGCGATGCAGCTATATTCTGTTGACAGGAAAGTGTCCCAGCCCATCGAGGGCCACGCTGCTGCCTTCGGGGAGTTCAAAGTGGAGGGAAATGCCAAACCCTCCACCCTCTTCTGCTTTGCTGTGCGCTCACAGGCTGGGGGAAAGGTGAGAGTCCCTGAATTGTACACAGGCATTTCACTCATGATGCTATCACAGTGTGTTTAGTCTTTGAACAGAGAATGACATGAAACGGCAACCTTTATGCTTCACGCTTTTTGGTCACCAAAATAGCTCCTAAATGTTAGTCAAATAAGTAAGTTCAGTTTAGATCCACAGCACATTTAGACCCAGCTAAAGCTGATCAACGTGCTCTACAAGAGGATAGCAGCAGGGTGCTGTACAAAGGAACATCAAAATATAAATACAGAGTTATAGACATGACAACAAATTAAAGTCAAAATGGAGCAGCAACTGCAAAGACTGTCACCTTTTAGTTTTCGTCATGATCTTGCGACATGCAAGAGAGATTTATTGTCACATTTGTGAGACCAAGGAGCTGAGTGTCAGTGAAGAAGATCTGTGATATAAAGATGGGGCCTGCCTGACCATGAAGATCCTTGAAAGCAATCAGCAAGGTCTTAAGTTGAATTCTAAAATGAACAGGAAGCCAATAAAGAGAGGTTAGGACAGGCGTGATGTGCTTGCACTTTTAAGAACCAGCCAACATCCTTGCTGCTGCATTTTGAACCATCTGCAGGCAAGTTAATGAAGACTGGGGAAGGCCTAAATACAAGTCAGTCATATGTAAAGAACATGTGAATTACTTTTTGAACTGCTTTTGACAACAGAACTGATTTGTTTATCAAGATAAGAGTAAAAATCAAAGAGGCTCCAGGATGGATCTCTGAGGGACCCCAATGGTGACAGGAGCAGGACGAGGAAGAATGACCTATAGCCACTGGGAATGTCCTATGTTTAGGATTTAAACTAGTTTAAACCAGTTAGTGCTGTACCCTTGATACCAACCCGCTTCTCAAGACGTGATGAAATGTCATCAAGAAAGTCAGACTTTATTAAAGTGCATGGACTCCCCTCTGTCATCCTTCATCTTCATATGTCTTACTGTGGATGGCTGCCCACCGTGGTCATTTCTTTCTGTGGGTTTTCTTCTTCCAGTTGCACATCATTGAAGTTGGCCAGCCGGCTGCAGGAAACCAGCCATTTCCTAAGAAAGCAGTGGATGTGTTTTTCCCCCCAGAGGCCCAGACAGATTTTCCTGTAGCAATGCAGGTAAGGAAAGACCCCTGATACTCATTCATTGGGGTAAACTAAAGGTGATTGCTGAACTCTTACATCCTCTCTCTCTCTCTCTCTCTCTCTCTCTCTCTGATCACTCTCCACAGATTGGCAATAAGCATGGTGTCATATATTTGATCACAAAGTACGGTTACATCCACCTGTACGACCTGGAGTCTGGAGTGTGTATCTACATGAACCGAATCAGCGCAGAGACCATCTTTGTAACTGCCCCTCATGAAGCCACCTCGGGAATTATTGGAGTCAACAAGAAGGGACAGGTGAGAAAGTAATTATTGTCAATAAGTAATTAAAAAAAAAGCTTGTTCATTGTTTCCTTTCATGGCTGCTTAACCTCACTTGTCTACTGAGCAGTATTTATATGCTTATCTAATCTTTTCCTTCAAGGTCTTGTCGGTGTGCGTTGAGGAGGAAAATATTGTCAACTATGCCACCAACGTCCTGCAGAACCCTGATCTAGCCTTGAGGATGGCTGTGAGGTCAAACCTTGCTGGGGCTGAGGAGATTTTTGCCAGGAAGTTCAACACTCTGTTTGCCCAGGGAAGTTATTCAGAGGCTGCAAAGGTTGCTGCTTCAGCACCCAAGGTATGCCTGTATTTACTGCTACGTTGTAGTGTTTGCACATCCTAATACGCCCCAGGTGCATTGGCAGATGATTCAGAACAATTCTAGGAAAATAAACATTTTACTGCTGGTGATTTAAGAACTATACCAGTTACACCCACAGTGATTCAGTCTTGTTAAAAAGTCCCAGGGATGTAGTTAATGTTTTTCATAGACATTGTTTATCATCATGTTGAAAATCCTATGAAATTTTAGTTTAAAAGATTTACTCTTTTACTTTTTCTGCTCTCATAATTTCTCCATTCGTCACCATCTTTCCTACCCTCAGGGCATCCTGCGTACAGCAGAGACCATCCGGAAGTTTCAGAGTGTCCCGGCCCAGCCAGGTCAGGCCTCTCCACTGTTGCAGTACTTTGGTATTCTGCTGGACCAGGGCCAGCTCAACAAGTTTGAGTCTCTGGAGCTATGCAGGCCCGTCCTGCAGCAGGGCCGCAAGCAACTACTGGAGAAATGGCTGAAGGAGGACAAGGTAGGACTGGAGGATTAGAATGAGGCAGCTTCTGTAAACCCGGGCTGATCTGCAGATATACAATAAAATCTCAAAAAAGAGATAACAATGATGAAAGTGGTGTTAGCAAACCGAATGTTTACCCTGTAATATCATCCACACAATGATCGTTAACTCACAGCTGCTAACTGTCATTGAATATGTGTTGTAGCTGGAATGCTCAGAGGAACTGGGCGATCTGGTGAAGGCCTCTGACCCCACCCTCGCTCTTAGCGTGTACCTCAGAGCTAACGTCCCCAACAAGGTCATCCAGTGCTTCGCTGAGACCGGCCAGTTCCAGAAGATAGTGCTGTATGCTAAAAAGGTAAACGCTTCCCTTACATGTATTTATTCTCTGCAGGCATACCTCAGCTTATGAAAACACCACACAACACTATTAGTCACTGGAAGTGATTCACGTTTTTTGCAGGATTTTTGCAAATTTATGCGATATTTGGATGGAAACATATTGTTGTTGTGTTTATTGGAAACTTGAGAGTTTGTGTGATGAGTACAGAATATAATACAAGGTGACTACAAATGTATTTGCATGAATTCATTATTACTGAATTGGGAATTACATTTTTATCCAACTGTGTATTTGTAGGTGGGCTACACCCCCGACTGGGTGTTTTTACTGCGAAATGTAATGCGTGTCAATCCAGACCAGGGACTGCAGTTTGCCCAGATGCTGGTCCAGGATGAGGAGCCGCTGGCCAACATCAACCAGGTAACATACACAGCAACATGACCGCATCACTCACCACAAACGCAGCATGTAGCTCCTGCACACGCCCTCCTTTTTAAAATCTGCGTCTTTACTCTCACACATGCACGCAAACACACAAAGTGCCCAGTGTGGGAGCCTCCATCTGTGTTATTCCAGATGTGCCAGCAATGTCAGGAATGCACTGAGTCAGTGACCCCCTCCTCTTTTTAAAGCCACATCATCACTCTGCTCAGCCCCCCCCCCTCAGTTGTAGCCTCTACAGATGTTGTTAAATATGAAAAGCACCAACATCTGGCTACCGGGCTTGTGTTTCTTAAAAGTGTGCGAGTGCCACTCTAATCTTACCTAGCGTGCTAGCTGAAATCATGGTTCGCAGATGGTAGGAAGTCAAAAATCTTAACATTATTCACCAACTTCATTTTCTCTTTTTATGTCTCCTTTTCTTCCTCTTGCCGTTTGGTAGATCGTAGATGTGTTCATGGAGGGCAATCTGATCCAGCAGTGCACCTCCTTCCTGTTGGATGCCCTAAAGAACAACCGCCCAGCCGAAGGACACTTACAGACACGTCTGCTGGAGATGAACCTCATACACGCCCCCCAGGTGAACATTCAGACTAAAACGACTGTAACTAAAATGACGAAATGCAACTTCACCTGCGACAACATTAAACATGATTTGTGTGTTCATGTGCGTGTGAATTCTTTCAGGTAGCAGATGCAATCCTGGGGAACCAGATGTTCACCCACTATGACCGTGCCCACGTTGCTCAGCTGTGTGAGAAGGCAGGCCTGCTGCAGAGAGCTCTTGAACACTACACTGACCTGTATGATATCAAACGAGCCGTGGTGCACACACATCTGCTCAACCCTGAGGTATGCCTGTGGATGTTCGGTCACGTCCGTGAATATTGCTCCCTTAGGAGTCTTCTTGCCCTGCTGTCTCACTTCTCTGTCTTCTTCTTGTCCTTACTCTTGTTCTCCTTTTTAGTGGCTGGTGAACTTCTTTGGCTCTTTATCAGTGGAGGACTCTTTGGAGTGTCTAAGGGCCATGTTGTCGGCCAACATCAGGCAAAACCTTCAGCTGTGTGTCCAGGTAGCCTCTAAATATCATGAGCAGCTGGGGACTCAATCATTAGTGGAGCTCTTTGAATCCTTCAAGAGTTATGAGGGTAGGTGTCACACATGAGTGGGGGCTTGGGTGCAGACTTGGGGATGTTTTAAATAAGCAATTTTTCAGTTTTGGTGCCAGCTTTCATCATAGATCGAGCTGACCTTTGTGCTGTTTCTCCCCTGCCATCTCCATCCAAGGCTTGTTTTACTTCCTTGGGTCGATTGTGAATTTCAGCCAGGAGCCTGACGTTCACTTCAAGTACATCCAGGCTGCTTGTAAAACTGGCCAAATCAAAGAAGTGGAGAGAATCTGTAGAGAGAGCAACTGCTACGACCCAGAGAGGGTTAAAAACTTCCTCAAGGTAAAAAAATAAAAGATCCTGCATGTCTGACTGTTAATGATTGATTTTATCATTCGGCAGCAGTTTTGAGATATACTTTATTCGTCATTCCATGCAATTTAATCACATTGAACCCTTGTGGTTTTTCCTTTTGTAGGAGGCCAAGCTAACTGACCAGCTTCCTCTTATCATTGTGTGCGATCGCTTTGACTTCGTCCATGACCTGGTTCTCTACCTCTACCGCAACAGTCTACAGAAATACATTGAAATCTATGTGCAGAAAGTAAGTTCAAGACTTCTAATGAGGCTTTATACATAACTGGTTATTCCTTACTCCTGTTGACAGCTTCACTTAGAATGTGTTGCACTCGTTTTCAGGTGAACCCCAGTCGTTTACCAGTAGTGATAGGCGGTCTGTTGGATGTGGACTGTGCTGAGGATGTCATTAAGAACCTTATCATGGTGGTCAGAGGGCAGTTTTCCACTGATGAGCTGGTGGAGGAGGTAGAGAAGAGGAATAGGTAAGATTGAATTATAAATAGTTCCACTATTTCTTCTCATCTCGATTAGTTGCGTACATTTGTGTCACGGTACTTATTGCAAATTTATTATTTATGTCTCTGGAGGTACCTAATAGGTTTTTGGTTAAACCTCATTAGGAATGTAACTAGATGTAGTGGTTATATTGGCTTCACTTACACTGCAGGACATGCCTGTGGTCTGCTTGAACTCCTTCATACTGTACATTTTATCTGCTAATGACAGAATGGGCCAGTTAAAAGAAAGACCTGTGATCTTCAAGTCACAGAAGTCAAAAAATAATCCTCAGCTTCCCGATAATGCTTGAGGGGATCAACAGAAGTAAAGTTAGCAGCAGTGGCTGAAATATGTGCATGAATAAATATGAAGAGATATGCAGACTCCTGTTATTATCTGCCCTGTGTATGCTGCCAGTTTCTGCACTACAGAAGCTGAAATAAATCATTTTATTTTCGCGTCAAAGATGCTTCTAATGTTGATTCTGTCTGGCCTTTTCAGAAGAGCTGTTCTCCCACCCTATTTTTTTTAGCGATATTGCGAGAGATATGAATTGCTCCACTGAAGCTATTTCCAGTCTGTGTCAGAAAATGTGAGCGTGAGAAAATGTAAACATTTCACACTTTGAGCAAACGATGTTGCTGAATGCACAACACTACCATCTAGTGTTGTGGTTGTGCACTACACTACTGCAAAACTACAGTCAAGCATGCAGGTTAAATGTCAGTTAATGCAGCTGATACTTCAAAGCAGTGTTTTTTTTCCCATTATCTTCTCAGGCTAAAACTTCTGTTGCCATGGCTGGAGTCCCGTATCCACGAAGGATGCGAGGAGCCAGCTACCCACAATGCACTGGCCAAGATCTACATTGACAGCAACAACACGCCCGAGCGCTTCCTGAAGGAGAACCCGTTCTACGACAGCGCCGTGGTCGGAAAATACTGCGAGAAGAGGGACCCCCACCTGGCCTGTGTGGCTTATGAGAGAGGACAGTGCGACCTGGAGCTCATCAAAGTGTGTAGCTCACGAGACACAGCGTTTAGATGATGACTGACATCATTCCAAAATGGATAAATCATATCATATGTTTTCTTCTCAGGTGTGCAATGAGAACTCATTATTCAAGAGTGAGGCTCGATACCTGGTGCGACGAAAAGATCCGGAGCTTTGGGCGAACGTGTTAGAAGAGAACAACCCCTTCAGAAGACAGCTCATCGACCAGGTTCGGCGTTCCTCCGGTTCAGATCCTGAACTGATGCAGACTTTGATTGAGGGCTGTTTTTTCAGTGCTTACGTTTGCTGTCTCCTTCTTTTATCTCATCTCAGGTGGTGCAGACAGCCCTGTCAGAGACCCAGGACCCAGAGGAGGTGTCAGTCACAGTCAAGGCCTTCATGACTGCAGACCTGCCCAACGAGCTGATTGAGCTGCTAGAGAAGATCGTGCTCGATAACTCTGTCTTCAGTGAACACAGGTACAGCAGGGTCACAGCCTGTTGGACATCATAAGAAGTTTACTACAATACTCTTGGCCATCATTTGAAATAATCCGTCTGTTCGGGTGTTTTCCCAGAAACCTTCAGAACTTGCTGATTTTGACGGCCATCAAGGCAGACCGCACTCGTGTGATGGAGTACATTAACAGGCTAGACAACTACGATGCTCCAGACATCGCTAATATTGCCATCAGCAACGAGCTCTTTGAAGAAGCGTTTGCCATTTTCAAGAAGTTTGATGTCAACACCTCCGCCATACAGGTAACGCAAATGTATGACTGCTTGAGCTGCACCGATTACACCGATAGTGTATTGGCTAAAGTTAAAAACTGCTCAGAATACTCCTGTTATTTGACATTCAACAGTATAACATGAATATAAAATGTTCCTAATGTTGAGAATGAGTATTTAGAATCTGTATTGACAGTTGATGCTTCCAATCTCTTAATTACTGTTTAGTGAAATGATTTCTGTTACTTATTGCTGGAAATTAGAACTGTTAAAGCTTACTTTTTATTCTTGGTAGCAGCTGTGTGTCATGTAACTCACCTCTCTCGTCCTTTCCTGTAGGTATTGATAGAGCACATAGGGAACTTGGATCGTGCCTACGAGTTTGCTGAGCGCTGTAATGAGCCTGCCGTGTGGAGCCAGTTAGCCAGAGCCCAGCTGCAGAGAGACCTGGTCAAGGAGGCCATTGACTCGTATATTAAAGCCGTTGACCCCTCGGCATACATGGAGGTGGTCAATGCAGCCAGCAAGAACAGTAAGCCTTCGCTTTGCAGCACGACCCTGCTTCACAGCAGCAGCTCACATTGATTGTCTTTCCTGTGTGATTGATCTGACTTGATCTTTAAGGCATTGTTTGTATTCTGCAGATAACTGGGAAGACCTGGTGAAATTCCTCCAGATGGCTCGAAAGAAAGCCAGAGAGTCTTACGTGGAGACAGAGCTGATCTTTGCTTTGGCTAAAACCAACCGTCTGGCTGAGCTGGAAGAGTTTGTCAGTGGGCCCAACAATGCTCACATCCAGCAGGTAAGAAAAACATCACAGCTGTAATATTGAGAGGATTTTGATGCCACAATATTGAACGTTTGCAAGGAACTCCATATCTGCCTGCTAATTTCTCTCCCCCTCCTTCTCCAGGTCGGCGATAGATGTTATGAGGAGGGAATGTACGAAGCAGCCAAACTCTTGTACAACAATGTGTCCAACTTTGCTCGCCTTGCATCGACACTGGTTCACCTCGGAGAGTACCAAGCAGCTGTAGACAGCGCCAGAAAAGCCAACAGCACGCGGACATGGAAGGAGGTAACTGAAACACAATACTGAATATTCTAAGATAGACTAGTATCTAATATTGCATTTGGTAACTTGAACACGTCACCGTTTTAATGAAAAATGCGCAGAATAACAAAAAATATTAATCTGCACATAGTGATCAATTTGACCTGAGCGCACATGATCACTGCAAGTGGTTTCCTTTGTATTAGCTGCTGAAGCACTGTTACAGCCTCATGGGAGACTACTAGCGAAGAGATTTACTATTTAATCTTTGGTGCTATGAAGATATATTCAAATTGTACTTTTGTGTGAAGTTTTAGATCAGAATTTACTAGAATATGGACAGAGGATTTCAGGAATATCCCTGTGAATCTCCTCACCAACGTAAAATCAGCTCCCTCATGTTGTTTCGTTGTTTATTGAACCAATATAAGTTTGTTAAGCGTAAGAAGTGATAATTCCTGTCAACTCTCCTCTGTTCCCTCCGGTCATCAGGTGTGTTTCGCGTGTGTGGATGGCGAGGAGTTTCGGCTGGCACAAATCTGTGGCCTTCACATAGTGATCCACGCTGACGAGCTGGAGGACCTGATCAGCTACTATCAGGACCGCGGGTACTTTGAGGAACTCATTGCTCTGCTGGAGGCTGCGTTGGGTCTGGAGCGGGCTCACATGGGCATGTTCACCGAGCTCGCCATCCTCTACTCGAAGTTCAAACCTCAGAAGATGAGGGAGCACCTGGAGCTCTTCTGGTCCAGAGTCAACATCCCAAAGGTAGAGCATATCTGTGTGTGTGTGTGTGTGTGTGTTTCAAGACAATTTTGTCTTTTGTAATAAAGAGTTCATCACGCATGAGGAGGCTGCTTGTGTGCCATGAACCTCTTTGATTTATTACTCTGCAAAGATTTCTGCGTCTCATCAGCAGTAGTAGTCTGCTCTGTGTTTTCATCATGCTGGTTCATCTGTTGTATCACTGGCTGTTGATTGGTTACATCAGTTATGAGTTTTCTGCCTCTTGAAAGCGCTTCAAGATTTTCAGAAAGGGGCTATACGCAATAAATAAATTATGTTTATGTCATGTTTTACCTCAAACAAACATACATACTTTGACATGACTGAGCGCTTCAGTTCATTCAGAAGCCTGAATGACTTGTTGTGTGTTTTCTGTGTTTTCCAGGTCCTTCGTGCAGCAGAGCAGTCTCACTTATGGGCAGAGCTGGTTTTCCTTTACGATAAATATGAGGAGTATGACAACGCCGTCCTCACGATGATCTCTCATCCGACAGATGCGTGGAAAGAAGGGCTGTTCAAAGACATTATTGCGAAGGTAAACAGAAGTGTTTGTGACTGAACTGTTGATTTCCTCTCCAGGCATCTTTACTGTTTGTCATCTTTGTGTCATATTTCCTCCTCAGGTTGCCAATGTGGAGCTGTACTACAAGTCTCTGTACTTCTACCTGGAGTACAAACCCCTCTTACTGAATGACCTGCTGACCATTCTGTCTCCACGGCTGGACCACAGCCGAGCTGTCACCTTTTTCAGCAAGGTAACCAGCAGCGAGGTCAACCTCTGTGAATCAAAACCTTTGTCTTTGTTTAACACACGGTGCCAAACACGGTAGAAGTGACATGATTTGGATTGTTTTTGCTTGACCAGGTGAACCAGCTGAAGTTGGTCAAGCCTTACCTGAGGTCTGTCCAGAGTCACAACAACAAGTCCGTCAACGAAGCCCTCAACAACCTGCTGACAGAGGAGGAGGACTACCAGGTGAGTTACTGATGTTGATCATAGAGAGAAGACAAAGAAAGCAGACTATAACTTTCCCAGGACCAGCTCTGTTGGAGTTTTATTCTGCATTCAGCATGTTAGAAAGGTTTTTGAGGCTGTTCTGTTGACATATGAAAGACATTTTTAGACATCTGACAAATGCTTCTGCAGGCTGTTGGTTTGTCCTCGACAGAGCGGTGTTAGTTGGATGACGTTTGATCAAACATCCCCATTTCTTCTGTGACAAGCTGTGCTTGTGTTTGGAATTCGTTTCAGATTTTAATCCCCTCTCGATAACTGTTGACATTATTTTGTATGTCTCCCGCATGATTGAGTCCAAGGGGAGCATTTGAAACAGGACATTTTCATACCCAGCCTCTGTGGTCACTAGGTGGCACTGCTGAGGTCCAGTTACAGGAAACAAGCCAGTCCAGGTGTCTCATCTCAGTTTTTGGTCTGTGATGTAGTATTTTTTCATGTTGTGTGTTATCCACAGGGCCTGAGAGCATCCATCGATGCCTATGACAACTTTGATACCATCGGCCTGGCACAGAGGTTAGAGAAACACGAACTGATCGAGTTTAGGCGTATTGCTGCTTACCTGTACAAGGGCAACAACCGCTGGAGACAGAGTGTAGAGCTCTGCAAGAAGGACAAACTCTACAAGGTAAGAAAAAAAAAGCAATATATAAGAAAAGGATAAAAAGCTCTTCCGTGTACCTCCATGCTCCTATAGATGGCGCTGTTCTTTATGTATGCAGATGCTGTAGATACATGGACCAACTAACATCAAGTAAAGACAGGACAATCCAATCATGTCAGTGTTTGTCTCACCAGTAGTCCTTTCATCACAGAAATGATAGTTCAGACAGCTTCTCAAACTTGCACGGAGGCTTTCATGTATCTCATAATGAGTCAATTAAACCCGCCGTGGTTCTGTCTTTCCCAGGATGCCATGTTGTACGCTGCAGAGTCGAAGGATGCTGAGCTGGCAGAGACTCTTCTTCAGTGGTTCCTGGAGGAGGGCAGGAAGGAGTGCTTCGCTGCCTGCCTGTTCGCCTCCTATGATCTACTGCACCCCGACGTGGTGCTGGAGCTGGCCTGGAGGCACAACATCATGGACTTTGCCATGCCGTACTTCATCCAGGTCATGAGAGAGTACCTCACAAAGGTTAGTACTCCACTGCTGAACACTACAAGGAGTTAATGTTCATTTTTGGTTTCTGATTTCATGTAAAACTATATTTTTTAGAGGAAGCAAATTTGAATTTCTGCTTTTTTACTGTGAACTAAAATTGGTTTATTTTTCTTAGATTGTTTCATTTCCTGTAGAAACTTGTTCTGAGAGGTGAGAGGTGGGCAATAGTCTGTAATGTCTGTGGAGGCATTGAAAAACAGCTCATGCAGACAATTATCAGTTTACACACACACACACACACACACACACACACACGTTAAAATGAGAAGGTAGAGAAGGGCTCTCTTAAAGTTCCCATGAATTGAAAATCATTGTTTTTATCACTTATATTTTGAGTACACCAGTATCTGGCCCAACAATAACAAAGAAGTTGTTTTCCAAGTATCACTACTGGTATTTCAGAGTTTCTTATTTCCTGGAAAACAATAGAAAATGTTAGTGAGTCATTCTGGACTCGAGGGTGTATACTCATTTTGCATCCAATTAAATGCTTTCTTGAATTCTTATGCCGCCGCCTCTAGCTAGTTAGCTCAGTTAGCCATGCAGCTATCGGTCCTATTTGATGACTCAGCTCTGGTGTGCCCGAAGGCAACCCTGGCAAGAAAACCCCCTCTGTACTGTATCCTCTGCAATCCAACCGGCCTCTGTTGGTCTCTGAAGCTGTGTTGGGTCCTGGGTTGGCTGTCTTCTCTGGGAGCTTGCAGACAGAGTTAGCTAATAGCATCGCTAGCTGCATGGCAGTGGGGTTTAACACACATTCAATGCCAGTCAATGTCTAAGTCTCTCCCTAGCTGCATGTTTTTACAGGAAACGTGTAATATGTGGAAATAAATTGCACTAGCTGATGTTTCCTGGGAACTTGAAGTCATGGTAATGACGTATATTTGTCAGTGAACTCCCTCTGGTCTTCATGCTGTCCTAAAATGTTGACCTGTAGACATGTGAGGTCACGTGGGGTCATCTCTTTGGGTTCTTTTCCAGGTTGATGAGTTTGCAGCGAAGGTGACGGTCTCTGGCCCTCTTTTTATTTCTCTTACGTGTTCTGTCTGTTTTTGTTGTAACTTATCTCTTAGGTTTCTGATGTAGGAACCTAGCATGGACTGTAGACTGAGTACGGCCTCACTAGTTCTTGTCCTGGAGAGCTGCAGTCGTACGTGCAGTCGTACGTGCAGGCTTTCGCTCCACTTCAGCACCATGTATTAAAACATGTGTTTTAATACATTTTGAGTTCATCTACTGGAACCATTTTCTAAATTATCGTCCGAGGGAACCTCATTGTCTCATTGGCATCGGATAATGGATTTTCATTCTCAAATATTGTCTTTCAGCTGTGAAGCAGAGACAAATTCATGAAAATATGAAAATAAGGAAATAGCCGGATTAGCACTGCTGTGATTTTCAGTGCAATCATGAAACGCAACAGACAATCTGGAACTTTAAACAAAACCCTTTGTCTTGTGATTAGATGATTAAAATCTTTGCAAAAGTTCACGACTGTAAAGGCTTTAGATCCGTTCTCTATAGGAATTTACCTGCTACCTGTTAAAAATGGAAATGAGCTGCTGAATTTGTGTAAATATGCAATAGTTAAGGCAGATGGAAGCTGCTGATGTGAGATTAACATCATTCAAGATGTGCTCTAGCTTGGTAGGTTTTAAAATATTTTCTATAGATGATCGATGATTGAACAAACTTCACTGTATCCAGGAGGTTTAATGTGGATTAAAGAGGAAGTCTCAGACAGTAACTTCATGTGCTGATGATGATGCTGGAGCCAAAGCCTGTGCACCGTCCTGTTCTTCAGGACCAGGATTAGCCTGTCTGGCCTAACAGATACCTCTCACCTTCTAACTCCTCTGTCTTGGGGCTGCATCTAGTGTTAAGTGGCATTTTTAACTCAAAATCCTGACAAGCTGTGCTGCTGCAAAATCACAAGGTTACAACATGAGAACCAAGGTGATCTTTCCACCTGGCTAATGCTCTCCAAAGACCCGTAATGAAGGCGGGTGAGGAGAGCAAGCCACTCCAGACTTGTTAGATGCATCCCCATGTTTCTAATTCCTGGTTAACAAGTTTTAGTTTCAAATATTTCAGCTGCCACATCAGAGCAGGGCTACAAACACTAACTTCAAAGGTTATGGAGTCCCCTTTCCTCTGCCTCTGAGGGAATTCACTCAGTTCATTTCAGATAATCAGACAGCTTTTCCTCTTAAGACCAAACTCTTTGTTCTATCAGTCGCTTGTTAGACTGGCAGGACTTGAAGCTGCAGTTATGCAGGAAGTGAAATACCAACTTATTTGTGCTTTACAATAGTTGAACACATAACAAGAGGAAGCACTGACATTTTTAGATGTTACTGTTGGCAGTCAACAGGCAGCATAGCCAAGTCATTTTATTTAGACGCATACAGTATTTCAGCTATGGATTCCGGATGTTTTTTTTCATTCACAGCCAAACTTTTCTTCTTTGTTTCATGACAATGTGACTGAGCAGAAGTTCTACAGTTCTATATTCTAATAAATTAAGCTGAATCATTGTTTAAACTTCTCTCCACTTACATCAGAAACCTTTTTGGTATTCGGCTGTTTTTCACAGTTGACGCACAATGCCTGATTATTTCTTTGCACTTACCGTCGAGGACAAATGGCACGGCAGCCAAGTCACTGCGCAAAACCTGCGTGCCTGGCAAGGATGAGCTTAACCTGTGAGCTTCTAATGCGTAGCTTGGTTTTAGTCCAGAAGTACACTCAGTGAAAATCTGTCAGGAGGGCCTGCTTACAGCCATGAATGGGATGCATGTGGAAGCTGTGATTGTCATTTTACTGTGAATGCCTGGAAATGTAACATCAGCATATAGGGCATGTTAATTATAGCTTCTCCTTTACTTAACAATACACAATGTAATATTTTTTAACCTTGAATCCCACTATAATTTTTCTTTAAAAGGGTCAGTTCGCACAAATCACAAAAAACAAAACATCCCCCCCCCAGTGGTGTTTAGCCATGATGGAGCTGTGATGTTTGCTGGGTTTTTGAAGTATCTGCCGCGTCCCATCGATGTTAACGTACTTTCATTTCTGGTGCTCAAAACATTTAGAAATGACGCTTTAGAAACTTAAAAGCAGTGCCTTTCCAGATATAATGTCCTCGTTATCTTGCTATCCATGATAGTCTGCAGACCTTGGTGTGAGCAGTTGTCTCTGGAAAGCATTTTCAGCTGACAGCATCAACAATTGAGGTCTGTGAATGATTTAAAGATGAACGAGGACTTTATTCTCTTTTTTTAATTGAATAAATCATTTTCATTCAGTGCTTTGAGCAGCATAAATGAAACTGAATCCTTTAGTAGGAGTAAAAGTCTCAGCAGTCACTCTCTGCATGTTTAGCTACCGCTGAGGGTTAAATGTTCATTTTGTTGTTTGTGATTTGGGTGAAGGGACCTGTTTAACTGTTGACTTAACATTTGTACTGGAAGCTGTATTAGACGTTCTCACCAAACCTGCATGGCATCTTCTCTTAGGTAACCGTAGCTGCACTGTGAAGTACTGTGTGTAGTTTTGTCTTTCAGAAGTGGGAATGATAAATCTCCTGTGTTAACTCGTCATATTAATCAGTGTTTATTTGTTTGATATGACATAAAAACTTTAGTGTAGTCTTACAACTGAAGCATTAGAGGTTATGGACCAACAGATTGTCATTTAAATAGTCTCTGTGATCACTGCATTGTAGGTGTCTAGCAAAACCTTTTATTTACAATATTTTCTGTTTTATTAACAGCTGAATTAGATTAATATCAATGTGACTGAGACACACTTTGAAATTTGTATTAAAAATCTATGCTTGGTTTTAAGTGGAGTTACAAGGTTTCTGCAGGATACCTGCAATGTATGAAATCAGACTCTTTTTTTTTTTTATTCTGCGCAGTGTGTGAGTGATCCACATCTGATCTATCCTCTTCGCTTGTTGCCCTCAGGTGGACAAGCTGGAGGAGGCAGAAAGCCAAAGGAAAACTGAAGAGGAGGTGACGGAGCCTCAGCCGATGGTGTTTGGTAGGTTCACAGGCAGCGTGTCACCCTGAGGGACAGACACATGTGGCTCCTCAGTAGGAGAAAATTGCCTGTGAGCTGCAGTTTTCATCTGTCTGTGTCTGTTAAACCTGGCGAAAAACAGCTGTTGATGAAATTCAATATTAACTAAATGTACTGTACACTGAACCTTTAAGCACACATAGAAACCTGCCTCCATGTTGTCAATGAAAACCAGACACACAGAGAAGATTTGTCATTTACATTTGCGTGTGTGTGTGTGTGTGTGTGTGTTATCAGGCCAGCAGCTGATGCTGACTTCCTCTCCTGCTCCGGTGGCTCCCCAGCCAGCGTACCCAGGCTATGGCTACCCCACCGCGGGTTACCCCGCTCAGCCCGCCGCCGCCGGGGGCTACCCCGCTCAGCCCACCGCCACCGGGGGCTACCCCACTCAGCCCACCGCCGCCGGGGGCTACCCTGTTCAGCCCGCCGCGTATGGCTTCAACATGTAGAGGCTTGACCCCCGCCTCTTCCACCCCTCTCCCCTCTCCCCCCTTCACACACTCACACCCAAACCACACTGAACCGTGCTGCTCTGGGTCTCAACTGTCCAACCAATGGCGTGGAGACCCCTGAAACTCACCAGGGCCTTCATTCCCTACAAGACTCTGCAATAGACACCCTTCATCTCTACTTTCTCCACACACATACACACACACCCACACACACACACACACACTTCAGGACGGCATCAAGGCTGTAGGACCCTCCCTCCCCTCCTCTCTTTTCCACTTGGACGGTATAACTGCATCACTGATCTACACAGCATGAAGTCACCTCTCAGCTCCTAGAGGAATTAACATACCGAAGATAACATTAGTGACACCAAACCACTCTGTCCTGTTGCTGTTCCATGTAGACTTTATTAACCATAGAGCAGCTTTTCTCTTTTTTTTCCTTTTTCCTAGAGATTCAGCACTGATGAGGAAGAGACTTTGTTACTGAGGAGCAGAGGGGCATGTGCGTGTCTCCCCCTCCCTCCTAAAGCACTGCTACGGCCTTATATACTTTGAGGAGATGGCAAAAAAAAACGGGCTCATGTGTTCATGTTTAATTTCACAACTGTCTCATGCTCTGATTAGAACGACAGTTACTGTGCAATAGTTTTGTTTGTCCTCTCACAACAGGTACAAAGTGTTTGCTGTATACGGACTAAGAACACTTGTTTTATGAGGTTACGGTACTGTCTGTGTATGTGTGTGAGTGTGTGTGAGTGTGACTGTGTGCATGTGTGTGTGGCCTCTAAAGCCTTCGAGGGATACGTCACCAAACCAAGAGACACTCAATGAAATTTCCACTCCCTTGCAGCCGCAAACCTGTCGCTGGGTCAGAGCGGTTTGATCTCGTCAGTCGACTTTTTCGGACTCTGATACCGGACATCAGGAGTTTCAGGATGATTGTGACAAAAACACGACAGTGAGAAAGAAAAAAAAAAGAAAGAAATGAGGTGAAATAATTAAAAAAATGCTATATGCTGTAGTCTGTGCATGTGCTGCCAAACTATAAAGCTGCAACCAGGAGCACAATTTTCATGTTACACTCAACTATATCAAGTATTACTAATGTTGTGTCAAAAATGAAGTGATGTTCGATGAAACTTTCTCACCCAACTAACAGAAAACGATGTTGAAGCTCCAGCAGACTCGAGGAGATGAAAACACAGGGGAACATTAACTCACATCCTGGTGCCAGTTGGTTAAAAAAAAAAAAATCATTATTGTACTGAAAACAGTGTATAATTTAAGATATATTGAAATACCTAACTAATCAAAGAAGTCAAATATTATGGAATACCGTATGTATTGTCTATAGTGTGTTGTTGTAGTCTTAAAAAGCATAATGATTTTTGTAAGAAAAGGACAAAATGCAAAAACAGCAGGTTAATAAATGGCAAAGTGTTGAGGCAAAGCTGCAACGTGGTGGCAGTTTAGTCGACTGTTTACTTCCTGTGCTGTGTGACGGTCCCTGTCCGAGCTCTGTCCCACCGTGGTGCCAGCTTTGGATGCGGAAAGCAAAAACCGGGGCTGCACCACAGAGCACTCCCTTTATCTGCACACTTCATGCATACAGAAAGAGAAATAAAGTTTACACACACTGTTGTTTGTGCATTTCTTTTACTCCTTCACATCAGGAGAAAGCTTCTCTGGAGGCACCTGACTCTGCTGTTGATGGTGGGGAGTTTTCACAGCCGTGAACGTGGTTAAAGCCAGAGCTCTCCTGCACCCTTATTTCCCCTGCTGGACCCAGACTGACATTTTGCTAACCAAGCTGCCAACACCTGATTGATGTTTTCTGTCTCTGTGCGCTGCAGCCTCTTTGTTTGGAGAGGGTGTGGTCGGTATATTTGGACCTATTACTGCCTGCTGCTGGAGGGTTGTGTATTTTTTATTGTCCCTCGCGGAGCTGTATTCATATGGTAATGGACGCGCACGGAGGCTGCGCCCCGCCCTGCTGCTGTGGAACCAGAGTGGCCGGTCTCGTCTCACCCTGCCCCTCTCATCAGCACCCACAGTTTCACCCACCGCACCCTGTCACGCAACAGGCTCCGTGGTTCACTCTCATCGCGGAGAAACAGCCGCGCGGCAGCAGGACACGGACGCAACTATTTATCCGCCCCTCCTCGCTTCCGGTTTGCTTTGCTTTCTCTTACGCACTACTCGCGCGATACAACGTTGCCATGGTTACAAATAACAGATATTAGATTTAGAACATCCCAACTTCCTTGACAGTCCCGGTGTCCGCCCACTGTCAACAGAGACTCGCCGGAGTCTCCGGACGCATCTGAGATCACCTGCAGGAAAGCGCAGCAGACAGGAGCCGTTCATGTGTTGCGCGCGCCAGTCTACTTAAAAAAAAAAGAAAGAAAGAAAAAAAGAAATTGCAAGCTACCTACTGGAAGATAAACCTCATTAGACTTGAAGCTTTTTTTGTAGATTTTACTGTGCATTTTCCAGTAATTATGCAGGATAGAGGCACATTTATCAGCCCTTTTCTCAGACCGAGGTGTCTGGCGGCAGCGGCGCCGGCGGGGAAAGCGAAATTAACTCACCCGGGAAAAGCGATCCTGGCAGGTAAGTTCGTCAAGGTTTCTCACGCGGAAAAGGCAACACTTCAAGAAAATGGCACTGGTTATGCGAGTTACGCTGAAGTGCCAGTTGGATGAAAGAGTGTTGCACATGCATTTCATATTGTGTAATCTTGTTTGTTGTGTGCCGAGGGTGTGTAAATACTGGAAAGACAACCGCAGACCTTAAGAATAGAGCGAGGAGTTCAGGGGATTTGCGTGTTGCTGAAGAGGAAAGAAAGTCAATGAAGTTACTCAGAAAATAAACTGTACCCGTCAGGAGACTGCAAACAGAATTACCACACTCCAACCTCATAATTTCCTTTTCTTTGGTAGCATTTGTTGTGTTGTTTTTGTTTTGTTGCACAAACAGGGCGTTGCTCTCTCTAATGACACCTTTCACTTCATGATTTGGGGGTTGAAAGCTTCAAGTTAGTGGAGCTGCTCAGAGAAAGAATATGATTGCTGCAATATCTGCTTCTAAATATAGATAATGAGCTGGTAAAAAGAGGTGTTTTAACAGAATTACTACATTTTCCACCAACCTCAAACCATGCTGACCTGTGTGACCCCTGAAGCAGCTGTAAAAGAGAAATGTTGATGAGCTCCAGAAGAAGTCTCTGTCCTTCTGTCCTGACTAACAGTCCTGTCCTGTCAGATCTTACCTGCTGCACTGATGTGATTTTATCTCTCCAATCCGAAGATCACCTCTAGTGCACTTCGCATAATGACATTAGAGCGGATTGATGCATGCGGCACGTCTCCTGGGACAGCGTCTCAGATGTGAGGGTGTTGTGGTTTTGCTCAGCTGTCATGGATCAGTAGATGTTTGAACTCCTGAGCGCCACACAGACTTCTTCTGGGCAAAATCCATCTGCTGATGAAGATAATGTGACATTATCAGAAAGCTTGTGAACAGCTACTAAATGGCACTTGTGCTGAGATTATTCTCTCAGACTTAAATGTTATTCTGTCAGTGCTGCTCTTTTATACTTTGACAGCACCAGAAAATATGTATCCATAACTGACAGCTGTTTTAACCGCTGATCAGTCTGTTGATTTGGAATAACTGGTGAGGTTATGTTGATATATGCCTCTGTAAGTAAACAGAAACAAAATATTTTCTTAGATTAATCTGCCAAAAAAACCACAAAATTAATTATTATATATTGATCTGGATCAATCTTTGCACTGCTGTAACCAGCCAATGTGAGTAAAATGGTTCATCAATTATCAACATTCTAACCAATCAGTCAGCTGACAGCTCAGAACTTCTTCAGTCTTATTGTTTTAGCCATTTCTGTGATTCATCAGTTTATCCCCGCTGAGGTTCAGAAACCTCCTGCTGCTCTGCATCACCTAACCCCCCCCCCCGACCCCCCCGACCCCCTCGTGTGATGATGATCAGGGTGCAGCAGCTCCAGCTGATGAAGAGCCTCTCAGAGATGCTCCTGCATTAAGGCTCCATGCTGGTGTTTGGCAGCACTCTGTTGATTTCAGCTGTGTTGTCTGGCAACAGTGAATATTTTATCATTGTGAATGAATTCCTTTTGATTGAGGATTAAAAACAAACTAATGATTAGTTTAATTATTTTGCAGCTTGTTTTTTTCATTAATCAATGACTCATTTTAGTTAGAAAATACTAGAAATGCCTGCTTTAAGTTCCCAGAGCTCAAAGTGACATCTTCAATTTTTTTGTCCAACAGTTTAAAAAAATCCCAAATATTTATTGTCTTATCATATTGCAGAGGGAATCTTATTAGTGTTTACAACATTTATGTGTATTGAAGCTGATGTCAGCTGCTATAAATGATGGTTTATAGGTTTATATACATTACGTCACGCATCTCAATCCACATTTAGATTCAGGTTATTGACTTTAGTCCATGGTCACATGATGTGTGGTACAAGCTGTAAACCATAATAACAAAATAAATGCAACATAAATGACTTAAACAGAGGTAAATATTAGCATATTTACATATGACTTTTGGCTTACAGTATCTGGCTGTAATAACAACATTAATTTTAGCATCAGCAGGTCGCTTAAACAGTACTTTCCTTATTATTCAGTACGCTTGCATTCCTAAATTCTAACAAAATGTGGTACTCGTTTCCTGGATGGTTCACATTAGAGAGTTTTACAGCCCCTCTACATTCCTGTCCCACTCTTTTTATCTACCTGTGTTTGGAGATTTTGGTGTTTTTAAGCCTGAAGTCACCATTAGCCTGCATTTAGTGTTTTGTTTTAATCATGTTTTCATTAAATATCCTCTCTCCCTGTTTAAATTCAACAAACACATCACAATCTGACGCACTCATGGCTCGTTACGCACTTCCTTCTGTATGAATTGATCAGACAAGATTACAACAGTAGAGTTAGCGATTTTGTGGGAAGAGGAGAAAAAACCTGCTCCTGACTCATATCGTCCTGTCAGCCATTGAGAAATGGAAATGCAGCCGCGCTGAGACCTTCCCCTTCCCCTTCCCCCATCAGTCCCGTGCAGCCTGATTGACTGGATATGGCCCTGTGTGGCTCCCTCTTCCCCTCGCTGTGTCGTTTAGCTCGTCTCAAGCCTGTCTGTCCAGTTTTGCAGCAGCAGCACGATTGCTTCTTCTCTGTCGCAACCCTGTGCAGCCTCTGACTCCTCCTGGCTTCACTGTCAAGAAACCATTGATTTATCGCTGTCTATCAAAGGGACTGGAAATGAAAGTGTTCTGTCAGCGTGTGTACTTTGATGAAAGTACATGTTCAGAGCGTCGCTGGGATGACTCAGTGATGGATAAACTGTCACTTTGAGTCTGATCTGCTGTATCGCCCATCAGAAACCACAGCTGATAGTTTACATTGTCAGGATACAAATTACCCTCTCTCAGCTATGGCAGTTCACAAATCCAGCTGACACCTCTCCCAAAGTGTGACATGCTACCTCAGATTTGTGATATGGTTAGCAATATGTCAGTGTGGAGAGAGAGAGAGAGACACATTGCTGCCCCGAAGGCTCGAAGTAGACAAAGCAAGAACTAGAAGGTCAAAGCTTAATGCATTAGAGAGCTCACAGTGGTTGGCAAAGAGGACCAAAGCTTTAAGAGGTCTGCGAGCTCTTTCTGCTCCTATTGGTCAGATCAAGTCTTCTCTCAACAGCCACTGGTGATGACTGAAGTGGAGAGTTTTATCTGTGTGAGGCCTGAGGCAGAAAGAGTGGTCTAAATGGGTCTCTGGACCTGATCTGCAGGCTGCTGTCCATTCATACACTGCTGTGGCATTCATTTATAGCCCCTCTGAGCCGAGACTGTGAAGCAGAGGGATTGACAGAGAGACAAAGTTCCCTTTTTTCATCCTGATTTCATGATAGATTGGATTTTCCACTGAGGCAGGCTCATTTTTATGTCACTTTTCCTGCTCTCTTTTCCTCTCCTCCATCTCTCTCTTCAGCCTCAGGGCAGCCAGTTAGCTTTTCTGAGTGGTTGTCTCCTCTCAGGCTCAGAGGGCTCGTCAAACTGTGCGCTTACTCCCTGTTTCCACGCGTCACAGGTGACGCACACAGTCGCCTCCCCTCCACCGCTCTGCTGCTCGCAGACCCCGAGTATCGGGAGGCCAGATCATGAATCACAGTGCACTCCTCTGTCCGCCTCCCAGCCACCTCCACTGTAACAACGTGTCAGTTAGATGTTGTGCAGCCACGGAAACAGAAAATGTGCACTGGTTTTAATTCATTTCGCTACCGTGTAGAAATGAGCATGCAGAGAGAAAATCAGTCAGAGTGATCACGTAGTTGATATTAATTTTGTCAGTTAAGCGATCGTAACAGGGTAATTAATGTTCAAGTAATTAGCTTGTTGGCTTCAGAAACACTCTGATGTCTTAGACTTGAAAGATGTTTGCCCAACAGCAATCTGTTAAATGCCTTTAAAGCCTGTTTTCTGGCTGTATAGCTGCTTAATGTTACACTGGGTTCATCCTGCAAAGGTGCACAGTGGGTTTTTATAGCTTTTTCACTGAAAACAGCAGTGAGACTAACCAAAACAGCGAAGTTGCAGAACATAAAACCAAAACAATGAGTGGAAAGAAGCTAAAACACTCAGCGAGGCCAAGTGGATGTTTCACATACACATAATTTTGTGATGCATTGTAAATACAGAAATATTGATTGAAGCCAAATCTGAGTTTTTTATTATTTGTTTGGAGGGGTTTGAAATTTTGACAACATAGTTTGTGGATACACAGGTATCACAGGTTTATTGGTAACAGGTGATAGTATCATGATTGGGTAAGAAAGGGGCATCCTGGAAAGGCTCAGTCGTTCGCAAGCGGTGATGGAGTGAGGGTGAACACATGATTGTATAAAAGATATTACTGCATAAGCTCAGGAACTGTCGGCAAACACAGTTTGTTTGCATTCTGTTTTTAATGTTTTACACAGCATCCCAACTTTTTGTGAATCTTAAATGTCAGAGCTTCCTTGAATGCACCAAACCTGAAATGCAAATTCAAACGCTCATAACTGCATGAACATGGTATAATGTAACAAAGCGAACTGAATATGCACTCTGTTGGGTTACAAGCTCATTTCAAACCTCTGCAAGTTGATTTTGACACTGTAGTAAAATAAACTCAAAGCAGTGGCTATAATCAATCAACAAATAATGTAAGTAATGTGAATTTAAAGCATGTTAACCCAGTGGTGTCATCCTTCATGCGTAAAGAGCCTGACATCCTCGTCTGTAACTGTACACACTGTCAAAACAACCTGTGCGTAGTTGTCCTATTCATGTAAATCAGTGTACAGTCTGCGTGCTGCGGGGTTCTAAGCAGTTCTCACAGTTCCCATT
The DNA here is from genome assembly GCF_051107435.1 of Chaetodon auriga. Classification (NCBI taxonomy): domain Eukaryota; kingdom Metazoa; phylum Chordata; class Actinopteri; order Chaetodontiformes; family Chaetodontidae; genus Chaetodon; species Chaetodon auriga. The sequence goes on along the minus strand of NC_135078.1, from coordinate 15,338,384 downwards.
TAAAATTAATTAACATCCCTTCCTGTAATTAAGCATCAGTGTAGCGTTAGGGAGTGTTGCTCAGGACAGAGGAAGCCTAAAAGGCCAGACGTCAGATGAATAATTCTTTTCATGTTTTGCGTGAGGCAAACAGAAATATTACAGCTCTATTAATAGGACACCACATGTTTGAAGTGCATCAGTCCTCTGGCTACGTTCTCCGTTTGGACTGGAGATGTGGACATAATCTCCCTCAGACTCCAGAGAATTTAAATTGAGAGATAATCATCAAAATAAGGAACATCTGGATGAATAATAGATAGATTTTGCTGCAAAACTGCATATTAATTTGCTATCCCATGGATGTACACACACAAGGACAAACACACATTGTTGACTGTTTTGGATGAGTTTTATTGTCTGAACTGAAATTTCTCAAAAATTGAATCAACAAAAAAGAATCCTAATTTTAGGTTTTACTGCGTCTTTAAAAAATGAAGCAGCAGGCTCAAAAATGTAAAGAAAAAAAGTATATTTTGAAGGAAATGGAGCTTCAGATATGTTTAGAACCTGCCATGTTCAGACACCTTGCTAGATTGTCAGTTCTTAATCAGAAAAAAGGAAGTTTCTTAGTGGACCAGATGTGCTGGATGCTCATTAGAGTCACCGAAGCAGCTAGGAAGCAGGTTCGCTGTTCCTCCCTGTCAGCTGGCTGTCTGCCTGCTCACCTGGCTTCCTCTGTGCCGCTCTGTACTGCAAAAAAGTGACTGTGACTTTGTTTCTTTGCAGGTTACATTCATTCGTGAGTATGTGTGTGAATGTGCACAATCTATCTCCAGCTTGTGAGGATTTGGTGCTTTTCTTTGTTTTATCTGATAGTAAACTGAATATTTGTAAGTTTGGGACTGAAGCCAAGATGACAGTGTTGGTCTGTTGTTCAGCGCCGGGACAGACTGAAATGTCTCAACGACTTCATGGACATTCATGGTGCACAGAGGATAGTTTTGCTCACTCTGATCCCTTTGTTTTTAAGTGAAATGTTTGATGAATTGCCATGAAAGTTGGTAAAAATATCCATGGTGCCCAGAGGATGAATCCTAATGACTTTGGTCATCCTCTGATTTTTCATCTAGCACAACCAGCAGGTTCTGTTTGAACATGACAGCACTCCCATTCACAAAGCTGGTCCATAAAGCAATAGTTTTCCAAGTTTGGTTTGGAAAGACTTGATTAGCTTTGGGATAAATCTGAACGCTGACTGTGAGCTGGGCCTTATCTCCCAACATCAGTGGCTGACCTCGCTAACGCTCAGGTGGTTAAATGGGAACAAATCCATTCTTGTGGAAAGCCTTTCTAAAAGATGGAGGCTGTTATAGCGACATATTAATGCCTCTGGTTCTGGAATCAGATGTTCAACATCACATATAGGCGTCATTTACGTGTGTCCGATTACTTTTGGCTCATGCTGGCCCCCAAGCTGTGAAGTCTGAATGCTGTTGATTATATGAATTTACCTTTTCTGTGCACCATGCTACCTTTAAACAGTTTGCAGTCTGCATCAGATTTTTTAAACTGCTGGTAGATTGTGGAAATTTCAAGTCTCTAAGAGTCTAAAGAAGCAGATTTGTATCAGGCACTACCTGTTTTTTACCGCCTCTGTTTTTGTGTAATAGTAAGTGTCAAAGATCTGTGTGGATGCATTGATTTTATGACATTGTGGAGAGGAGCAGTCCAAGAGTGAGGAGAGAGGAAGGAAGGCACCGCTGAGAGAGAAAAATTAACAACAGGAGAGGAGAGCGAGCCTGTGAAGATAAAGATTAATGGCCATTTTGCTCATGTAACCCACGTTTGACAGCAGCAGTACACTGGAGTCATTTAAGGTGTCATCTTTAAATGTGTGTGAGTAAAATATGTGTGTGTGTTTTGGATGCCGGCTGCGAAATGGAGGAGAAGACAAACAAACTGCTTCTCCTCCACAGGCGCTGTGTGTTTGATGGAGACTGATCATGTGTGCTGTGCGTGTGTTGCTTGGTTTTCACGTGCTGTCTTGGCTGAAAACGGATGAATGAAGTTTATTGTTTCTTCCTGCCCAAGACACACTGACCCACTGATCCCAGATCAGGACGGCTGGAATGGAGCGTTGTAAAACTCATGTGATTTCTGTCTCAGCTGGCGAACAATTACTTAACACTAAACCAGGATTAGAAGAATTACAACTTATTTTACGTACGCATACACACGCACACACACACGGTGGTGGTTAAAATGTGTGTGTGTGGGTGTGTGTGTGTACCCGTGATCACATGGAGGTCATGACTCAGCTCAGCACCGCACACAGTTTTTATGAATTGCGCTGATTAGGTGAATCCAGGTATGTCATTGACGGATAATATGCATTTGATTATTATTGTGTCATGTCATCACAGCATAAATACTGAAAACCACAAGGTACAAATTCAACATCATGCACATCACACTGAGTAAGATAAATGGCTGCATAATGTTCAGGTAGGCCAAAATAAAATGCAGTAATTTTCAGAAGAAACACATTTTCAGGTATTTAAAATCTCATTTTTGTGACAAATTTTGGGGTAGATTTTAACTTATCCTTAATTTTATATGTCAAAGATGAGAATCCATTCAGGAGAGACTGAATGAATGTGTTGGGTAAGTGCACAGCTTTAAGTAAAAGCTATTTTCCTGTATTGATTTCCCTTATTAAATCAGCCGCACTTGCAGAGGAGGAGATGGAGATAAAGAGAAGCAGATGAGTCAGACGCTTTTGAGGGTATTTAGTTGAAGTTGCAATGTCATCTACTTGTAGTCCTTAAATGTGTGTCCTGGGTTAAATGTAGGTTTTTATCTTTAATGGAGGCTCTGCGTCCAGGTGCCACAGTGATAAAGGTTTTGGGAGCAGCGACATGTGAGCTGAGCCAAATGACACGTAAGCATGTTTACTGGTGAAACACTGCTTCACTGAGATGTGAGAGTCAAAATCCAAAAAACACACCAGTACTAACAGATAGTTGCATATTCAACCTTTTTTCTCAGTAAAGCATGAAGTGAAATTCTGCCTCAGTACATTTTCCTTTATGTCAAGAATTTTCTAGATTTGAGTCACTATCTTAAAACAAGAAACAGGGGTTTTAAAATGGACATTTTTTACATTCTAGGTTGGGAAGTACCAACATCTGATCACAGCTGGTAATTTCCTGTTGAAACCACTTGTCTCTGATCCAGATTTGGACTGCCTTTTCAGCTTCTCACTTCCCAATCTTTGATTTGTTGTGGTCTTGTGGTGAAATGCTTTCCTGACTTGGCACAAATACACATCATGTACAGTAATCTGTTCCTCGTGATTAACCACAGAAATCATTGTAATTTCCTCTGTTAGTCGGGGGCATGTGTGCATGTGTAACTGCATCATGTGTGCCTCGCTTGCACAGTGTGCTTGTGTTCATCTGTGTCATTGAGTTAATGGAGGGTCTTGGCCTGAGTAATGGAGCCCCTCCCTGCAGGCTTAGCGGATAATTTAATTAATGTCAGCCCTCTCTCCATCCTCCCTCCTCTCCTCGTGACTCATCTGCGTTGTGCATTAGCCTCCCTTTTGGACACTTGTCCCCATCTACTCCGCTCACCGACTGTGGCGGGTTTCAGGCTGAAGCCTCGAGCGGTCACTCACACATTCATTTATTCACTTCATTACTGTCTTTCTCTCATAATGTACGTATATTGTCTTCTCTGCAATCACACACTAAACATATGGTGCAGAATATGTGAGTGGCAGCACGCCCGTCTCACACTGCCTCCCCTTGTGTTGACTTTCTGTTCCTCAAACAGCACAGTCTCTGTGTAGTTTAGCTGTAGCAGAGCAGCTGATTTATCTTCGTCCGGCTCGTTACTCTTCCTCCCTCGGCAGCAGTGCTTTTAATGTTTATGGAGGGAAAGCCATTTGCGGAGTCACTGTAACGATCCATGACGTAATGAGACCTCCTTGCAATTCATACCATCGACAGGGCACTGAATCAGGCTTGGTTAAGCTGCAGCTAGTCAGATATGATATGCTCAGTTTAGGCAAAACTTTTAATTTTTCTTCCTCTGCGCTCACTTTTTTGATTGTTTCAAGGTACATTTCTGCCTCTTGTTTAGATGCTTTATATTAATAAATGTCTGCGCTGGTTTTCTTTGTTTTTTAGGTGGAATTGCAGGTGGCATAGAGATCTGCATCACCTTCCCCACGGAGTATGTCAAGACCCAGTTACAACTGGATGAGAAGGCCAACCCACCCAAATACAGAGGGATAGGTATGAGATTTTAACATTCAGCAGCGGACCTTCAGCTTTAGACCAACACGTTCAGAGTGAATACACATATTCAAATATTAATACCAGCCAATGACTTAGTTAAAGCTAATTAGCTTAGCACAAAGACTGGCAACAGAGGGAAACAGCTAGCTGGCTGTGTTTAAAGATGACTCTAAAGCTCACTAATTAACACATCATATCTCATTTGTTTAATCTGTGCAAAAAACAAAATTGTACAAACAACATGTTATGGTGTTGTACCTAATCATTTTTTTACCGACCTAACAACCTACCAACCTACCTACCAACTAGCCAGCCAGCCAACCTGCCATTCATGTATTCTGTTCTTCATCCCGTCTTGCTGCCTCTCTCAGGAGCTCATTATCTAATTACCCATCATCCCCAGGTACATTAGGGATTCTGGCAAGCTGTCACTTTGCTTGTTTATATGACTTAGAACAGACCACTGCACACATGCACACTCACCATCCATGCATTCCAGCATACACACACATGCCGAGGATGTGTCAATGTTGGCTGGAGCTCTGAGGATCGGAGACCGTGCTAATGAGCGCTCCAGACAGCTGTTGCTTTTTCAGCTCAGTTGTGCATTTGGCGAGGTAGCAGAACATGGATTACTGGATTGATGCCTCCAAGAGCAAGAAGCAAGTTCAAAGGAAAATGTTTTAAAGTTTGTCAGAAATCAGCCAATTTGTTCCATTTCCCTTTGTGAAACTGATGAATCAAAAGTGAAGGACAGATGTTTTTGGTGTGTTGTTTGTCAGGGCCACTACGAAATGACACAGGGCAAATAAATAAATATATAAAAAACACATTTGCACTACATTGATTATGCTATTGGAAAGACTGACCAGTTGCTACTCTGGTGGGTTTTGATGCTCTCAAAAGGATCTGTGCATTCAAATGTCAAAACACATATTTCTACTGCTCTCTCGTGCGGTAAAACACAACCTCTAATCTGCCTCCAGGTGACTGTGTGAAACAGACGGTTCAGGGTCACGGTGTAAAAGGACTGTACAGAGGACTGAGCTCACTGCTGTACGGATCCATACCCAAATCTGCTGCCAGGTGAGTAAAATAATAGTATAATATAATGATAAATAGACGTACAAGACTGATTTTTTTATATCTTATCTTTATATCGTAATAAATATAAAAAGGAGAGTGTGCACTTTATTTTTTACATGTGCAGTAAAGGCTGGAATAAAACACACTCTTCTAGCTAAGCCGTCGTGATCTTCTACCTGGAACTACTAACTCACACACTCCAATTATTCTAGTCCATTACCCACAATGCACGGCATAAATGCCACACTCGCCTTCACTATAATTATGTTATTCTTTCACAGCAATGACATTTATCAACCGACAAGACTGTAGCATGCGCGCGCGCACACACACACACACACACACACACACACACACACACACACTCAGATGCTTTTATTCTTCACAGTTTTCTCTCTTCTGTGTTTCATTATTTCCTTCCTTCCTTCCCTCTCTCTCTTTCTTTATTTATGTGTGTGTGTGCGTGTGTGTGTGTGTGCATGTGCTGGAGGGTAGAGCCTGTCTGTGCGATGGAGAGACAGGCCCAGCCAGGCGAAGCAAAGATGCCACTCAAACTCAGGCAGGGTCTCAATAGGGGTACAGAGAGGGAGACTTGTGTTGGTACTCTGTCAATGGGTGTGTGGATGTTTATGTACAGTGTTTGTGTGTGTGTGTGTGTGTGTGTGTGTGTGTGTGTGTGTGTGTGTGTGTGTGTGTGTTTATGAATGTGTCAGTCAGCCTTCAGCACCCCTTCCAGAGGGAGTCATTATTCTCACAGGAAATCTGGCAACAGAGGTTTAGGTCCTCTGTCTGCTCTTGTCATCTGACTGTATTGTATATAAAATTTCACATAAGTGCATTATACATTATATATAGAAATATAACCTGCTGTGTGCAAGTTAATACACTTTGATTGAATTATTTAACATCTTTGGGTTATGAGCTGCTTGAATACTTTCAAAAGGGCTGAAGAGGTGAGATTATTCAGTAATTAATGATGAAAAGCAAAGGTCAGAGGCAAGTTTGAAGATAGTATACATAATTTTTCTGTTTTTCTGTCTTGTTCATCGTCTCATGAATCCTCAGATTTATCTTGTGGTGATTGGGGGGGTATCGATCCTTAGCTTTTCTTTTTTTTTTTGCCTTTTCTGGTTTAGGCAATGCAGCAAAAAATGAAAAGGTGAATGAAAAAATTAAACATGATGGAGAAATTGAAAGTCGTTGAGATGGGAACAGTTAGGTTTGATTTATGGACGATGTCTTGGCACTTTTCCACTGACCACCGCTTCTCCTGAGTCGTTTATTCGATCGGTTCTTTTTTTAACTTCCTTTATCTTCCCTCCCCTCCCCCTTCCTATTACTCCTTTACCTCCTCGGCCCTCTTTCTCCCCATCCCATTAACTGATTGCCTGGGCACCATCATGCACCACGCACTCTGCTGGAGGGATGTCAGGGAGGCATGAGAGGGACAGACAAGAGAGCCTTTGACCTTCTCCTCCCCTTAACCCTTCATCCATATTTACATCCCTCTCTCTTGTCTGCCCAGCCTCCTTTCTTTCTTTCCTCTTCCGTCTATTCTCTCTCCTTCACATCCTCTTCTTGCCAGCACAACTGACCTTGTAGAAAGACCCTCTAATGACGATTGGGCAGCACTCTGCTGTCCAGAATGACTCTCTGACTGTGGATGTCAGCCAAAACACGATGTGTCATATTCTAACTGTGAAGTTTAGTCCACTTGTTAAATGGGTAGGGGAGGATTTGGAGAGTAAATTGGCGTCGGAACAGGCCTGACGGTGCCATATTTCTCTCCAGCAGCTTTTAATGAATAGCGTTTGTTTCACAAGGTTAGTTATTAAGTGCACTACCATCTCTGTGCAGTCTGAGCGAGCTGCAGGGAGGTGCACGTTTTCATTTTTCACTCTCTCCAAAGCTAAAAAGCTGTTTGTAGTCAGCAAGTGGTGTGCATAAAGAGAGACGAATGGATTTATTTTTACATGTGGTTTGTTCCTGCTTGACTGTGGGAGTCAGTTAATTGTGTGGAGCCCGTCTTTCGAAACAAACTGAATTTGTGAGACAAGTCTGCGAGTGAGACAGAGGAGCAGATGTGGAAGGTTAATGAGCAGAGGAAAATCTTTGCCATGGAAAGGCAGATGGAGGAGAGAGCTAAAATCGCATGAGCCGGGTATGAAATGGGGATTCTGTCAGACGGCAGGTAAACGGTTCAAGCAGACTGAGAAGAGACAGAGAGGAAAACAAGGCATTCATCAAGACCACGTGTCTGTCCTCCCCCGCCCCTTTGCTAAATGTACCGGGCAGCGTCCTGCCTTCACCACAATTCAATTCCATCTATAAATAACCTTTCTTGTAAAGGACTCGCTGGCACAACATTTTCTCATTGCGGGGACACATAAACCAAACACACACACACACACACACACACACACACACACACACACACACACACACTCTGGGCTGGCTTCTGTGGCAGCTGTTGCTGGTCACTTGATGGTTACTGGAGTTTATTGGTGCATCACAATAAAGTAAAAGCCCTGAGCACATTCTGCACTTTCAGCAGTTTGTCTCCACTAAAAATCTGAGTTGGACAGAAGTTTCTTGCCTTGAGGTGCATCCGTGGTTCTGCTTTTATTTGTGCTCAGGGAGCCGCGGAGTGAAAAGGTCCTCGTCTACGACCAGACTTCTGCTGATGAGAGGCAGCATAATTATCTTTGTGATATGAGGAATCTCATTATCTGTGACTACACTACTGTCATCTATTTGTCATTTTACTCATTTGCTTTTGGCCTTTTACTAAAGCATTTTTATTAAACTAAACATGAAATTGAAAATGATCCTCTGTAATTAAAGCTGCGTTAATTAAATTGTAGATACTGGTGGTAACAGCAAATCCAGTTTAATACTACAGGCCACAGAATTCTGGGAGCATAAAAACAAATAATTGTAATTTTAACAAAAAAGGTCAGGCAGTAATTCTCCATCATCTTTATTATGTTGTACAGGGTATGATTCAGCAAACAGCAGGGCACTGTGACACTGGAAAGACTTTGTTACTGTGCTGAGGTGTTGGAGGTGTGCAGCCTGTTGCCTGCAGCTCTTCGTCTGTCAGCTGCTCCTGCTCGTTCCATTAGTCCCTGCAAATATTTCAAACTCGTCCGCTGTCAAAATATGTCGACAATGACCCTTGTCTGGCTGAGTAGATGCATTTTTGATGAACAATAGTCGTCAGTGCAAAGCTCACAGTGACTATTTTCATAATAGCATAAAAGCAGTTAAATGCTTTTAATGTGACGCTGCAGTAGCAGGAAACATTTTAAAATGTTGAGGGCAAATGTAAAAATCAAGCAGTACTTTCATCAGTGGGCCATAAGCTCAGTCACCATTGTGTTTCATCCTTCGGCGACAGATATTGACTTAACAGATAGCGACTTAACAGATAGTGACTTGACTTTGAGATTATAACTTCAATTCATTACTTTAATTTTGACCTCAAGGGAGGGAAATATTGGTCGAACAGGAGCAAAGGCACAACCACAAAAGAACCTTATACCTTACAGCCTCCAGTGATAAAAAAAGATATTCTCTTACTAAACTATGTGTAAGGTGTGTTTTTATAGTTTTTTCTATAGTTAATGTAAATTAATAAATGTAATAGTGGAGCGCTGTGTTGTAATTCCCTGCTGGCTCTGTTCTGCTCCACAGGTTTGGGGTGTTTGAGTTCCTCAGCAACCGTGCGAAGGATGAGTCCGGTCGACTGGACAGCACCAGAGGCCTGCTGTGCGGGCTCGGAGCCGGAGTGATGGAGGCTGTTTTGGTGGTCTGTCCCATGGAAACTGTTAAGGTATGTTATTAAACTGATCTGTGGTCACATTTATGATTTGACTAGTTTGTTACTTTTTAGTGTCATGCACACTAGATGTGCAGGAAGCTTGAATATAAGGACATTCATAACCACCAAAACAAAGGAAAAATGAAGCGCTCTTCTCATCTAATTACATCTTCAGTAAAATACTTCGATATTGTGTCTCTAGACATTCATTGAGCTCTGTGTCATTTGGAAATGTCATTCAAAGAAGGCCAGACTAAACATTTGTGCAGATTTCACCACCTTGTATGTCGCTCTTCTCTGTAATAACAAAGCAACACTTTCAGCTTTTTAATGTTCCTTTTTTTAATCTCCCAAGGTTAAATTCATTCATGATCAGACTTCAGCCAATCCCAAGTACAAAGGCTTCTTCCACGGAGTCCGAGAGATCATCAAGGCAGAAGGTAAAGACCAGCTTCAGTGCATGTGATTCACCTGACATCTACTGGTCAGGCAGGGTAGTGCAGCTGAAAACATTGCGTTAATTAAAAAGCCTGACATCCAGACATGGTGTTTTAAACTAAATGTAAGAGGAGCAAAATAAATTTTACCCACTTTTCTTTCCATTCCAGGATTGAGAGGGACATACCAGGGCCTCACCGCCACGGTCCTGAAACAAGGCTCCAACCAAGCTATTCGATTCTTTGTGATGACCTCTCTCAAGAACTGGTACAAAGGTCAGTGTGCGTAAGGATGTATGTTTGTTTGTATAGTGTTCATATATAGTTCAGTTGTTCAGAGCCAGGACTAAATGTGCATTCATACATTTGCTGTTACTGACTCCTCTGTCGTGGCCACGTCACCAGGTGATAACCCCAATAAAGCTATCAATCCCTTGGTGACTGGAGTCTTTGGAGCCATAGCTGGAGCAGCCAGTGTCTTTGGAAACACCCCCCTAGATGTCATCAAGACAAGGATGCAGGTACCCACAGTAAAATGATGGCCATTACAAAGTGCAGTTTTTTTTCGAAGTGATGTTTTAATCCAAACTCGTCAAGTTGTCGCCACCTACTGACGCTGACTAGAAATAACAACGTTTTCTGCTTTCTTTCCAAAGGGTTTGGAAGCACATAAATATAAAAACACATTGGACTGCGCTTTAAAGATCATGAGATATGAGGGCTTGGCAGCGTGAGTACACTTCCTCTTTGTTTCAGTGTAGCTTTGGTTTAACGTGTCAGTTTCACGGCAGGCTTTTGTCCCCTTTTATCACAGCAAGCATCAACGGCTTTGCCAGCTAACACTGGAAACACCTGTGGGCTCTAGTTCAACCCTACTGTTGAACATATAGCATAATACATTACGTCTACAAATATTGAAGATTTGGCCAAAATGTTTTATAATTTTGTGTTTATTTAATGTTTTATGTTTTTTCGGAATACATTCAATAGGATTAAAAAAAACTACATTTATGAACCTTTTACTAATCATTGATATTTTATATCCCCCCTCCCCCCTTGTCTCCGTCTGTAGTTTCTATAAAGGGACAGTTCCTCGGCTGGGCCGTGTGTGTCTGGATGTGGCCATTGTTTTCATCATCTATGAGGAGGTGGTGAAGGTGCTGAACGTGGTCTGGAAGACGGACTGAGCTGCCGGATGTACAGGGCGGGCAGCAGCTTCCTGCGTCCCAGGCATCAGACACAGATCCGAGTTTGGTAGACCTCCTCTGTATCCTAAAACCAGCCGCTGAGGGGGTGAGACAGAGAGCTGAACTCAGATCAGTGTCATTTGCTAACCAGGAAGTTAAAGAGCTCATAGATGGGGACTGCAGAGCATAAGTAAAACTTGAATAGAGGCCCAGTGTCATCCACATCTGGGCAGCTGGAGTGTATTCAGAGCTTCAGAGCAAGACACCGACAAGACCAAGGCTCAGTTTCACAGAGTGGGATTATAAAGTGAACCAAATAATTGTAAAAACAAAAAAAGAGGGTGCGTTGCGCCAGAGATGCATCATCGTTTTCTAAATGTGACCCAAAACCTGAATATTAGGGTCAACAACAACTGCTTATAAACAGATATTGCAGAGACTTCATCTTTTTTCATGTTATCTGGTTCACTTTCTGTGTAAACCTGCTTTGTAAAAGACCCTCCTTCAGTGAAGAACATAATTTCTAGTCATTCACAGCTGTTTTACTAATGTTTACTGTGAGTATGCAGGTGTCATACTGGATTTTCTTCAGTGAGTGTTGCTCTCTGTCTCCTCTTGTGCCTAATATGGTTTTAAATCCAGAGGAGCCAGACTGCAGCTGGTTGCAGTTTACAGTCACATAAACTGCAGCAACATCCATAACTAGGCCTTTGAAAGAATGGTTTTACATTTATAGTGTGACAATTATTTTTATACGGTGTAATTTAGTTCATTACCAGCATTATATTTTTTTCTGTCAAGTAAGATGTATTTTATTCTTGTGCCAAATGCCAGACCTGTTATACTATGAAGGTGTGTTCAGAGTAAGAACATGCAGAAGTAGCTTAATGATCTTAACAAGAGAAGAGCAAATATCATGACTTATATTGTGACTCTATAAATGTATTTATTGAAAGTTGAATGTTGAATATGTAGTTGGTTTAGAGGCTGTTTGCCATTAACTTGTGCCACTTGTGTCAAGTTTTTTTTTTTTTTTTTTATCTGTAATCTGGTCTGGGTGTAAAGATGTTTTTCATATGTTAGGAAAATATTTTATTGCTGTATTTCACTGTGAGTCTAACTGACCCAGCGACACTGAGTCATGCAGACAAAGTAACCTCAGACCTCTTTTACCCCTTCACTGGAAGCACTCCTGTTCATCAGGTCATATCCTAACACCGGGCTCCTACCACTGGATGGTCATTTGTCTTCTGTTTACTTTATAAGCAGTTTACAGTCTCCCCACACAAGGGGTTTCCAACCTGAGGGTCAGGACCCCTCCAGAGGTCACAAGATAAATGTTAGGGTTTGTGCGGTCATTAAATGGAGAGGAAAGAAGAAATATATTCTTCTGCTTTAAATGTTTCTGTTCAGTTTTTCAGGAAATCACTCTTGGGCTGACATATTAACATGTGAAGGGGGGTCACATGTTAACACGGCTTCATTTACTGTGAAGGGATTATCCAACGAAAGTCAACGAGAATCACAGTCTGTTCAAATCCTTTTCCAGCACCATGTGTCATTCAGGCTTTGTTGTTACTCCTCACTCATGTGCCTTTTACTGCTGAGTTTGTTGGTACTTGAGAAACATCCTCATCTGTTATCAGCCTATTAAACTCTTTAATCACCTTACCGGCAATTTGAGAATCCTGTGGTCCAGTCATATTGTTTTTATAATAAGATGACATGACAAGAACTTCTTGTCCTACAACGGGTATGTAATTCTGATAAAGCAGATACAGGATCATAGGTCGTATTTATGAAATAAAGTTCAGATTTTTTTTTTTCTGTTTGTCTAAAAAAAAGAAAAAGTCCCTACTGCCAAATAGCCAAGAGAAAATGTTATTGTCAAAGTAAATCAATGTATTCCAAAGCTTTGTGTGTAGGATCTTTATGATGAAGCTTGTGCAATAAACACTGTGCCCTCCTTTTGTCTGTGCTTAATGTTACCTCCGTTGTTGTCGGGGGGGTTTCAAAACTCATTAAATCAAGCATCTGAAAACTTGAAAGCATGCAGACTGGTTGTTTTTTTTATCCTCCCTCTCTCGTTCATCTGTTGTCCTGCCCTTTTGGTTACAGCAGATCACGTTGGGACAAACCATGGGGGGCAGGTAGGGGAGGAATCGAACAGGGAACTCATTGTTCCACTTTTGGCTGATGCTCATGTAGAGTGATTCAACTATCCATCTCTCTCTCTCTCTCTCTCTCTCTCTCTCTCTCACACACACACACACACACACACACACACACACACACACACACACACACACTTCAAATCCCCGGTGCCCCAGTGTTTGTCGTGAGAAGGAATGCAGAGCTCTATGCAGAAGATGGGAGTGAGGACAGCATGTGGTGGACATTTTGGCCTGGATGAGGAAGTACACTGAAACACTATGTGTCCGTGGTGGAAGAAACACGCTGATCTTTTACTCAAGTAAAAGTAGTAATACCACAGTATAGAAATAGTAACAGAGGCATTCAAAGCATACAAAAGAATTACCATCAAATCTACTTAAATACAAAAAGTAACAGTACTCAATATGGAGAATGGCCCATTTCAGAATAATTTATATACTATCAACCATCATAATTGATGCTGATGCAGTATTGTAAGTATCACATATTTTGCAGCTAAAGAAGGGATTAATCTTAACTACTTTATATACTGCTGGGTAGTTACGTCTATAATAATACATGATAATTTAGTTGTTGATGATATTTTTTATTAATAATCTGAATCTGTAACGTAGCCACCTAAGGCTTTAAGTAAATGTCGTGGAGTAAAAAAGTGGAAGCTTTGCCTCCAACATGTAGTGGAGGAAGTATGTGTGTGTGTAAAGGTGTGGGACAGTGGACAGTCTGTAATGAGGCGTGTAATAAGTTAATTAGCATCAGTGCAACAGAGATAACCTGGAATGACAGCAGGAATACGAAGACACAAATGCAGCACATGCCAAAAAGTTCATCTTAAACAGGAGGTGGAGCTGTTGTCAGAGCCTCAAACACATCTGTGAATCCCTCCCTCTGCTGCTCTGGCACACACACACAAACACACACACACACACACACACACACACACACACACACACACACACACGGTGTGATGAGAGAGACCTCCTCTATCCTCATATCTGTACAAAAGGGCTTTATGAGAAGGGTCAAAGAACCTACCAACTTCCCTTCATCCTAACATCATCACTCCCTCCTCCTCCTCCTCCTCCTCCTCCTCCACTCCTCTCCTCACTGCTGCTGGAGAGTGGATTGGTCCAAAATTGCCCAAAGATCTGTCATCGTCTTCACAGATGTTAGCCACACAGCTCAGGTCTTGAGCTCATCTTTGAACTCAAGAGGTGGAAAGTTGAGTTTTCTGTTTTTCAGAGAAGAATCCAGTGGTGGCTCCGCTGTGAAAAGCCTCTAAACAGACCAGCTAACTCTTATCTCACAGACTACATGTAAATGTGTACTAATACTTGCTTATACAATACTATGTGGAGCAGTGCATTTACAAGACAAAATTATCTTTCCTCTGGGCTGTGACATTGCTACTTTCACTGGAGCGAGGGATTTGAACTCTTATAATGGCGATTGTCTTGAGCCTGTCGTCCTGATGCGCTCTTACAGTATCCCCCCACTGCTCACTTTCTCCCCGAGAGCCTCCATTCACTCAGAGCCAGTGAAGGGTGAGTAATGTTATTGTTCTCCAGTCTTTCTCTCAAAAGGGTGGATGCTCTTAGTTCTACGGAATGAGTGGAGAACATTTTGATGCTGCAGCTCAGAGAGGGCCTCGTGTCTTCCCGCTGCAGCTGTTGACTGAATCTTATTTTCATGTAAACTTCTTTATTATTTACCGATTTGATAAAAAAAAAAAAAAAGAGGCTGCGCCGCTGTCCGTGGTGCTGAATTTGATTTTCTGATTGGAAGCTCAGCTGATCCAGACAGTTTCAGACACTTCTTTCACGAATGCATTTTCAGTTGTGTGTAATGTTTTGGATTGGTTGTTTTTTGGCTCCAGCTTTGGTCAAATGTCTCCATTAGACCTGAGACACAGCCCTGGCGGAGGCACTGTGCTCCCCCAAAATGAACGTCTTGCTGATTTGCATCTCAGCTGAGATGGTCCTACACCCTGTGAGAGAAAATCAAGACCATCTGTGACAGCACTCATTTGTTTAGTTACAAATTGCGCAACCGATTGAGAGAGAGAGAGAGAGAGAGAGAGAGAGAGAGAGAGAGAGAGAGAGAGAGAGAGAGAGAGAGATGTGGTGGTTGGGGGGGGCTGGCACTGTACGCCTTTCCTATTAACCAACAGTAGCGCTGAGGGGCGGTGTCCGACAGACGGATAGAAGAGAGCTGGTGCCCACACAAATTCCGCTTTTACGCATCACTTGTTCGTGGAGGTGTCAATGCCGAAGTTATCTCGGATTTGGATCTTATACAGAAAATACCACCAGCGTCTGTGTAACATAATTCAGTTTTAAGCACCATCCAAAGTGAAGCATACACCAGCAGGAAAGTGTGGAGCAAGAAAGTTTCTGTCATGGGAGCGCATGGATGGAGCTCGGCGCGTCTTGGGTTTGTCGTTTGTGGATATTTGGCATTTTTCTGCGGGGAAATAGTTCCTAAGGCTGAGGCAGGTTGCAGGGAGAGGGAGAGCCCAAACTGCTGCACCGGCCGGAACAACGAATGTTTCGAGTACACCAAGAGAAAAACGGTGTGCTACTGCGACACATATTGCCAGAAAACCGGAGACTGCTGCGAGGACTATCAGCGTGTGTGCCAAGTATCTGGTGAGTTTCTTGTTCTTTCCTGATCACTGAAATTTTGACCTCAAACTAACTTCAGAAAATTGTCGATGCTCTTAAAGCTTGACAGCTCAAAGCCTGGAGATAATTATCAACTGTACTGCGCAGATTTCACGTGGATTTCAACTGTGTCCAGCTCAGTGACGCCTGTTGTTCGTTGTTGTTCAGTTTGAGCCAGAGATGGCTGGCAGTGAGGTGACACGGAGACAGTGAGACATACTACACATAGCTGTCTCCAGTGCGCCCATTAAGGCTGTTTGTTTAAAGCCAGAGGTGACCATTAATAAGGGTGTACTTGGAGGGGTATCTCCTGACTTCATGGTTCAGGTTGTGCGTATGCGTTTTATGTTTGTAGGACTGACCCTTGACCTGGCCATGAAGTGGCTGCGAAGTGGAGTGAGTGATCACAACAAAGTCACACATCAGCATGGCAGTTTCCACCTAATCAGAGAATAAACTGCATTGCTGGAATCAGGAGATCGAGGTCAATTGTTCACAGAATCCTTAAAATCTGAGTGTGTGTAACCTCTTCCCTCATCATTCTGCCTGCTGCTATATATGGACAAATGAGGGAATGGACACCATGGGAACAGACTGCCAAAGATGGTCAGGGTTACTGACAGTAGAGCTGTGTCTGAGATGTGACAGAGGCAGCTCTTACAGTATGCTGAAATATCTCAAGTTCACAGGGAGTGATTATCTGTGTATAGATACACCCAGAGTGCGACCCTCGCCTTAAGTGCCCTAACCCTAACAAGCACCTGCAGGGTCAGACCTATGAGTCAAAGAGCACTTAAAATGCTGCAGTCCCTCTATTTAGGCACTTTTAGTGTATACACAGTGAACCTTTGAGTGTTGTATCTGTGCTGTGACGTGAACAGGCTGCCTCCTCCAGACTTGAGTTAAAAGTGTGTACAAAATTACTATGATGGAATACCTATTAGACCTCAGTGTTTACTGCAAAGATAGCTGAACCACCTGTTAATCACTGGTTAACTGCAGCATGCCATACTGCTGCAGTCATTCTCAAAAATCTATTTTATTTTACATAACAAATGGCCTTTTGTAAAGCATATAGCTTTAGTTAATCAGTGTTTGAATGCATTTTTACAACTTGAGGATCCCTGAATTTCAGGTACAATTCAGTAGAACTTCAGTAAAACTCGATCTGTATGTTCATGCAAATTTAGGATTTGTGATTTTGGCCTGTGTAAATAAAATTAACTTGACTTGACTGAATAATGTAGGTTCAAATTAAAATTTGCTTTTATTCTCCAATCAGTCAAAGAGTCATATAGAGACAGCATTTATCATCCAGCAGCCGGCTGAGTCCAGTTCAGGCATCACTTGATCCATCCCATGTGCCTGCCAAGCTGAAACTGAACAGAATAAGCACGGGAAGGTGCATCAGGTCAGTGGTGAGTCATCACTGAACTGTTCAACAGCAGCTGGTCCCTCAGAGGTCAGCTAACGGCTGCCATGTGCATCGGTTCACGCACGTGTCAGACAGGGATTTTTAGCACCGTGGACCTCATGTGTCGCTCTGACAGGTCAGTCCTGATGGCACACACACACAGTCGCACAATGGTGAGATGCAGGTGTTACAGGTTGGATAATGTCTCACTCTGCAAAACATCTGTAAATCAAGACATGCTGGCTCAACATTGACGAGGCAAAGCTTACTAATCACCTACAAGTTGGAGTGATTTATTCTCACTGTTGTAAACTGTAAAACATGCTTTTGGGATTGTGTGTTTTTAATAGTTTTACACTGTTTTATCTGTCAGCTTGGCCAGGACCTCTAAATGCTTTCTGGATCAGTGAGCGTTGGAGTGATGCTGAGAAAAGCACCTTGTCTTCCTCCCTCGGCACCCTACGCATCTGTACAGTATAAACACAAGATGCAGCTTGTGGCTTGGCTCAGTTCCATCAAAGCGCCCTGATGTTTTCTCAGTCACATTACACCCAGACTTTATCTGATCCTGATCCTGATCCTGTAGCTCTGTAACGCATCAAGGAGCCTGTCTGTGTACTGTCTGTCACAGTCTGTAATTTAGGCGTGTCAGCTGTAGCCGAGCAAAGAGCTTTGAGTGGGTGACATCAGGGGAGAGATAGAAAAAAAACTGCAGACTGTTTGCACCACAGTTGAAGCTCTTTCAAGTGAGACACAATTCTCCCCAGAGATGTCGTCCAAATGAAGAATTTGGCAGGATTTGGTGTTGGTTGTAAACAGTGTGGAGGATGTTCTTGTGCACTTATTATTACTCTGTTAAGAGCTGAGCAGTATTTCTTGAAGCAAGTGGAATCAGTGGTGGAATGTTTCAAAATCCTCCCTTCGACTTACAAAATTAACCATCTTGAAGTGATGTGCTCAGCATTTCTGGGCTCATTTTGATGCACTCATTATGATTTGGCAAGGATGAGTCTTTCTGCACCCGACTGGCAGAACAGGCCAATTACTGGGATGTTCTTGAGAGATTCATAATGTTTCCTAACTGGAAAAATATGGCGGCATTTCTGGAAACAACAATTAAGCAGAGCAACCCATCAAAATCAGTTCCTGGTTGAAATTGAGGCTATAAGTTATGGAATTGTACAGTCATGCTTAGTTTTAGAGCCTGAAGTTGTTTTTTGAGGTTGAGGAGGTGATATATACAACAAGCTGACACAATTTGTTTTGAAACATGTTGGAAGAAATGCATCATGGGAGAAGTCCTGACAGAGGATTCAGTGCATAACAAATAACATAACTGCAGCCTCAGCCGTTGCTTCCTCAATAAAGCGGATGATAAGCCTGGAAAAACTTAAGCTTTCTTCACCTTGCTGTGCTATTACTGCAAGGAACTAATGGTTGTTAACAGAAAATGCAGGATATCACTGTATAAAGCAGAAGAGGAGGAGACAGCTTAAAGAAAACTGGCTACACCAATGTGTACAGTGTTAGAAATCCTGTTGTAGGAGTACGATTGGTACATCACATAATTCCCTTGTCAGCCTTACATTGCTCATTCGTAGACCCTAGAGATGAAACTGGCCCACAGGAGGATGGAAAGGGCAGCTCCTCTCCTCTCCTACCGTGGCATCTGGTAGTTCTCACTTCAGCTGGAAGACATCCTGTAGCCTCTGCCTCAGATAGACCACAGGTTTGCTCATCAGTCTTCTGTCTCTCCTGCAGGCACTTCTGCTTCTCTTGCTCTCTCTCTTTAGGGCGCGGTGCACTGTCATGGCATGATGTTTGCTTCTTTCCACCTACGTTCACTCCCTCTTTTTCTTCCTTGCTTCCCACATGATCTTTCTGTAACCTTTATGAGAAGTGAATGTTTTTACCCAGCTTAGTTGAAATGAGCAAGCTGCTGTAGTTTTGGGGACAAGCAGCTTGCCTGCAGTTTTTCCAGGTACTCAGATACCACTCGCATTGTGATAGATGCTCTTAGTTACAATTTTTGTTGTCCTTCATCAAGCCGAGTTCCCATTGTCACTGTTGCTTTCATTCTTAAGATGTTGCCACAAGTCTGTGAATTGCTACGAAGTAAAGTTCACTTTGTCTTTGAATGATGAAGGTCAGCAGGTGAACCTTCCACTGACAACAGCACATTTTCTCTTTCTTTTTTTTGGTTTGTTTCCTTGTTTTTGTTGTTTTATTATTTTTAGGAAGGGAAGTCAGTATTCAGAGATGATCTTTCTAGTGTGTGTTGCAAAGCAAATCCTTCTTAGGTCCTAGAAAATCTCTCTCAGCTGTGTTTATAATGAATCCTTTTAATTAGTTGGTTTTCCTGGCTCCTGTTTTCAAGGTGTCTGCAGGAAACATTTATGTGCTAACCTGTCATTAGGGCTCAGTCCCGTGTCCTTCACCTCTATTAACAGGCTTATGGTTCTCCCCTGTGTTGCCCAACATTAGGAGGCTTGTCTGATGGGACCAAAGCCCAACTTTGTACATGGGAGGGAAGTGAGCAGGGGAGGTTTTGGGGTGCAGTGGTCCTCCAGAGCAGCTGGACATCTGGGTCCCATCAGAGAGGAGATGGGGGGGTGGATGGAGGGGGTGGGAGAGTGAAAGAGAGGACCAAAAAAAGGAGACAGATGGGGGAGAAAGAACAAGAGACAGTGTGGGATAATAAAGGGAGGAGAAGATAAAGGAAATTGGGTGGGCAGGTCTTTTGTTATGAAACCCTAAAATGGAAGCAGAATTCAGGGAGAGTCAGAAAAAAGGCGAATGAATCTGAAAAGCTAGATAGTACGCTGTTATCTCACTGTAACAAGTGTGACTGGAGATGGGCTGACAAGTCGGGAGATAAAAGTGCTGATGCTGGATACACATTCAGTGGTTTGGTTCAGCCAATGGTGTTTGTCTGAAGTTCTGCCAACTGACAGTTCGCTGCCATAGACACAGCTCAAGCAAACTCCTATTACTCCCAACTATAGCTGCATTTTCTAATATTTCAAACAAGGCAATGCATCCTATCTATGCTTTAAAGCCTTGGCATGTATTTGTGTGGTTTGATCAGACTTAATTGACAGTGACCACAGGGTAATAACCAGCTGTTAGATTCTAATGTTAGTAATTCCTGAATGGGGCATAGAAATTTGTGACTTCACCTTTTTCCCAACTTGGTCCCGCCTTCTTCAAACTGATGAAATAAGAAAACCAGAAATCTCTCATGTGAACCTTAGTGAACATAAGCTTGATTTTGGCAGAAAAGCGTGTGTGTGTGTGTGTGTGTGTGTGTGTGTGTGTGAAAAGAAGAAAGAAGCTGGTTGAGAAAATGTCCTTTGAGGGGCCTTTAAGTTCTCTGTATCAGTTTTTTCAGTGTTCAGTATAGTCAGTATAACATGAATGTTGTGCTCCCAAAGAGCAGAGAAAACAGGTCTAAAGTCAGTGGCAGTTTAATTAGTTGTCTTCTTTGCAGGGAAACTTTAAGTACTTGAAAACAGGTTGTAAAAATATCAGCTGATCATAAAGACAAAAGCTGAACATGCTGACAACGAGTGCCATTTGTTTCCTGTATTGGGGTCAGAGGTCAGAGGTGGTGGCATGCTTTCCAACTGGGGACTTTCTCGTCAACAATGGGGACAGGGCGACAACAGTGGCTGTAAGCTCTGAGGGTCAGGCTGTGTCAGACAGTCAGCAGGGTTATCATGTGGGTGGTAGGGCTCTCGCACTGGTAGTACCAGAAACAGAGCAGGGGGACCACCGCAGTTTGGGTAATTGCCTTCTGACCTCTGGTGGCTTGGGGCCAGCAAGCAGGCTGAAGGCTCCAGACAGGGCCTCAATCCTGTCTTGTTGGTGCGTATGTTGCGTCGATTGGAGGAGTAATACCTCTGTTTCCCCTGGGGTGCGGGAACTCGCTGACCCTATTGGTTCCATTGCACACCCTCTGCAGTGAAGACCTCATCTGCCCTGCTTACTCGCGTTTTTCCCACTGAGAGAGAAAGAAAAACAGCAACACAAAAACTGCCCCCATGAACGTCACAGGATGTAGAAGAGGGAAGGAAAGGCGAGGAGGCAGGAGTGAGGATAAGAGGAGGTGGAGGAGGCAGGAGAAGGGAAGCCGATATGGTTGTGGTGTTTGATTCGGTCACACCCCCGCGATATTCTTTCAAGAAAGTTCATGTCACTCTGCAAGCCTACACAGGGTAATGTGTACGTCTGTGTGTTTTAGGGTGATGACTGAAGGTGGAACAAGCCCAAGTGGGTGGGTGTAATCTGACAGAAATTGTTTTCGATGTGTGTGTGTGTGTGTGTGTGTGTGTGTGTGTGTGTGTGTGATGATCTGGGAAAGGCGAGTGTCAGGTGGGCAGCACTAATGTGCAGGAATGCAGAGATTCCACAGTGGCTTTGTGGATCGGCTGTGTCACTGAGACAGCCGCCCCCCCTCCAAAACCCCAACAGGACCATGGGAATGAACCGAACAGGCGGCACCTTGAAAGCTCTCTCTCTCTCTTTCTCCTGTTCACACACACACATACTTATCCACTTGCAGCATTGTACTGTGGGGTGAGCGTGTATTATAAAGACAGAGTTAGGTAGATTAGATGGCGAGGGAGGATTAGATTCAGTTATGGTATATTTATCCTCTCCCTCCCTATAATTTCAACAGGAACATCTAAGAGCTTCACGCTGTGTGCACCTGCTCTCATTGTATTAAACTTCTGTTGTCTACAAAGCAGCTCCACACCGATATCAGGCTTTTTGAGGAAAGTATTGTGGTGCATGTTTGCATTCATTAATCTGTGTGTGAGTCTTTGGGTGCCTCTCCTTATTTGTTAATGGAGAGGGCAGTTCCTCCCTAAAACAAAGCTGTTAAATGTCTGCTGCTATTAAAAGTCTGTGTTGGACAAGGCTTGATTGCTGCTGGAGACTCTTGGCTTTGATCAAAGCAGCCATCTAAGAAATACAGCTTCCTCTTAGCCTGATGTAATTGGCTAAATCAGCCTACAGAACGGGAAGCCTGATTGCTACTGCTGCGGTGTTTATGTGTTGTTGCTGTATTTGTGTGTGGGGTCGAGCAAAACCAGAGAGAACAGGATGCAAAATTAGCCCCCTGTTTAAATGGCCCCCACGTTTGCCCTGGGTCGCAGACTTCCTGAGTCTGGGGTTTGGCTGATCTGGCAGTAGTGGATGGTAATGACCCAGTCACTCGTTTGCCGCCCACCAACCTCAGTAAATGCTCGCTGCAATATTATGCAACTCTGTATCAGGGTGTGTGTTGCTGCTCACACTTTCAGCCATGCGGTTAGGCATGGCAGCAAAGATTAGGGGAACGTTTACAACTACCTCTGGGGTAAAGATCAATTCATTCGTCTTAATTAGTGCATTTGTTTTGGTAGCACCCCCTTGTTCTTCCTCTTCTGACCTCAGGCCGTTAAATCCTCCTGAACTCAAACTCATCTCACTTTCCATAAATGTGCTTCTCTATCTGTAACACTATGAGCAAACCTGAAGTCAGTCTTTTTTTTGTCTTTTGTTTTGTCCAAGTTGAGCTTTCCTTTTTTCCTCTGCAAGTACATTCAGTGCAATCTTTCAACTGGAGCCAGATTCCTTGTGTGTGTACACATACTTGGCCAATAAAGCCAATTCTGGTTCTAAGGCAATCTAAAACCGCTAGAGGCCGTGGATATTTTAAGACTTCCCCACATCTTTGAATGTTTTCCTCCTGATGTTAATGTGAAACCCTCAGCTGATCTCTCTGTCTCCCTGCTCCCCTAGCAGCCATTGACTGTGTGGTGGGATCTTGGGGCCCCTGGTCATCATGCACATCACCATGTGGAGTTGGCAGCACAGAAAGGAGTCGCCAAGTATCTGTACCCCCTCGAAACGGAGGCACGCCTTGTCCTGACCTCAAACAGCGTCGAGGATGCTTTGGAAACAACGCCATATGCAGCACCGCGAAAGGTGAGAACCTTTTCTACGTGTCCCTACAAGCACACTTTTATGCATGCACGCACTCCTGCTCTGACCTCTGTTACATATTCATTTGGGGTTTCAGTGGTCTCTGGGGTACCGCTTGTTAACACTTTTACTGTAAGTAATACATCTGTTCTGAAGCCTTGTCTCCAGCTGCACTGTTTCAATGCCTCAGTTTCAGTGAATCACATTCCCAGTAAAAACACCAGAACACAGATAAACATTTTTCCATGTGGAAGATTTCCAAGGAAAACTGAGTAACACTGCACTTCACACCGCTTTGATACATTTCATACGCTGAGTCATTTTGAGTGAAGAGATCAACTGCTGTAGTTGAAATGTGGGATGTGTTTATACCTCCACCCACCTCTCTGCTTTTCTTTCTGGACAAAGTGCAAACTCCATTAGTCGAGTCAAAGTGTAGATACTCCTCATCAAATATTACTGCAATACAAAAAAAGTTGCTCAGTCAAATTTTTACTTGAGTTAAGCTATTGGAGTGCCTGCTTTTAAAAATACTTAAGTATTCAAAGACACATTTTCTCGTTAATGTCACTCAATTGTTTAATTGTTGCCACAATACATTTAGAGAACCTAATGACTCAAACCACCCACCGAAATGCACTGACTGCTTGTAGAACCTGTAAACTAAACAGCTTATAGAATCTGCTGTTTGCGGCGCATGTGTGTGCGTGTGTGCATGCAGGAGAGAGGCTGCAGTGTGATCAAGTTACACCAAAATGTGTATGCATATTTCTGAAAGGACTTTATTCAGTAACACTGAAAATCCAACCACAGCATTGAAACTGCAACTACTACAAGCACAGACAGCATGGTCTCTTCACAGAGATTAAGTGGAGTCAAAAGTACAATATTTGTATTAAAAAATGATGTGAAGTAGAAGTCATGAGTTTAAAAAAAAAAAAAAAACAACACTCAACTGAAGTATACATACTTGAAAAATGTACCAAAGTATAGTACTCAAGTAAATATACTGTGTCACTGCCCACCCCTGCTGCTCTTCGGTGGAAACAAGAGCTTATCTGACATGATTGTTGCCTTTTTCATTTCCGCTTTTTCATCCCTGCACCTGACCTGCAGAGGTGGCAAAGATCCTGCCTGATTCTTTCAAGAGGAACTTCAAGGACCCTTGGAGGCGACCACACATGCTGATGAAGGAGGAGAAGGCCAGGTAAGGCCTCTATTATCGCACTGCAAACAAACACACAGGACTGACCCAGCCAGCCCTCTGTGTTTCCGTCTGTGGCGCTGGCTTTCATGTGCAATCGATGCAGAGAGGGGGTAATTACAGCTTAAACGTCTGGAGTGTAGAACGATCACATGTCCTGGACAGAGATTGAGATTTTAGAGCAGCTGAAGAGTTTCATTTCCAAAATGCTAACAACTCCTACTCATGTTATCATGTCTTTCAGAGTCTTTTTTCCTCATGCAAGTACGTGTGTGCACACATACTTGGCCAATAAAGCCAATTCTGATTCTGAGTGTAATTATAACCAACAACATGCTACGCCTTTTATTTTAGCCAGCAATCATTTTGCATAAGAAAAATTGCAGATGTTTGCTTCCTCAGTCCTGCATAAACCTCTTTTGTTCCAGCTCCAAAGCTGCATTTCAGCCTCTCTGATATAGCTGGATTTTACTCCTCATTTTTAACATAGTTTCAAAGGTCACTTAAAGATCAACTTTGTGCTCCAAAAGATTAGAGAGTACAGACCACGGCCAAGGTTGCCATAACACACAGAGACTTGAAGTTGCTTTGACTGTGAAACGTGAACGCTGTTATTGAATATTTGCATCGTGCGCTGACCTTTACTGATAAGGCAACCATAATCCACGTAAAAGGTAAACTGCATAGATGTCATCTTGGATTGGAGCTGATTGCAGATGTTCTCAGAGCTGGAAAAATCAGAGACCAGGGAATAAAATCACGGCTGGTTTCCTGACAGCCCACAGCCTTTAACACTGATTAACACTGACATCGGATACCTCTGTTTTGACTGAAGTACAAAGCATCAGGGGATTGGAGGCACGTTACTCATAAATGAGAGCAATTCAACATGAATGAGTCAGAGTTAGGGTGATTTCACACGCACATCTGGTGCCCCGCTGTTGTCATCGAAACTGACCGAGGAGACGAGGGGTTGAGATGACATGAAATGATGATCGGTAGTTGTCCTTAGATCTCGAGTTATATCTGTGATCTAATCTGAATGAGTAATATTTCACAAAGACGTTGATTTATTTTGGACTTAACGTGTGGAGGATGAACACCTGTGCGAGTATCTGTCAGGAATGAAGACATAAAGGTATAAACGTTGCTTAAAGAATCCATCAAGTGTAAGTGATTCATGTTTTCTTCACTTTTCTTATGCTCTCGCTAACGTTTGCTGGTTTTCCCTGGAGCAAAACCTTCAGCATGAACACTCCAAATCAGACCTGAATAATAATATCCTAAATATCAATAATCATATGGTCTTTAAAAAAAAGTTATTTTCCAATGTCTCTTGTGGACAAAGTCTTGAAGCATCACTCTGAGAAAAAACTGCGGCTTCATGTTTTCTTTGACAAACCGTCCCACTGGGGATGGTGTTTTGTCACAGCTGTCTGAATCAGAGACAAAGTAAATAGTGCACGAGTTCAAAGTGCCTGCCAGAGAACACAGTGAGCAGAAAAACACGACCTTATTATTGTTTCCAGTGCACAGAGCTGTGTTGATATTAGGATCCTGCAGGTGACCATGACACTGCTGGATCACCTTCAAATGGAACAAATCTCTTATCTGGCTGTTTGATTTGTCCTTTGTCCGGTTATAGACGTGATCAAGCCCAGCTGGCTGGGTTGGATGACCACTTGGCTTTCGTTAATCAAGCCATGATGGATTGGTTTTTTACTGCTTCAAGGGGAGGAAAGAGGAGAGATGCATTTTTTTGGGGGGCGTTTAAACCTTTCTTGTCTCTTTGTGTCTTCATCTTGATATGTTTCTTTTGTGTGTTTTGTTGCTGATGATGTAGTGGCATATTTGAGTGAAAGATAACTATCCAAAGCTCAGTTCAAAGAAGAAAATATTAGATGTTGAGATCTTGCCAACAGAGCAGTGTGAGTTCTCATACGAAAACATCTGTAGCCCAAAATTGTGTGATTTCACTTATTGACCCTTGTATTTTTTCCCATATTTCAGAATGAAATCCAAGTGAAATTCTATTATTTTTCCTTTCTCTCCCTCTCTGCGCTCTGTGCTTGCAGTTACTGTGTGTACCTGCGTGTGAAACAGGCCAGTGTAGCGTGTAAACTCAAACTGTGGAGTGCTCATCTGGTGAGAGAGAGGCTGGTGTGTGCAGAGTGTCAGAGTGACGCCATGTCAAAGTCAGACCGCTGCGGAGGTGACGGCCTACAGAGCACCAGGTAAACCAAACAGTCAAAACTCGACACGTGTTCATCCATTACGCTGTGCAGCTTTTAATGTAGCTTGGCCATCTGCAGACTGGCTGCAACAATTTATTTTCCCCTGCTAGTAACAACAAGGTGGAAAGCCCTGAGCGAGGCACTTTAACCGTAACCTTTAACCATATTGCCACTGCCTGTTTCATGCCTGTTTGGTCCTTTTCTTCCAAGAACGTTCTGGGCAGCAGCTTCAGTCCCGGGCTGTCATGGTTCCTGGGTGCGGGAGTCGTCTTCAGAGGCTTGCCGGTGTCCTCCATACTCCGTGCTCTTCGTGTGAGCCGACGCAAACTCCAGACATCTGTATACAGGGACGAGATTTCCCTCAACACCTCCTGTTAACTGTGGAGCTACAGCCCTGCCAGCCAAGCCAGACCCCTCTGATCCAGATTACTGGATGGGTAACTCAAGGAGATCAGCAGCATCCTGCCACTTTTTCCTTTCACCTCATACTCTGTACTGTATACACTATTGCTAAGCACTCAGAAATTCTTGCATTTAATTTCAGATTTTACAGCCACGTTATGTACTTATTCTCCTCCAAAGCACAGCAACATCTATATGCCTTTTTACCTCTCAATCTTTGCTATCTACCTCCATCAATGCAAGTGCATTTGTTAATGCATAATGTATAAATATATAAATATATTATTTTGCTTTATACATTTTCTACTTTTGATTGTTTATGTGTTATGTATATGTGTCCATATAGCTACACTTATTTGTATCCCACAGTTTAAACACCAAACAGCAGTTGCTGCACCCAGTTCGAGCCCCAGTCCAAAGGGTCCTAAATCAGCTGCAGGTTGGAGATGCTGAAAACTGGTTCATCCAAACTGTACCCATTGCTAGAATCCTCCAGTCAATATATCTGTGTTTTGCAGTTTTGTCCCTATCATTATTTCTTTTCAACAAAAACATTTATACCAGCAAGTCACGTTGAATATCAGGTATTGATTCTCAGGTGCTGAGATTTGTGTCTTTGTCTCCCATCAAGCTTCCTCTTTCATGTCCGCCTCTCAGTCCCATCTGTTCAGACCGAATATTGTTGGAGAGGAAAAAGAGCCATTTAAGAGAATTTCACTGTGGTTCTCTCTGTCCTCCGTGTCCAAGACTGAAAAGAATTGCAGATTAACCACAGCTTTACCTTCTTGAATGAAAAAGAGGAGTCAGTCAACTGGCTCGGTACGCCTTCCCGCACCTCCTGTACTGCTGGTTTAAGAGGAGGACGAGTGCAGTCCCAGCAAAAGGCTTTTCTCTCTGGAAAGCTGTGACTTTCTCTTTCTCTCCCCTGTCTCTGTCTGTGTTTGTGTGTTTATTTATTATAAAACAAGTGACGATTTTATTAGTGCAGCACGGCATACTCTGTACACTGTCCATTAGTGAAAATAAACAACTATACTGTCATTTCTCCTCCATTTTGTCATATTTTCTGGTGTGGGTATTTTATTGCATCATGGCAGTCAGATTAAGCAACACTTGGAACAGTTACAGAGACCACCGTTAGCATTTCTGACTTCTCCCCTGTGCAATTACTACTATGACCACAGCACTGCTAAGTATACCTCTCATTACCGGTGTTTACATGCAGCACCTCACAGTTAAAGAAGAACGCTGCTGAACATACGTAAGTTAATGCAAACATGTACCCATTAACATATTTGTGTTGCATTCTTGGCATTTTTCCCCCTGTGCTGTAAACGCGATGACGACAAGCAAATTCACAACTAATGTGTATAATCATGTTTTTGGGTGAGACATTCTCCTACAATCTGAAGTTTTGTGATGTAACTGCCAGAGATGATGTGTGGACAGACTAAACATGAGGCATGAGACATCTTACATCATCTGAAAATACATCTGCCGCTTTTTTGGGGGGGTTTGTTTTTACAGCAGCTCTGAGCAGAGAATACCAAGACGCCACATTTGAAAGCCAGTTTGCCTCCTCCTCCATGTGATATATGGATTAGCTCGGTGAACATAGAGGAGGGGGTGTCTAAACCTTGACTCTGACCCTGAAAGTTGTTTATGAAGTCGTTGCTCGTCGTCCTTGATGACAGTTTTAAACCAAAATGTCATGACCTCCTAAAGTTTTCCATATTATCTTTCCTCAAACAAAACCCACTGATGCACCCGTGTTACACAGTCTAGCCCTCCATCACAAGCAGGAAGGTAATGAGACTCAGCAGAGGAGAGGGGAGGTAAAGAACAGTTTCGGATGGATTTGAGGATGTAAACATCACATTAAGTGTTGAGGTGAAACAATATTAAATCCCACTCAATATCTTAATGAACACTGAAAAACATGACCTATGTGGAAAACGTGAACACCAAAGATCTAACAAATCCACACTTTGAGGAAGATTCATACTCCTGGCTCTTTCACGTGTTTCATCTCAGAGGCACTTGAACTTCACCTCCTCCATTAATCTCTCCAGCCACCCTACCTCTTTTTTCTGCAGTCCTCCCTCCCTCTCTCCCTCCCTCCCTCTCACCGGCTCCCTAGCAAACTCCCCTCCGTCAGCACAACTCTTTATTTTCTCTTACTACAACAGTGGCAATAGAGTGCTGTCAGCCTGACAGTCCATCCACTCTGAAGCAGGCTTTACCCCCCTGGCTGCCTGCCTCTGCTGCTAACCCGCTTTCCAAAGGGCAGGAAGGCCCATCTCTGGCCCAGTGCCTGATGGGCTCCGACAGCAGTGTGTTCTGGGATTACGCCCGGTGAAAAGGGGGGCATTCCAGCACCGGCGGCCTTTGTCACAGCACGGCCACTGTTTGCTTTTGACAAGACAGCTGTTCAAAGCCCTCCCGGCCCCCACGGATGGCGTGAAGGGAAAGAACCCAGGGGTGACTTCCGTTTAATGGTGGTGTCGCTGCCACCTCCACCTGAGGTCACTTCAGCAGTATATTCATCCCCAGTGTAGCCCCGGTTTGTGCATCTCACTGAACCACAGTGTTTTATATTGATTACCCTTAAGCCACAAAAGCAAGTGAAACATTTCTGTCCTGCAGCTATAAAAATATTCCCGCCATCTGCTCAACCAAGGTGAAGTTGATTAATCTGAACTGCTTTGCCTTCTGGAACAACCTTGACTTTTTCCTTCCTTTCCTAACATTAAAGTGATGCTGCTACTGCACTGTATGCTTCCATCTACCTTGTCTACTTGTTTTTTTTGTTTTGTGTGTGTGTGTGTACACCACACATGCAATAGGAGGAGTCCCATTTTCTGTGCTCCAGTGTAGGGTTAGAGTCCCCTTCACCATCTGTGTCCGCCCATCCACAACTCAAACACAACCCAGTGCATTCATTTACTGATCAATTGATGGCATGAAGTATGTTTTTGGACACCTTGAGAGCTATACCTGTTCCTCTAAGCTTCCTCCTTGGTTATTTTTGAGAGCAGTTGGTCCTGCAGCATTCAACCAAGCCTGGCTTCAAATAAAAATAAAAATAAAATGAATATCTACAAATACATGCCTGAGAATTCACAAAAACAAAACAAAACAAAACAAACAAAAAAAAAGGCCCTTCCAGTTCTGACATGTAGCGGCCTCCATCAGCTTGGGGCCCTGGGTAGTTGGTACCCCATTTTCCCCTCTGTGTCGCCCCTGTGTTGCGTATATATGTGTTTTTGAGAAGTGTGTACTGTAATTAGCAAGTCATCCTAATGAGGGCCTGTGCAGGAGCAGCTGGTCCAGCACAGAGGAATGATAATGAATAGACGCCTCAACATGAGGAGCTGAGCAACAGGCAGCACCACAGCTGGTACACAACAGAGCCAGTATAGTAAACATCCTATGATGATCATATTAGAAAATAAACTCCACTGTCATCAGTGTTGTGTTCTTAAGAATCACACATCATTGCAAGTCAGAATATTTCAAGGCTTTTAGGTGTGTTGCTGTAAACTGCGGTTTACTTTGAGAGTACTTAGTTTGGTGCACTTGGTTTGTAAAATATCACCTATTCTGCTCTCATCTCAGAATATCACCCTGTTATTATATCACAATGCATCAAAAATTAACAGACACTGTGCTGACACACTGTCTAATGATTGATTGACAGTGATCTCTCTGCAGAGCCTCATGCAAACTCCAGCCTAGACATGCAGTGTCACCTTGTGGCGCTTTTGATTTCCTGCGCCACTTTAGCAGAAACACAATTTGTAGGACAACTGTGACTCCCCTTACATATGTTTTTATTAAGTATGTGGTTTTGAAAGAATACATGATACACATGGCAAAAATGAAACCTTGTGACCATAAATCCTAATTTATCATCTTATTTTTGACTGTTTCCTAAGAATAACCATGTGTTTTAATTCATAAAAAGCTGAAGTGGTTAATCTACTTATAAATGCATCCCAGGGAAGACGTATGATGATGACAATGGGGATATCCTTTCAGTTTTGAACTTTTATATTCACAGCTAGCTTGTTCACATGATGTACAATCATTCACTCAATCAAATTCTGCAGCATTCAATAAAATATTTATATGAACAATCAATGTGAAGCCAGGAAAGCACCGAGGAACACGAACATACTTGAATAAAGTGAAGCAACCTGTGGTGAGAAATACCAGTGGACATCAAAAGCTAGTCTACCGTACATACACGCTATCTGTAAGGCAAAAGTGACTTGAGCAGACATCCATAGTGTTTCTGTACATATGTGAAGGCAGGTCCAGGTATTAGTTAGCACTGACATATGATCATAAACACAAAACATTGCAGTTTTAGACGTAGGCTGTGATTCCTGTCTATTTAATGAATTATTAAGACTTCATTTGTCAAACGAGTCATCTGTTTTGCCTGAATGAAGAGCAAACTAGGAGCCACTGGTACGCCTTTGGCAATCAAGAAAAGCTGTTCGATCTGATGCTCTAATCACCCAAACCAATGCAAATTCAGCAAACTCCATTCACACAGAAATGCAGTGGAGCTTGATGGGGACAACAAACAGCTTTAACCTGGACAAAGACAGTCTCTTACACCAATACACACATGGAACCAAGACTTCCCTTCAAAGCACAAAAGTTAAAAAATCAGTGAAGAGGCAGGAGGAATTTCTACAGAAACTTGAATTCCTGGGCAAATCTGAAACGGGGAATGACCTCTCAACATTAAAGATGAAAATAACTTGGATAAAAATTGGCTCACTTGCATATCTGCTAGTTACAAGTTTTCATTCATAAAAAAACTTAAAGAACACAGAGTTTAATCATCAGAAGTCAGGATGGAGAGAGACGTGAGAGGATGACCTGTGGTCGTCTTTTGTCTCTGTGAGTCCAAGTGTTTGTTTTATTTGAGGTTTTTAATCTGTTGGTTTGTGTTGTTGATCTTGACATCCATCTTGTCCACTTTATTCAGAAGAGAATCAATGGAGTCGTCCTGGTTGTCAATCTCAGACTGGAGACCAAGACCAAGGTTCTTCAGTCTGCTCAAGCCATCGCACATCTCATCTGGGAAATTCACAAAGGAAAGAAAGCAAAAGTAGGGGTTTGCTTAAGCTTTTGTCTTTTTACACTACGACACATAACATCCTACATCTAACACAGACAATACAGTACACTGCTGTTTCAGATTCCCCAATGGATATTGTATGGTCAGAGCACGTCTAGAGGAGTGTATTTCATGATAATGTTGTTTTGATGAAGGGAAATTCTAGTAAATAAAATGTATTTTGTTATTCAGAATTACAAATATTGTCATTACAATACCGAGCACAGTTACCCAATCATAATATTATCATTTAACCATTCCCAAAAGCATTGAGGTCATCCATTTAATCCACTTACGTACCTGTTCTTGTGACTGCATTGTATAAAACTGTTTCGTGTTTCAGAATCAAGTAGAAATAACAGAAAATTAAAACAGATTTTGTTTTTTCTACCTAAATTTTTGTCGAGGGTCTGGTGAGCCTCCTTGAGGTGTCTGTTCTGACGGTATCCATTCTGTCTAGATGAGCTGTCATCCAGTGATGCAGCACCTCCAAATCCTGGAACACAGAAATGAGAAATGGTGGCAGCCAGTTTTTGGTATGGTTATGCAATCCTGAGGGTCTTGTACAAACTCTTACCTCCTGTATCCAACTTTCTTAGGTTGGGGTGGCTGGCTTGGTACTTATCTTCATACTGTCTGCTGTTGGACAAGGCGCTCTGTAATCTGAGAAGGTTAGATAAGCATTGTTCAGCCATTTAGTGAAGGATAGCTGAAGACTAGTGGCTGGAAATGGCAAAAGCACAAATTTTATGGTTGCATTACTCAAACACTAATTCATTGTTATAATGGCTTTATTGTAACTTGGCTCCAGAAATCTCAAATCCATAAAAGTGATCTGCATGTGACTTGAAGACCTTGAAGAACTTTGTCGACTTAATCAAACTAGATTAAGTCGACAAAGACGACCCTTGCAACACATGAAATATACCAACATCATGGATATACTAAAGAAACAGAGACTTTGAAAGATCTGCCAGGGGAAATGAGCTGTTACTGTTGTGTCATTCCATAATACACGGAGCCTTCTACATAAGTGACTGTTCAAAAAAGGTCTGGGGTGGATGATACTGTCATTTTCTTTAAACTAAAGAGGGTGAAGCACTGCTACATCAGAGCCCAAGGCTTTTCAGTTTCTGATACAAAATACTTTACGGACAGCTGAGAGCAAAGGGTGTTAGTTAGAGAGCACGAGTCTTAGTTATGTTTGCCTAATCGCTTGAAAATGTTAGAAGCTGACCATGTTGTTGCTAAAGTGTATTTTATTAATGTGCTGACTGAATTGTATTGTACATGGAATATTGCTTGGATCTAATGTTTTTATTCAATCATATAAAGTTATTTTACACATTTGAATAGCAATATTTAAGTCAATACACTAACTAACTAACTAACTAACTAACTAACTGTACCGTACTGAATCTTACCCCTCGGTGGCCTGGTAGGCTTTTGGCTGCTCAGGTGGTGGCTTTGTCTCTGGTTTGCCCTTGAAGTAATTGACAAGGCCGCCCCACACACTCTTGATACTGTTAATGTGGGTCTGACTAGTCTTCAAGTCCTGATCCATGTTGTCCAACATCTTGTCTGTCCTCTTCAGAACCTCACCCTGTCGCACCAGCTCCTATAGACCAAGAGTGAGAGAGTGGAGACTGAGAGAAACTACAAGACTTTTCTTTGTTGACTGCCACCCTCTCAGACAAGGAACATCTTTGTGTACCAGAGTGAAGCTGATAATTTTGACATACCTCTGCCGTTTCCACACCCATCTTCTCTGATTCATAGATGAGGCCGAGGGAACGGTGACTGCTGTCCACAGCAGACTGAGCAGTACGCATCACTTCCTGCTGGAGGTACCTTTGCCTTCTCTCTGCTTCACTCAGCCCGCTGTCATCTGGATCGTCAGTAAACCCCCTACTTTTAGGCTTAAAATCTTCTTCGTCGTCATCATCTGCAAAGGGGTTGTGGGATTTAGGGTAGGCCATCTGTGGGGCAGAGACACAATGTTTTGACAAGTTTCAAACGAATGTACCATCTGGTCAGCTCCTCAGTTAGCTCACTACACAAAAAGTACATTGAGTTAAAACAATTTTGAAAATAATGCTGATGATGCTCACTTTACATTTGATTAGACAACTGGTATCACGACTTCGAGATATATCCATTAAAGCTAGCTTTATACTGTTAGCTTCAACTATCCTAGCTACAACTTCCACACAGTAAGGACAGAAGTTTTGAACAATTGAGAGAATCGATGAAAACGTTTCATACTAATCATCTACTAAAACAACTTCTGGATTATATCAACGCAAAGTAATTTACATTATTGCACAAAGTTAAACCTAGCTAAGGGGTGTTGGCTAGCTAGCCAACCGCTAGGTAATTAATGAGGATTGCCAGCAAAGCAAATAGCACGTCCATGAGCCAATACAAGACGGCGGTGTGACAATATTGGTGTTTTGTTCTTGTAGAATAGATTATGTCTGAAATAAAACTATAAAAATCATATGTACAACCAGTTAATGAGACAAACCTTTGACCGTCTGGACTGTAATGTTAGACGTTGTTGTTGCTCTATCAGCTGACTATTAGCAACTGCACACTTCCGGTCACGCGTTTGGTGACGTTGGCGCGTGCAGTCGCAACTGTCATCCTGCGCAATAAAAACGCACATGGTGATACTGACTTCATGTGCTAAATAAAACTCCTTAAACGTGACGCTAGACAACAGAGTCTGATGTTGTACCCGTCACTCTGATTAAAACAATTTTATTATAGTTTAATACAATACCACCAATGAAACTACAAGCCCTCGTTAGGATTGTCCCTGCAGGGTTACCGTACTGCGGCTTCCCAGCGCCAGCTGCCGCTGCTTGCTTGTTTCCTCTGCTTGCTGAATTGAGCTCGTTTGATGTAGGGGTAAACATGTCTGTAATGGGAGGTGGTACGAGAGGGTTTTATTTCAACACAGTCCTGTCGCTGGCACGCTCTTTAGCTGTTCACCGTCCCGCACCCGTCGAAAAGGTGAGGAAGGAGAAAACCGAGTGAGCTCCAAAAGTCACATTTGTTTTAATTAGCTACGTTAGTAACGTTAAACGTTAAGCAACAGGGTTGCCCAGGGTGTAGCTCCGCTTCCGCACAGTCCATATCTTCTTTTGATCACTGACTCGGCAGCCAGGCTAACATTTGACAGGTGTGTCGGCGTCTGTAGTTATGAGTCAGTGAAGCTGGGTCTTCTCGACAGTGTTTTCCCTGTAATAGAAGAACAGAGCAATGCAGAAGAAAGTGGCGTCGCTGCTTGTGTGGTGCCTGTTACTGCATCACACAGCAGAGTCCGGCTTGATCGGCACTGCAGTCAAACAGGTTTACATGGTGAAGAGCGAGAGAGACGATGGACAAAGCTTCACAGTGTGTTCATAGACAGTCCCTAACCTGTTGCAAAGATGATGAAATCTAAATTAAAATACATTGTTTCGGCCAAAACACGAAGGTTGGATAAAGAGCTGCGTTGCGCAAAGTAATGCTTAAATTTGGTGGATCAGATAAAATGAACAGGGACATATCGAGGCAATCATCAATACATTGCCACCATTGATATTTTATAGAGCATATCGGTTATATAATGTTCAGTTTCAGTGTGTTTTGTGGGAGTGACCAGTTTTGAGCTTTAGTGTCTTGCACTATATCAAATATTCTAAATACCAATGATGACATTGTTATAGTGAGTAGCAGCATCGTTTTGTTGTGGTTTCCTCCTGGATGCCAACTTACAGTGAACTTTATTGATCATCAGTAGGGAAACAGAAACGACAGGAACAGAATACGGACAAATAGAAAGAAAAAAATCCAACTTAGAAAGGTATAAAAAGTGTTACCCCTGATCAGTGTGCATAAATGTAATGTATGTGTAAAACCAGTAGTGCAGTTTCCTGATATTCTTGCCATGAACCTAGTTAAGATCAAAACTCAATGCTGGAACATGCAGTCTCTCTACAGCAGGTATTTTAACACAAGCCTGCAAAACTAAACAGTTAAATCTAAATGTGTTATGTTTCCTAATGCAGTAACTACACGCAGACAGCTGTTTTGTTCTCCTTCAGGTCCAGAAGCTACAATGTATGTGTCCAGTGGAGGTCCGAGGTGTGTTCACCCTGGATGTGCGTCGCAGAGATGCAGTTATTGCGCTGGCTGTGTTTCTGGTGGAATCTGGCTTACAGGTGGGTGGTGATCAGTCAAAAATGGAGCTGCAGAGCCTTTTTAACACAGTGGGTGCACTTCAGATTAGGTCTTATGCTGGCCTGGTTGTTAAAGGATCCAGTGGATTTAAGATCCAAACAGGCCACGAGTTTATTACATAGCAATGCAGTGGCCTGATAAATTTACAAATTATCAAT
Source organism: Chaetodon auriga (assembly GCF_051107435.1). Taxonomy (NCBI): domain Eukaryota; kingdom Metazoa; phylum Chordata; class Actinopteri; order Chaetodontiformes; family Chaetodontidae; genus Chaetodon; species Chaetodon auriga. Next base: position 15,301,975 of record NC_135078.1, on the reverse strand, counting down.
ATTGTGGTATTAGTACTATTAGACCGCTTTTGCCGCCAGCCTCTCGCAGGACTCCACACATATCACCATGATAAGCTTATTCTCATAATCTGATTAAACTGGCGATTAGACATGCAGCTGGCCATGTAAGCCTCTAACCTCATCACACTGAGATGCAGTGTGGAAGCCTCCCAAACATCTGATTAAGTAGAGACAGTAGCTTCACCTTTCAGTGTGACAGAAATGCGTGATATATTTTCTTTATCCCAGATTTGAACAATTGCTCGAATTTTTGATTGACCGGTGCTTCTTAGGCAAACAGAAGTGCTGCTCTGTGCCCACAAGTGCATTTGTCTGTGGTGTGTAACGATTTGCTTTACTCTGGCAGCACAAAGACATACTTGTTTCCTACTTGCTGAGCCTATTGAGAGGGCTACCACGGGTCCAATGGATCGAAGAGAGCTCGGGAAAGAAAGGAAAGGGTAAGAATAATCCTCTTATTTTGTTTTACAATGGCCTCTGTGTACTTGCTCTAACAGTGTAGTATGTAATTTTTTTCACCATTCCTATTCATTTTCAGTCGTCCACAAAATGCCTCGAGACAGCAGATTCCACTTGTTGGTCTATTCCACTTGTTGACTCAGTTGAACAGTTTTCACTGTTGCATTGCGTTTTCATCTTTTGATATAATCTGCCTATCATTATTTTTCTTCTTCAGAATTTCTCCCAGTTGCAGAAAACTTCAGTTTCTGTCTAGTGACTCTTTTGGCAGATGTGGCTCAGAGAGACCCAGACTCCCGCCAAGAGGTCAGCTTAAAAAGTGGTGATAATAAATCATTCTTAGGTTAGAGTGCATTGCAATGAAATGCTAAGTTTTGTTTCTACTGTGTCCCCTCCAGATCTTGAACACTATAATGGAGGTCATGCAGGCATTGCAGGATATGTGCCAAACACCTGATAATCATGACAAAGGTATACACACACACACACACACACACACACACACACACACACACACACACAAAGGCAACAAACTGTGCAACACCAGTCCTTCGAAAAGCTTCATAGATGCTCTCTTTTCTCTAGTCTACCTGTGCAGGTATATTGTTCCCACCCTGCTCGGCATGACTCGAGCATTTGGCCGCTACAGCAACACGGACGAGGCCCTGCTGTCCAAGTTGTTCCCCAAAGACTCGCCCCAGGCCCGCTGCGTCACAGAGGAAACAGAGGGAGTGCGCCGCAGGTCCTTCAATGACTTTCGTTCTATCCTGCCATCCTCACTGCTTACAGTGTGCCAGAGTGACACTCTACGCAGAAGCGCTGGGACCAACCTGGATCCTTCTGCACAGGTGTGTGTATGTTGTGATAGAGCTCGTCTGAAAACTCGGGACAATTAGAGGTGACTGCAGAGCTCTAATATTCTTAAACCCTGATTCCAACAAAATGAACCTGTTTACCTGTGGAAGGTTCCAAACAGGTGTTTTTTTAAATTTTGATTTAATTGATTTTCAGTGACTGTGTTCTGTTTGATTAGTGGTAAAAGAAATGTTCTGTAATGTGCTGTCTCACAGGGCTGTACAGATCCCGGAGGCCACTCACCCTGCTCTCCTACAGCCCCTGGCCTGCATTACTTTGAAGGTAGAACTCTTTTGATGTAAACACAGATTCTGTCAACCAATCCTAGCTTATTATTGTCAGCCGTCAACATTATGTAACAATTAGGTACTTGCATATTGCTTATCTGTGCTTGCATGTTTTCTGAATTAATGATTTTATTGGGACTTGCATATCTCACATGCCGTATTAATCCATTAATGCACCCAGTAAAGGTGATTTAATCTGGGTGAAACAATTCCTGCTTGGTAGCAAATACGACTTATTGCCTTAAAGCCGTAACTGTCTACAGCTTGGATGCATACTGGTCTTGTCTTTATATAGGTGCTCAGTCATGGCCCACTTTTCTTATCATGAAGGTAGTGACTAGTCTGGTGTGTCATCATTCTGCACTAATGATCAATAGTCATATACTAAGAAATCCATTACAGACACAGATATTAAGTTCACCATTGTCAATAATCTCCTGTCCTTATTTTGTGCCATTTAGATGCTTCCCATCCCATTGCACCCTGAAGGAGCCAGTCATATGTTGTCGCATGTTGTTAATGTCCTCTGGTGTCTTCATTTCAGGTGCCTACCTCCCAGACAGCAGCGCAGTAGATCCTGACTACTATTTTTCTACAGTCAGCTCCAGTTTCTCAGTGTCTCCTCTCTTCTTGGGAGCAGGAGAAAACGAGGTGGAGGTGCCTGTTGATCTGCTGCGACAGCTCCTTGGCATGGTACATTAGCCGCTGCCTGTTTTTCCAAGATACTGCCTCTTCAGTCTCCTGTTCTGTAAACCTACAGTATACTGCATCTTCACCAGTGGTTGTGCGTATTGTTAATTCACAGGTAAAGAAATTTGTCTCCGACTCCTTTTTGAAAACTCTGGATGCCACTATGACAGAAGTTACAGAGGTAAACATAATAACCACTGTCAGAAATTCTAAGTAGTAAATTTAAAGTGAAATTTTCAGTTGAATAATCTTCTCTATCATTGTCTCTTCTGTTTTGTTGTTAAGTCTAATCCTGGAATCAACCTCTGTTACAAAACCTTCAGTGACCCTCTCTATGTGTGTGTGTTCAAAATGCTGCGGGACACACTGTACTACATGAAAGGTAAAGTCTTAGAAAAAGGTTATTTATTATGCATTAAAGCCACACAGTCCTGCACTTATTGTTGTATTTTGTAGTCTATTGAATGGACTTCTCACATTTTCATACTGTCTTCATGTTGCCTAGCCTTGCAGCCTGCATTTGTCCGCGAAGTGCACGACTTTGTGCTGGAACAGTTCAGCAGCAGCCAATCAGAGCTGCAGCGGGTACTTCATGACACGGGGGGGTTGCCGGGGGAACAGAGCCCCCTCAAGCTTCGTTGCCAAGCCAACGCTGCCTGCGTGGACCTCATGGTGTGGGCCGTCAAAGATGAGCAAGGTAATCAATCGCAGCAGAGCACAGCAGCGTGTTCAGATGCGGTAATCAGAGGAATGCTGGATGTGTTTTATTTGTTCTGGTTGCATCATGTCTCCCTCCCTGTGTCTTTTTTTCAGGAGCTGAGAATCTGTGCACCAAGCTGTCAGAGAAGCTGCAGTCGAAAACTTCCAGTAAAGTCATCATTGCTCACATGCCCCTGCTCATCTGTTGCCTGCAGGTACAGGAGCAGTAATACATGTGCTCAAATACAAGCAAATTGCTGTACAGGGCAGCAGATGATGGGTTTTGAAGCTGATCCAGATGTATAGTGTGTCATAAATTTCTATTATTTAGTGGATATCATATTTTTAATTTCCTCTGATTGATTTAGGGCTTGGGTCGTCTGTGTGAGAGGTTTCCAGTAGTTGCTCACTCTGCCACAACCTCTCTCAGGGATTTCCTGGTGGTTCCTTCCCCTGTTCTTATAAAACTCTACAAATATCACAGCCAGTACAGTACAGGTACAGATATTTATCTATTTATTTTATGTGAAAGGGAGCACATACGATACTAAACGTAAATGTCACTATTTGATGTATCAGAGTTATCTTGAAGCTAATTTTCATCTTCAGTCCCTGATTGAAAGCAGAGTGAAATGTGAGAAAAAGAAGTTTTGAAATGTAACATTTAACCAATCAAAACATGACACGTCCACCAGGAGCCTTCTTATTCCAAGCACAGCGCAAATGATCTGAACCAAAAGTAAATGGGACAACAGTGCTGATGATACAGTGACAGATGTACATCAATAACAGTGTCATTGTCACATTCAGCTCTCATCCACTATTGATCTGAACAGAGTGCTCATTGATGAACTCCTACATATTCACACAGCTGGAGATGTAATTCAGTTTGCTGACTTGTCTGTGTCGTCCTCCACAGTGTCCTGCTTTTCTGTTGACGTTCCTGTCTTTGTGCTGTTGCCACTCTTTTCTTTTTAAGGCACAGGAGAAATTAGGATAAATGTGACCAATGAGCACTCTCAGTCGACCTTCAACCTTCTGTCAAACAGGAAAGACCAACCGTCCATGTACGAGCAGCTCAGAGACATCTCCATTGACAACATATGCAGGTGAGACACCTGGCACAGGAGAGATCATAAAATGAGATTTTCTAATCTCTCGTTGTTCATATTTGTGTATATTTCTTATTGCTCAGATGTCTGAAAGCTGGTCTGACCATGGACCAAGTGATAGTGGAGGCCTTTCTGGCCAGTCTGTCCAACCGACTATACATTTCACAGGAGAATGACAAGTGAGCAACTTTTCCTGGTTGGGATAAAAGCTACATTGTGCTTTGAATTCAGTCTGAATATTTTCATGTCCTTGACACCGATGAAGAGCTACTCTAAAAATAAAACTTGTCTTTCTGCCAGGGATGCCCATCTGATCCCAGATCACACCATTCGAGCGCTGGGCCACATCGCAGTGGCTCTGAGAGACACTCCTAAAGTCATGGAGCACATCCTACAAATCCTTCAACAGAAGTTCTGCCAGCCTATATCACAGCTGGACGTCCTCATCATAGACCAGCTTGGCTGCATGGTCATTACAGGAAATGTGAGTTTAAAGATACAATCATAGCACATTTTTAGAGTATTGTCACACATTTAGGCTGGAAAGGGATATTAGAGCCAGTACATAACCACGGGGGGTCATTCAAAAGTGTAAAAGCTGGAGAGGGGATGCACGTTTATTTGATAGGAACAGTGTTATGTAAGCCTGATTTTTTTTTTCTGCTGCTTAAATAGAAGCATTGTAACCTGTTTTTCTTAACCCAGAGGGGCTGGCATGCTGTAATTACTGGACACCTACTGGCTGCTGTTTACTTGCTCAGTACAGTGTGCATAAATGTGGAGTGTAATGGGGTGTTTTTGACAGCCAGTGTACCCAGAGTGTGACACACTACAATTAACAAAGGACTGGGAAAGGATCTGACCGTATACAACAGATACGGCTCACTTACAAAATGCCTTCCTCTGTGCTGATACGCATCTTCCACATTTACTCATCTTATCCCTAATAATGGGATTTTTCATTGGGAAAATTATAAATGTTATGATTAGTAAGTAAGAAGATTATTATCCAACAAACATGACAAAAAAGATCATTTTATTTTGAGTTGAACCTATTGGTGCCTGCGCAGTCTTAGTCCTGTCTGTTGGTCTTGTAGCAATACATCTATCAGGAGGTGTGGAACCTGTTCCAGCAGATCAGTGTGAAGGCCAGTTCAGTGGTCTACTCCGCCACCAAAGACTACAGAGATCACGGCTACAGGTCTGCTCTCCTCCTATTCACAGACACTGCCAGTTGCACTATAGTAGTGAGTATGACTGTGTTTAACTGTTCCCTCCATCTGTGCTCTTTTCCCCCACAAGGCACTGCTCTCTGGCAGTGATAAATGCTCTGGCCAACATTGCAGCCAACCTGCAGGGGGAGCAACTCGTGGACGAACTGATGGTGAACCTTTTAGAGCTGTTTGTCCAACTGGGCCTAGAAGGAAAGAGAGCCAGTGAGAGGGCCTCGGACAAGGGGCCGGCACTTAAGGTACATGCTTAAATGCACAAACATCCATACACAACAGGAAATTGAAAACAGCAATGTTGAATCATTGGTCATGGCTCTTTATCTCCCGTAGGCATCGAGTAGCGCTGGAAATCTTGGAGTCCTCATACCAGTGATTGCTGTGGTGAGTATGTGATGTCTGCACAAACTGCTGCCCCCTTGGAGATGTTTTCCATTAACTGAAGACAAGAATTTCTGTTTCAGAACTGCCCAAAAACTGGTTAAATGATGTACAAGACTATGTGAGCGCTTCAGATGAATCTGAGCGGTTAGTTAGCATTTAACTCAATCAACAAATATTTACCCTGTTAGCTGCAGTACAAACATCTGTGTCAGCGGTTCACTGCTGAATGTTATGTTATGTATTTGTAGTGCTGAAATTGTATTTCTGTTGTCAGTTGAATTTATGATCATTAGAATTATGTCATTATAATTAATAGTAATACAATAGATAAGGTAAGTTTTTTTTTATTAAGGCACTCCCTTTATAAAAGTAACGATGTAATCATTTTAAGATTTTTTTCACAGAAATTCTTGTCTTATAGTGTCATACATCATTTTATTATCCCCTTTTTTGTCTTATTCGTGTTCCTGTTGGCCTTCTGCAATTAATACAGTATGCCGTTAGGTAATGACAGTTATATAATGGCAGCTTTTTGAGAACATTTCTCCACTAGCCTCATTGCAGAAGATAAAACATTAACAGACAGATAACAAGCATTCACTGAGTCACTGAGTCACTTGACAGACTTGCAGCCTTTTGAGAAATGTGAAGGAGAAGTTAATATGTTCAGTCAGACTACATACACATAAAGACTCTTGATGTTACTCCTACATAATATACTAATAGAAACAAGACACCCCAGCTATTAAGAGCAGATTAAAATAGGGACTCTTTAGGGAATAGTTTAGCTGTTTGGAAGGGCTTTTTGGTCAAGTTTAGGTCTGTGAAGGATTGACCACCCGGCCCATGAACACAAGGCAGTCTGTGCGGTGCTCGTAGATGAGGAAGAGGAAGGGATGGTCCACAGTGAAGCGGATCTGAGAGGAGAGGGGCATGAAGCCCACTTGGGTCAAAGCAGCCGCCTCTGTGCCCTCTTCATTCACAGTGATGGTTCCCTGGTGCTTCAGCTGGGGAGGAAGATCAGAAGGCTTCTATTATTTGGACATAGTTTGGAAGGATCATTGATTGCAGTTGATAAGGTGTCCAGGTGACTGGGTGACCTTCTCTTTTGTTTTGATGTTTGCCTTTAGCGTCAGTTTGGTGATTTTTCCAGTGAAATCATGACTGATTTAGTCTTACTCACCCAGTTCATGGCCACTTTTTCAGAGGTCATATCAGAGAAATCTCCACTCTCCTGGAACAAGTTGGTGAGGCCCATCTCCTTCAAATTTTCAATCAAGTCATAGTTCTGCTCCAGTTTGAACCGAGGCAGCACCACCTCTCGCGTCCTGGAGGGAGGCACAGAAAGGTTTCCTCATGGTATAGCTTTTAAATCTCCAAACATTTTCAGCATGTCAAGCCATTAAAGGAAAATGTTAATAGATATTATTTTCAGGTTGCTTTCGCAGCTGCACATTAGTTTGTTGGGAGAATGCTGCTGACCTGTTAGTCATGTTTTTGAGCCACTTGTTGACAACAGTGGGAGAGATCTCCTGCTCCAAAGTCCTCATGCCAGTGATCTTCCTGGGCAAAGCAATGAGCATGCTGATGTTTCCTGTGTATGGGAGCTGAAAACAAGAAAGTTTGCATAATTATTATGCAGCTCAGTTGATTTGTTCATGGATCAGTGTGTGTGTTGGTCAGCAAATTGTTTTTGAAGAAGTCTGCCACTCAAATCCGTGTAAGGCCACTCACCTGTAGGATGTCACACTCCAGTTCATGATCGGCAGCAGCCAGGTAGTTCCCCTTGTTGGTCATCATTGGCACACGCACATTTGTTTTTTCGTTAACTCGGAAGTTGCGATAGTGAGTCATTTCTTTGGGGAATTTCTGTTCCCATGTACCTGTTCATACAAACAAATGAGGAGTCGTATGTTTACTTTGCAATTCAAATAACCAAACAAAGCAGACGTGTGCTGCAATTTCACTTTCCAAAGTTCTGCGACATTAAACAATACACATCATTTGAAAGTAGGTGCAGGACGGTGTGTCCCCATGTCACTCGCCTTTGAAGTACAGGTAGTTGAGAAGCATCAGCACCATATTTGGGTCGACACTCTTGAGCGGTTCCCTGATCAGCCCTTTGGTCAGTTTTAGGATACGACGGTTGGCCTTGCTCAGGAAGGCGGGGTCCCTGAAATCCACCGACTGCGGCTCTGCAAAATAATAAGCCTTCGTTTCTGCCCGGAAAGAATCTTTCACTGACACATCCTTCTTCACGTAGACATCATTTACAGAGCGTAGCGTGTAACCAAAGTTCCTCCTGAAGAGTCTGTGCGTCAGCTTCCTGAACAGCTTGTGCACTGTCGTGTTGTCATAGTGATGGCTGGCATTGACAAACTCGGCGAATCCCAGAGCTTTGTAGATCTGATCGTGAGTTCCAGATCCCGCCCCTAAAGACATCATCCCCATAGCGATGGAGATGCCGGCAGGTGCTAGCAGGATGTTGTCGCTCTGGTTGACGTCGTTACGAAGACTTCGATAGAGGTTAAAACCGAAACGAGCGTTAACAATGTTGATGCGTTGGAGGCGAGTCCGACCGTGGAACAGTCGCAGGAGTCTGGCACGGCGAATCTTTGGGTCGGAGGGCTCGGCGAAGATGTCGATGTCAGGCGCCGGTGTGGCAATCTCATCTATCTCATCCCCCTCACTGAAAAATACCATAAACTCATCATCCAGCCGTTCAAAGAAAAATCACTCTCAAAGAACATTGTATTATACAGTGGCTGCTTTATAGGTAACTGGTTGTTTTTAACATTGTTTATACTTTTATATATAGAAATAATAGGGAAAATGTCAGTATAAAACTTAATGATAATTCACTTCCTTTACTTTATTACACACAGCTTTACATCTCAACTTCTTTCCTCAACATTTCATTTTTGCTCTAACCCACCATAAGTAACAACAGTTCATACTCACATGTAGTCGTCACTGCCCGCAGCCAGAATTTTATCAAAATCAATATAATCTTCATCCTCAAAACCATCAAAAATTAGGTCATTAGTGACTGTGTTTTCTTTGTGGAACTCCAGGGGAATGGCCTCTATGTCCACTGCCCCATCTTCAAAGCCTCTGGGGTCTGGTTCAGGGTCACTGAAGTGAGAGCTGAGGTCTTTGATGCCAGCCAGGGATGAACTGACCATCAGACAGGCCACAGAAATGACAGTGATGACCCACATCCTGAAGGCTGTGGAGGAGGGAATAGACATTTAGTACGGCCTAATTCATAATCTGATCAACATTTAGCAATCTTGATTAAATTACATTTGAATTAATCGATAGGAGCAAAATCATGTTATCACAGGCTACAAATACAAAGGACTTTATGTAAAATTCCCTCAGTAGCCGTCTGTAAAAGGTCTTACCTTCACCGTGTGCTGGCAGGAAGTGCTGTGTTGCCTCTGTTTGTAAGAGCAAAGAATTGAATACAAAACTGAACTTTGATGTGGGCTCCTCCTGAACAAATAGACCAGATCAAACAGAGCAGAAAGCACTGTGATTGACTGAAAGCTTTAACTCTTCACAATTCAGCTTATCTGTTAAGAACATATAATGCTAATTAACTATTAGAGGGCTAATAGTGTGGTAGGAGGTATTTTGCAGTTGCTTGTTTACATTGTTTGTCTTTATTTTATTCAGTGCGCAGCGTATCCAGGAAGAATTTAGCTATTTGTATTTGAAGGAGTTTGTGTTTTAGCATTCCTTTAGAATCACTTTTGACTGATGGCTGTACTTTTTTCACCCTTCTTCTGTCTATTTTTCTAATTCACAGTTGACCAGGCGGCTTCCACCAATCAAAGAGGCAAAGCCCCGGCTGCAGAAGCTGTTCAGGGACTTTTGGTTGTACTCTGTGGTCATGGGCTTTGCTGTGGAAGGATCAGGTATGAACTGATGTCAGTCACGTTTGGTAGAAAGTTCTGCATTTCCGCACTATATTTCATAAAATGAGGGGGAGTTGGTATTTAAAGGTACTTTGTTTTAGCGGCCAGTAGCATCCCCAAATCACACAGTGATATTATTTATTTCACACCGAATGGGGAAATACAAATGTTTTACGTGTGAGAAAAGCGTTCATTAAATTAGCACACCAACATCAGTGTCACTTATTGCAGTCCCGTCCATTTCTGGATATATGTTTTGTCCTTTCAGGGCTTTGGCCAGAGGAGTGGTATGAAGGTGTGTGTGAGATTGCCACCAAGTCTCCTCTTCTCACCTTCCCCAGCGGAGAACCTCTTCGCTCTGAATTGCAATACAACTCTGCCCTGAAAAATGATACAGTCACGCCGGTACAGCATTCACGAAACTTCACTTTTGTCTTGCAGTAAGGTTTTTAAAATACTTTTGAAAACAGAAACACCAAGACTAACTTTTAAAATATCATTTTCTGGTCTCCAGGCCGAGTTGAGTGAGCTGCGAGCGACCATCAGCAATCTGCTCGACCCGCCTCCTGAAGGATCTGCCCTCATTAACAAGCTCGACTTTGCCATGTCCACGTACCTGCTGTCAGTCTACAGACTAGAATACATGAGGTCAGCTTCATTACACTTTACACTGTCACTTTTTTTGTATATTGTGAGGTCAGATTGTAGAGATTTGTAATATCTCTCTTTCAGGATGCTGCGATCCAATGATCCTGACAGGTTCCAGGTCATGTTTCGATACTTTGAAGACAAAGCCATCCAGAAAGACAAATCAGGTGAGGACATTAAACTTGCTACACCTGCTGCTACTGTTTTTACTCGTTTGATGCAATTCATTTTCTCAAGTTCTCTTTTTTCATGTTCAAAGGCATGATGCAGTGCATTATTTGCGTTGGCGATAAGGTGTTTGACGTCTTCCTCCAGATGATGGCAGAGAAGGTAGGCAGCATGGTTTCTCAAACAATCTCGAAAGACTTAAACGTCTTATCGACCGTACATTTAATTTTTTAGTCTCAGTGAATAACAATCAAAGCCTATTTCTCATTTTTTTTAGCCCAAGACCAAAGAGCACGAAGAGGAGTTGGAGCGACATGCTCAATTCTTACTGGTCAACTTCAACCACACACACAAGAGGATCCGCAGAGTGGCGGACAAATACCTCTCTGGTTTGGCTGAGACGTGAGTGTCATTAATCCGAGAACTTTGTCTACCGTCATGATATATACAATATGAATCCTTTTTCTCATGTGGTCTTCTTCTACCAGGTTCCCCCATCTGCTGTGGAGCGGTCGCGTGTTGAAGACCATGTTGGACATCCTGCAGACGCTCTCTCTGTCACTAAGTGCTGTAAGTGGTGCAGCTTTTAGTCGACATCAAGTGTTCAGAGTGCAATTATTTTTGCTTGAAGAGTTATGAAACTCCAGGGAAGAGTTTAGATCTGTGTGACTATGAGCGTCAGTTGTAACAGATGATGTCTCTGTTCATTCAGGACATCCACAAGGATCAGCCATACTATGACATCCCAGACACCCCTTACAGGATCACTGTTCCTGACACGTATGAGGCCCGTGAGGTGAGTTTGAACTGTTATTACACTTCTGACCACTAGAGGACAGCAGACTGTTGGTTTTGAAGACATTTGAGCTTCTTTCTGTGTTCAGTCTTAGCTCGTTTTGAATTGTGTGATCCCCTGATCAGATAAAGTAAGCCCTTTACATTCATGTGTACCATCTCAGCTTAATCTCAACCCTTTGTGTTGGGATACATTTTATTCAAATTGTCTTCCTTCTGTATTTTATAAATATTCCTTGTGTCCTTGTAGAGCATAGTGAAGGACTTTGCTGCTCGCTGTGGTGAGATCCTGAGAGAAGCTATGAAATGGGCCCCTTCAGTCACAAAGTCCCACCTACAGGTGAGTTTCCTTACCTTTACATTTCCTCAGAGGTCTTTGATCAGAAAGATGAACAGAGCCCTGGAGTTTAAGAGAGGGTCAACACACACTCAATCAAAAGGGTAAATTTAATTGTAACAACGGCTTCCACTTAAATACGAAAAATATCATAAAAGTAGCTTTGCTCTGAAGTAAGTTATGGATCGTCTTTGTTGCTGAAGACCCCAAATTACTGAAATGAGTTCAGGATTTTAAAGGGAAATCACTGTGTATTTTAACCACAAATGATGTTAGTCATTGTTGCTCCATTACTGCTTCTCTTTTCCCCTTTTCTCTCTTTTTGTTCATTCTGGTATCTCACCTGTGTGCTGTGTCTCATGCAGGAGTACCTGAACAAGCACCAGAACTGGGTGTCCGGACTGTCGCAGCACACTGGGCTGGCCATGGCCACAGAGAGCATACTGCACTTAGCAGGCTACAACAGACAGAGTACTACACTTGGCGTGAGTCACACATGACGTGGGCATCCCTGCATGTTTGCACAAAACCGTTCTCCTCAGATTAAAGGTGGCTTGAATTAAGACAAAATTACACATCCCAAATTATAGGTGAGTTCATAATCTGAGCTACTGAAACACTGTTTAGAGACAGACCATCAAAAAAACACAACCACACAAGCACAGTGTCTTTTTGTCCGGCCCTACCGACAAACTTTTAGAGCACTGAGGACGACACAGGAAGTGACAAATGCCGTGTCACTTCCTGAGGCATCTAGAACAACACGCAGCACTTCTGTAAGATCCTTGGAACATACTGCAAACTTAAAAACCAACATGTGGTTCCTCCAGTTGGCCTCACGGGCTTGTTGATTTGATGCTTATTAACATTTGTCCAACATTAATGGCTTTTTGATTTAACACACATGCCATTTAGTTGCTTTGTCAGAGCCTTTACTGTTGTGTTAACACTGAGCAGAAGTGTCTCATGTCCTTTGTGCAGATATGTGTTTTATTATGTGTTTTAATCTGTCTGTATTGCGTTCTATAGTTCTGTAAACACTCTGTTTGTTTACAGTGCTGTTTGTCTCTGTGTGCATGCTTACTTGTCTGTGTGACATTACTTTGCTTGCTCTGCATTTCCTCTGTGTTCTTGGGCTTGCATTGTGCTGTATCTGTCTTTTCATTTGCTTCATTTGTTGTATTTTGTCTTTATTAAACTGCACCGAACTGCGTACCTGGTTGCTTGGCTGGTTTACGGATTTGCTGGTTACCTGGTTACTTACCTGCAATGGACGGGTGGGTTGGTTGGCTGGTTGCCCATTTGGCTAACTGGTTGTGCTGGTGCTGTCCTCCACCACGTGGCCAACCATAGGCTGCTTTTCCTCAGGTTGGTCTGAACACTAAATATAAAGAGACAGAGTTCAGGCATGATACATTCAGTATAACCAGAAGAGCTACAGTGCAGCTATGTGTCCTACTTTCCCAGTTCGTGACTGCGATGCTCTAAGTGGCCCCTAAACTGTGTTTCCCATTAGACCACCCAGCTGACGGAGAGACCAGCATGTGTGAAAAAGGACTACTCCAACTTCATGGCATCACTCAATCTGCGCAACCGCTACACTGGAGAGGTGAAGTCATGCTATGATAACGGCGTGGTGACGTTCTGAGACTTTCTACATACTGTGTGATTCATAGCTGTCTGTTTATGTGCTGTCTAGGTGGCTGGTATGATTCAGTTCTCAGAGGCGACTCACAGCCAGTCAGACCTCAACAAGCTAATGATCCATCAGATGACCAGTGCTCTGGACAGAAAAGACCCAGAGGCCTTCACGCAGGCCATGTTCAAGATGGCTGCTCTGCTTATTACTACCAAAAGTAAGCAGCTCTGCCTAATTTAAATTCATATGTGAGGTCTTTCTGTAACAGTGGCTGTTGTTTGTTGTTGTAATTGCTGTATGTTAATTTTCCATATGCTGCCTTTCAGACTGCGATCCTCTACTCCTGCACCATCTGTGTTGGTCTCCTCTGAAGATGTTTACAGAACACGGCATGGAAACTGCCATCGCCTGCTGGGAATGGCTCCTGGCTGCACACAACGGGGTGGAAGTGCCAGTGTGTATATTCATCACTTTCCATGAAACCGTGTGAATCATTTGTTACATTGGTGTGTTGTTTGGTTCGAGACGTATGGCAGAAACGATTCATTTTTATCTTTTCTTTTCCATCTGCCTAGTTTATGCGTGAGATGGCAGGAGCTTGGCAGATGACGGTAGAGCTGAAGATGGGTCTGTTTTCGATGGCTAAGGTGGAGGCCGGCCCTCTGGCTGTCTCAGAGGAGAGTCAACCTGCACCCTGTGCACCTGACGTCATCCCCCACTTCCTCTGGATCGAGGTGAGTGACACGCAGACCTAAACATAGATGATATTTCTAGATTTTAATGTATTTTTCATAAAACTGAATTAAGCTCATTTCTTTAAGAGTATAAGGGTTGGAAGCCTCATTTTTCCTTCTCTCTCTCTCCCTCCAGTTTCTGGTGCAGAGGTTTGAGATAGCCAAGTACAGCAGCGCTGACCAGGTGGAGATTTTCACCGCCATTTTGCAGAGATCTCTGTCTTTGAGCGTCGGAGGGCCCAAAAGCAGCCTGAACCGTCATGTTGCTGCCATTGGACCAAGATTCAGGTGGCGTGTTTCTTATCACAAAAGCAAATTGGTTTAACCTTACATGCTGTAATAGTCAGCTGTGAGAAACACTGAATCCTAAACTTAATAAGACTCATCTGTTGTTACTTTGCTTTGTTTCAGACTGCTGACTCTGGGTCTGACTCTCCTGCATGCTGATGTTGTGACAAATGCCACCATCAGAAATGTCCTACGAGAAAAGATCTATTCCACAGCTTTCGACTACTTCAGGTAGAAAAAATCAAGAAGTGTTTTGCTGGCAAAAAGGAAAAGTCTTTGGTGTGATTTTACAGCCGTCTCTCTGTCCACTAATCTCTTTGCCATCTCTGTCTCTGTGCAGTGTCATGCCAAAATTTCCCACTCAGACAGATAAGAGGCTGAGAGAAGACATCAGTATCATGATCAAGTTCTACGCCAGTCTGCAGTCTGATAAGAAGTATCTGGCTGCCAGCCAGCTGGTTCCTCCAGGTACAGGACAGAGAAAAGAGTGGCCTAATCTGTCAATAATAAGAACTGAATTAGCACCATCACACAGCATGACAATTCAAACTTTATACAGGGGTTAGATTTTCCTTTTGTGTGATTGTGAATTTCCATCCCTTCTGCTTCTTTTTTTAACTTAATTGCATTTTATTACTTCTGCAATTTAAGGCAGATTTGGTCATATGTAATCTATAGTATGAAGACCAAACCTGTCCAGAGACCCAAGTATCTAATCTGTGATGTGTTAACTGGAGCTGAAAATGTTGCATTACATCGACCTTTTACCATACACACCAGGGTATTGCAGTAGTTATACCACCTGGGCTTTTTGGTTTGCGTTGAAGGCCCAGCTTACAAATTAATCATGAAGTTGTTGTCTGAACCTTTCGTTTAAATGCTCTTGATAGACAGATAATGGAATTGATTTTTTGTGTAGATCCCCAAGACATGTCGGTGAACAGCCTGTCTGTCGTGGCAGTGACGGATAGCCGGAGCAGTCTTGACGCAGCTGTTGGCCAGAGGCAGCAGGTGACTCAGGGATGGATCAACACCTACCCTCTGTCCTCCGGGATGTCCACCATATCCAAGAAATCAGGTACAACATGATAAACTTAAATAAGCTATGCTGGAGCCCACCATGTCCTGCAGAGATAGTGAAAAATAACCTCCATCTGCTTCGTATTTGTAGATGAGGTCTTCAGTACCTATTCAACAGATCTTCAGTTATGCAGTATTTCCTGTATCTTACTGTATTACTGTTGCTGTTTCAGGACTGTCTAAAAAAAGCAACAGAGGCTCCCAGCTGCACAAGTACTACATGAAACGCCGGACTCTTTTACTGGCTTTACTGGTATTTAGGTTTTCTTACCCACTGTACATTTTCACAACTCTGTGGTAATAAAGAAAGTTACATCTAGTTATTACAGTTCTACATCTATACTTGACACCTCATTGGGCAAATCTGATGAGTCCCATTCCCTGTATGTCTCTCTCCAGGCCAGCGAGATTGAGCGACTGACGATATGGTACAACCCGTTGTCCACTCAGGAGCTTGCTATTGCTACTGAACAGTCTGTGGAGACCAGCATCGCCAACTGGAGGTCCAAATACATTAGTCTGACAGAGAAACAATGGAAGGACAATGTCAACCTGGCCTGGAGCATAGCACCTTACCTCGCCCTGCAGCTGCCTGCCAGGTACACAGAGAAAGTGGACAGTGTAATAGACTTTGTCTAACCACATTAAAAATATGAAAAACTTCAACAATAGTGCCAGTAAGGAAGTTTTAAACGCCAAAATCCATCACTTTGTGCACACTTTTACCTTTGGTTGCAACAAGAAGGAATTGAGTGATGCTACAAGTTTCTGATATGACGGACGCAATGTTTTCATTCATTGGACATGCAGCTATTCACTTTGGTAAATTGTTTTCCAGATTTAAAAACACAGAGGCTATTGTCTCTGAAGTGACTCGTCTAGTGCGGATGGATCCGGCGGCTGTGTGTGACGTTCCAGAAGCGGTCAAGGTGAGGTCCTCTGCCTGCCATCACAAATGAACAGGGTGACTGTTGTGTCCGCCATTCTTTTGGTTTCATTCATGGTGCTTGTATCCTGATCACAGGAATAAGCACAAACTTACAGCAAGTGGATTTAAGTTTTCTATCAGTGTGTTTTGAGTGGAGCTTTGAACAGCTGGACCCGACATATTTTGTGACCAAATTCTGCTTGTGCATGTGTGATACAGTAGGCTTTAAGAAACTAGACAGCACAGCTTCCAACGGGTATAAACTCATTGTGGGGTTTGATTGTTGTCACTATACAATGACAGGTTGCTAATCTGTCCTCCCACTCCACTATCATACTTTTACTAATATGTTTTTGATCTGAAATGATTAAAACCCTTTCTGGACCTCATTGTGCAATTGAATATATAGTATAGAGCCAATACAGTTGCCTGTAGCCATAGCTGTGGATTCAGATTTTGAGTAGGCAAGACTTTTACTCTTTTACTATTTAAAATGGTCTTTTTTGAATTAATTTGCTCCTTGGGTTTTGGAGTTCCCTCTCCTGTGTTTTGGTGAAGTACCTGCAAAAGTTAAACAAACTGAAAAGTTTTGGTTTGGAAGTTGTTTTGCTTTCAAGTGGCCATATTGTGTCACTTGAGAAATGTTGGTGTTATTGAAGTTATCTCTTTTCCCTCCAGCTTCTTCTTCATGTAATTCTGTCTGACTGAGCTCTTAATGAGCCACGTATCTGTCTGTAGAAGAAGCAGGGGAGGCAGAGAACAACCTTCCCCGAAGGCCACCGTAATCTAACAGATGATCCTCCTTGACATCTCGTAGTTGTTTATCCCAGGCACTTCAGCAGCTAATGAACACAGCTTCCTCTCGAGGCTAGTTAGCACACCATCAGTCTTGGGGTCATAACCTTACATCAGATTGCTGTCATATTTGGTGCAGAGATATGGATCTTGTGATGCATGCTGCACATAGAGTAGTACCTCAGTACTCATGTAGATGTTGAGTGAGTTGGTTTTCTTTTCCACATATTTCTCAGTTTTCTTTCATTTCTTGTCTTCAGTTTCTGGTGACATGGCACACCATAGACGCAGACTCTCCAGAGCTCAGTCACATCTTGTGCTGGGCCCCGGCAGATCCCCCAACTGGACTGTCCTACTTCTCCTCCCTGTACCCACCCCACCCCCTCACAGCCCAGTACGGGGTCAAAGTGCTCCGTTCCTTTCCTCCGGTACGGTCACATCCAGCACACGCATTTGTTTTTGCTCCCTGTACATTGTATGTTGGAGATTCATTCGAACACATTGATACAGTTATGGCATTTCTTTTTCTTTTCTTACTGTGTAAAATATTTTTTCCATTCTTTCTAGGATGCCATCTTGTTTTACATTCCTCAGATTGTTCAAGCACTTCGTTACGACAAGGTAAATATCAGATTTCCTGAGTCAGCAAGTGCATTTAAGGCCCACATATCTTCAGATTATTAAAAGCGCAATAAATGGAAGATAATATTCATAAGTATGTTTTTATTGGTATATAATACTTAGTATATAATAAACTGAAAATAAAAATTGTTGGAAGTGTTCCTGGCTTTGAAGCCAATTTGACATAGTGGCCAAACCTGTAATTACAACGTCATGTGATGCACAAGGGCCCGAAAAGACTTTTTCCCATAGACATGGTGGATACATTTTTCAATCAGAATTTCATCCATTCTGTCTGACAACATTTGAAAAGTCTGAAAGAACTGCACGATTGAGTCATTTTATTCCCATTCAAAGTAGCAGAGGTCTTTAAACTGGAAGTTAGCCAGCTCAGCCAACGGAGGTCGAAATGCAACCTCACTGCTAGATGCCACTAAATCGCACACTGATCCTTTAAATGTTCAGAACTTTCCCTGTCTTTTTCCCTCTTTTCTGTTACAACCTCATGTAGATGGGTTACGTGAGAGAGTACATCCTGTGGGCCGCTCAGAAGTCTCAGCTTCTGGCTCACCAGTTCATATGGAACATGAAGACCAACATATTCCTGGACGAGGAAGGAAATCAGAAAGACCGTGAGATATTTCTTCTCACTATCTCTTTCTGACTCGACGCATGCACATCACAATGCAACACAACCTGTGAACATACAAATGTAAAACACCGCGGTCTTCTCTCTCCGTGCAGCTGACATAGGTGAGCTGCTTGAGCAGATGGTGGAGGAGATCACCGGCTCTCTGTCTGGCCCAGCCAAAGACTTCTACCAGAGAGAGTTTGACTTCTTCAACAAGATCACCAATGTGTCGGCCATTATCAAGTATGAACACACTTTATTGTTTCCGACTTTCTTTAGCATGCTTTCGGCCATCATTGACAGTAGCATATCCTTTCCATTACTGCTGCACCTTTGTCCAAAGTTACAGAACATTTTAGATATATTATAAACTCAGCTCTGCTGCAGGTAATCCAAAAGATGTTTATGAAGTGAAAACAAGTTTCCCCCTGAGCCGAGATGTTTTGTTCTTTTCCCTGCCCACCAGTGATCTACTCTCTAAATCCCTTTGTTGTTCATTTACTCGGCTATTATTTGTTGTAATGTCTCTTTGATTAAGCACCAGTCTGGAAGACACTGTATGCTGTACGCCTGAATACCTGTCTACCAGTCTGTACACTTTGCAGCTGACGTGTAGAGTTCTGACAGCTCCCATTATTGCTGCCTCGAACAGAGAGTGTTTTGTCAGCCCACTAGAGGCACACAAAATTCCCCCCAGCCCTCATTACAGCACTAATTGCAACTGTCCAGGGGAGAAACTTGTACCGTCCCCTGGTTTCCACTCTCTATTACTTTCCACCCCAGTGACTCCCCTCTGTGAATAACAGTCGAGCCCGACTGTCACTTGTGCTCTGGAGTCATTGAGTGAGATACCCATGCATACTATTCTCAGTGCAGTCAGACAGAGGTGTGGGAACTCTCTGTGTTTAAGTTGCTTTTGTTTGTCTTCATTAGACCTTTTCCCAAAGGGGAGGAGAGGAAGAGGGCTTGCCTGGAAGCCATGTCACAGATCAAAGTCCAACCCGGCTGTTATCTTCCCAGTAACCCAGAGGCCATAGTTTTGGATATAGACTACAAGTCTGGGACCCCCATGCAGAGGTGGGCCTCAGAATCGTCTTCTGTAATGCTCATAACATTTACCAGAATCCACAAAGAAATGTGACGGCTTCACTGAACTTTTTTCAAAAGCACATTTGTATCCCTTTCTGTCTCTGTTTAGTGCTGCCAAAGCTCCCTACCTGGCCAAGTTCAAAGTTAGGAGGTGTGGAGTCAGTGAGCTGGAAAAAGAAGGTACTGCTGATGTTAAATGATCCCAAAGTTGATCTCGTATTTCTCAAATATTGGCACAGACAAACAGTGTGTCATGACATCTTCCCCTCAGGCCTGCAGTGTCGCTCAGATTCTGTAGATGAAGCGAAGAGTGAAGAGGAGGCCGACAGGATCTACTGGCAGGCAGCCATCTTTAAAGTGGGAGATGACTGCAGACAGGTCTCAGTTTCACACTTCTCTCCTTTCACTTACCACACTGCTATCTGCCATTCATTTCCTGATATGTTCCTTTGATGTGACTTCATTTTGCTGACTTCCTTCTCTTTGTCATTTCGTCCTCGTTGCACACAGGACATGCTGGCTCTTCAGATCATCAGCCTGTTTAAGAACATCTTCCAGCTGGTCGGCCTGGATCTCTACGTGTTTCCTTACAGGGTGGTGGCCACAGCCCCGGGAGTAAGTTCAAATGAAATTTTTCATATGTTCTTCTGTGTTACCCAACAGGAACTACTAAATGTTCAAAACAAACTTTTCAATAAGATGATGAAACTGCATGTCGAACCTTCCCCAGTAATCAAACTGCTTCTCATTCTTCCTGTTTTGATGTGCCACCACAGTGTGGAGTCATCGAGTGCATCCCAGACTGCAAGTCTCGTGACCAGCTGGGCCGACAGACAGACTTCGGCATGTACGACTATTTCAGGAACCAGTATGGAGATGAATCCACACTAGCATTCCAGAAAGTAAATGCCAAATGTCACAGCCTTGTACAGGCTTTTGCATCATCACTCATTTACACCATCATATTTCTCAGTGCTCAGTTTAATCTGATATTCCCTCCAACACTTGTCTTCTCAGGCGCGGTACAACTTCATCCGCAGCATGGCAGCTTACAGCTTGCTGCTCTTCCTGCTGCAGATAAAAGACAGACACAACGGCAACATCATGCTGGACAGCCAGGGCCACCTCATCCACATCGGTGTGTACTGTGGGCATTTCCTCATTCCTTCAAGTATTGTATTCCATTTCTGCCAATAGATCCACCAAAATCTTACAAAGTGGTCCTTTAACATTGTCAAAGTGTATCTGAACTTTGGACTTTTTGAAATTTTTCAGACCATTTTTGAGACAATCTTTGAATTATAACCCTTTGTAATCCATTATATTTGTATTGATAGTGCCAGACATTATCTTCATGCTGCAACATGATACTGGAGCATTCAATTAGAAACCATGTGTGTGTGTTTATCTGTGTGTGTGTGTGTGTGTCCAGACTTCGGCTTCATGTTTGAAAGTTCTCCTGGCGGGAACCTTGGCTGGGAGCCAGACATCAAGCTAACCGATGAGATGGTGATGATCATGGGTGGGAAGATGGAGGCGACGCCCTTCAAGTGGTTCATGGAGATGTGTGTCAGGGGATACCTGGCTGTCAGGTGAGTATGCACAAGTGCTAAAGCAAATGTTCACAACACAGTGAAGATGGTTAACATGTAACATTAAGACAAGTTCCCCTGGTGAATCAGGCCCTACATGGACGGAGTGGTCTCCTTAGTGACACTCATGCTGGACACGGGTCTCCCCTGCTTCCGAGGACAGACCATCAAATTGCTCAAGTGAGTCGGGCGTGTGTCTGCATGTGTGAGCCAAAGTGAATGAGAATAAGCAGTTTGAATGTCATTTGCTGTCTCCTTCGTCACCTCTAGGCAGCGGTTCAACCCTGGTTTGAGTGAGAAAGATGCAGCTTCCTTCATCATCAAAGTCATTCAGAACTGCTTCCTCAGCAACAGGTCAGTACAAAACCCAAACAGTTTACAGATTCTGAAATTCTCGTTAATGTTGGTCATTATTTACAACTGCTCTTTTTTTTGACTTACAGGAGTAGAACCTACGACATGATCCAGTATTACCAAAATCAGATCCCATACTAAACATGTGTACCTAAGCATGTGCATATATTGGCTGGTACATGGTCCGTGCGTGCGTGAGTTTGCGTGTGTGCCTTTGTTGATGCTCACCGTCGAAGATTGTGGCTCATTGTTTCCGCTGATTGTTGGATGTCATCCTTTTGTGTTCGCTTTAGCTTCTCGTTTCCTCTGAAAGCATACTTTCTTTATATTAATTGTCTGTTCCTTTATTTATTATGTTACATTGACATCAATGTAGTTATTAATTATTATTGTACTACTGCACTAGCATCTTGACTTCTGTGCACTTAGAGAAAAAAACCTCTTGGTAATCTGCACGTTCAGTAAATACTCAGTGAGAGTCTGTGCCAATTTTAAATGATTTATAATGTCCGTGAACGTGGATTCTTAAAGCTGTTGATTTTAGATGGGGTTTGAAATGTAATTGGATACTTGAAGTAGCTGTAGTAGACCGGTTTCATTTCTGACCAACGTGGCCTCTTCTGTCATCTCGTACTTGACTGTACTACTGTGCTTCTCTTTCTAATGGACCAGTCAGATTTCTTTGATCTGTAGCATGGTACTCGTCTTGTATTTAACAGTGATGCCTGACTGTATAGACATGGGTTGCACTGTCTATATTTATGGGTTTCCGTATTTGCAGTTACCTCGGGAGAAACAATGCACACAAGTTCTGGGAAACACTGGGGCTGAGTTTTGTATATTTTAGCGTTGCCAAAGGGGAGGGAAGATGATGCACATAAATCAGACTTTTCTATTATTTATGAATGAAGTTAAGGCACAGCTTGAATGTTGGGCAGTTGCATGAAGTTATGCGTTAACTACCATGTAGCCTGTGTCCAATGTGGCTTCTGGTGAAAGTTATTTTCGTAATCCAAAGTGCTGTGCCCCATGTCCATATGGCTAGCTTAAGCCTTTATGTAATGTTACTGATTGTAAAGATTTTGCCTCTCTTTGTATATTTATATCCATGACCCATTTTCTGTCTCCTTTTCTATCTTCATGCCTTTTGAATGAGAATGCATAAGATATGAAATCAAATAAAGATCTATGAACTTAAAGAAACTGTCTTAGTCTTTCTTGTGGTCTTAATTATGAAATAAATAAATAAATAAATAAAATTCCTTACTAGACTATTATGTAAAACACGTGAGAGGGGGTTTAGGCTCCCATCATTCATACCAGCAACTGAAGACACTGTGCAATCTTGTGTCTTTTTGGTGCCTGCATTCTGTATGTTATATTTACATCCACTAGAGGGCAGCAGATAATATTTAATGTGCAGACATTTTTAATGTGTCTCCAAGTTCTGAGTTGGTGCCAACTCTGATTGATTCAAATATCACTCTTAACTAGTGTGCAAACAAAATCAGCTACTGCAAAATTCCTGGAAAGTAAGAGCTGGAAACACGCCTGAAACAGAGCTCAGGCATTACAGCTGTCAGTGTGTGTCTCTCTCAGATAATGAGAGTGGAATTTACAGATGCAGTGAGTGCCTGCGCTCTGAAGTAGACCTTGTCCTCTGACAGCAGCATGACTAAATGGAGGCTGACATGAGTGTGCCTGTTTCTGCTGTTGTGAGGCGCGGACTTGAGACAAAGCCTCATGTGACATGCTCTTTATATTCTTGCAAAGCAGGTTATGTTAAACACACTGACGAAGGAAAAAGACTGGAATAAAACTACCCAACCCAGAAGTTTTTACAAACTGGCAGGCGTCACTTCAGTTCCAGACGTGTGTTAAACTTTGATGTACAGCAGCACATGGGAGTGGTGTGTGTTACATCGAGAAAATACTGTACACCAAAACTCAGTGTCAGAGAGGTGAGATCAGTGAATTACTGGAGACGTTCAGCATTGAATGCAACATTTGTTCAATGACTGTTCGGTTCTTTTCACAGTGAAAGTTGGAAAACTCAAAACTCCCTGAGTATCCATATAACTTACTGCTGTGTGTGTATTTTGGGAGGAGGAGAGTGGGGGTCCTGAGGAAAGAGCTGACACAGCTCACGTCAACATGGAGGCCAAACAATGAGAAGGAGATGGAGACAATGAGTGTCAGAAAGACAGGGAGATGGAGGTCCCACGACTGCACACTGGGCTGCTCTTGCTTTTCGCTCTCACAGCTGATATACGGGAGGTTTTACTGAAAAACATACAAATTTAAATGAAGAAATAAGTGCAGATTGTTGTTTACGGTGAATTCTCAATACTCTGCTTGGTTAATATTTCAGTGCATACAGATGTCCGGAGGGGAAACACCTTGATGTATTTTTGATGAGATCAGATCACTGACTGTCATGGCTACTCCCTGTGGTCCTGCAGGTGTACTGATCTAATCCACGCAGCTTCACACAGAGATTCAGATTCAACGTGTGTGTGCGTGTGTGTGTGTGGCCATGCATTGCTGATGTTGCGTGGACATAAATCTGTTCACACAGTCACACTGCGGGGACTTTCCTTATGGGGACAAAATGCAATCCCCCATTATGTAAACAGTACATTTTAGGGTGAAGGTTAGGGTAAGGTCAAGTTTAGGTTAAGGTTAGGGTGAGGAAAGTAGTGGTTGTGCTCATGGTAAGTCTCCAGGAAATGACTGTAAGTCTATGCAATGTCTCCAAAAGTGATGAAAACCTAAAGTCTGAACAATAGCAGAAGACAAACACAAGTAACTTTAAAGCTTAGGTTGCTCACAAATCATGAATTTCTGATTGTCATTCACGCTCTTGTTGTCCACCACGTGCAGAATTTTCCTGTTACACTGGCAATGGCACACATCAGTTGATCATACTCTCTCATTAATAAAGGAATCTTTTCTCCTTTATGGGATTATTTCATGTAGACAAACGGCAAAAAAGAACCTTGAGAATAGACAAGAATGTCAACTCACATTGTTCAGCCGAGAGAGAAAACATTCAAGAAAAAGAGAATAAGCTGCAAGACCTTGAGTGACAGAACAAGGTGAGCACATGAGCAATGACATAAATAAACATCAACTGGATGTGGATAATGATCAAAGAGAGAGAAAGGATTGGAAGTAATATACCTACATATTCCAATGTCTCGCTGGGTTTAACCTGCTCTGAGTCAATTTCAGAGTCCATTAAAATCAAACCGAGAGAGAAGGATGCTGAGAGCTTTAAAGAATGGGAAAAGTAATTAATGTTGTGGATTTCACACCACATACTCTACAAAGCCACACTGACAGTGTGTGTGTGTGTTAATGTGAGTGGTGTGCTTGGCCTTGTGTGGCATATGCTAGTGTGTGGGTGGCTGTGTAGGAGGGATTGATATTTGAATTGTCAGCACATGTGAGTCATTATCCACCATGTGCATACTGAGGTGTATTTGTTTATATCAGCTCATGCGTGAATCATGTCATTGGGTAAAACCACCCAATATCTTTTTCTCTCTTTTTGTACAAACATACACAGTGGCTCGGTAAACCCTCGTTCATCACATGCGTCAAACTGCGGCCCGTCTTGTGACACATTCATGTGTCTTGAACTGGTGCAGCCACAGTGCTGTATGCCAGCCATGTGCTATGCAATAATTAACTCTTCTCTGAGCCGTTCCAGCCATTAAATCTGTAAGGACTGAAGTTGAGTTGAAAGGGCTATTTGTCCAAAGGCCAGAGCAGACAGTCAGGCCTATTGATGAGATGCTGGAGCTAATCAGGAATAGTGGCTGCTGTGCCCTGAATAGCAGCGTTGATGTGTTTTTTAGTGGAAGAAGGGAAACCAGCGCCACACAAAAGTCAGACTGTCCCCCTCGTCACCACTGCCATAGTCAGAGTTTTTTATTTTCACATCAATGGGGCATCCAATAAAAGTGTAGCGTCTAAGGAAATCGAGTGATGTTGACTTGGTTTTACAGAGATCATTTACTATCATTCCTGATTAACCAGAGTGTAACCAACTCACTGATGCTCAACCATAATGTTAGCGTAGCTTAGCACAAATCATGGATGTTTACGGGATCAAGTAGCACTTGACCACTTCTAGGCTTCTCCAAAGATGGATGGCTGGCCCTAATGAATGCACGTTGTAATTTGCATATATATTAAGTGACTTATTAAGAAAAAACAAGATCATATCAAGTGTCCAATCCATTTTCTGATGGCATACTTTCACAGTATGCAAGATGGATAGGTTTTGTGTTATTGGAAAATGGCTCCAGCTCTAATGTCACTGTGAGAATTCACATGCAATCCTCATTGATATAAACGATGTGTACAAATTATTAGAAACACCTCTCAGGACCACAAACTGCATCCTGCAAAATGTTGAATCACCACCCTAATGAAGGCAGGATCTATTCCATTAAGTAGTTTTAGTGAAGTGTAAATTATGTGCATTAGTTTAGCTCATTAATAAGTAAGAGGGAGGAACAGATGAACCCCCCCCCCCCCAAACCAAACACTTTCACTAGTGCCATTTTTGTTTGGTGGCTGTGTGCTGCAGCTTGCATGTGGCAGGAGGGCGGTGGCAGGATCAACCTCTCCTCTGCAGTGTTTCCACTGTTGATCAGTTGTGTTATCTGATGCTGTGATGACTTAAGGGAGGGGTCAGAGCCACAGGCTTAACCAACATACGCTCACTGTTTGCCTGCAAGCTAAAGGCCACTGGGAAACAAACACTGTACATTTAAACACGGAAACGTATGTATGCACACTCAAACAGAGGACATGCACAAGTCCTGTTTATCCCAACAGTAAGGCTAAGACATTATAATGATATATTTCACTGTATTCAGTAAAATTTGGGGTATTAGCATAACAAATCAATGTTTTATAAAGCTGCTCTGTGAAAAAAGACTTTCCCAGAACTCTCTAAAGGCTTGTCAAGACACACACTGGGGCTAAAACTCTCTCTTTTTTCCTTTCTCTCTGTTTTTTTTTTTTTTTTTTTTTTTGGTTCTTGGTGCCCACATGTCATACGCTATTGGTCTGGGCTGCTGAATGGGCCCCAGTGTTCGCCCTCTCCTTATCATGTGACCTTTGATCTGTTTGGACAGCGTGACCAACAGAGGCTGCGAGGAGAAGAGAGCCAAGAGACACTGGAGTCACAGCAGAGGAAACCTGGCGCGGCTCAGTTGTAAAGGCACTGAATGAAATGCAGGCATGTAACAAGCATCAAGTGCACATTTCTGCAGATTCAGTGAAAATATGATAAAAGTTATTTGTAATACGCTTTCAGGGCTACACTGTGTCCCTGCTGAACTCTGTATTTTCCTCATAAAATTTCTCCATGACTCATAAATTATAATCACTCCTGTGCATTGAGGAAGCCACTGCTCTTGGGTGCACAGTGTAGGTTAAGAATCATATATTCCGCCTCTGCCTTCTTAACTCTGTGGTTCCTCCCTCACTGCTGTCCTCTCACGACACTTTCACCTTCTTTGCCTCTCATGTCCCGGTTCTGCCTCTCTTCTACTGACTTACTGTAATACTCCCAACTTTTTTGCCACTGCATTGACAGTGTGCACTTTACAGTTGACCATCCACATTCATATCATAGAATTTTAACAACAGTGGACTGAACCATTTAGATAGGAAACCACTTAGATCTTATCCTTATTTTCTTGTGTGTGATTGATTGATTGATTTATTTATTTATTTATTTATTTATTTATTTTTTACGTGTTCCTGACACTGAATGTGCTGCCATTCATTGTCAACTGGTTGCTTTTTCTTATACTTTAATAAGAATTTAACAATTCTCTTTAATGCTTGTTTTGATTAAATATGCATGTTGTCATGATAATACTCTGCCCCTCTTTTTCTCCATTTTGCTGGAACTTTGCTGGAATATTTTCACTTGATCTGTCACCAAAAAAAAAAAAAAAAGAGAGAAAAAAGAAAAGAAAGGAAACAATCAGAATTAATCAGCATCACACAACATTTTTTCCAAACATTAAAAGGGATTCAGTGCACTAAAGCTTTCCCACAGTTTGCTGGCCGGCGTTGGACTGATGATGTGAAACCATGCTGCGGTGTGTTTGCCCAGCAGAGGGCTGAAGCAGCACCAAACTGCAGGAGTGTCAGCACAGAAACAAAAAGGCCCGAACAGGCTGGAAGGACGCTGTATGAAATGTGCAAGCCTCCTGTCAAACACTGTTTTCCCCTAAAAGTCCCACTCTTAGGCCTTAGGTTTAATGAATGCTTCCTTTTAAATGCTATAATCTGAATCAATTTCCATGTAAAATAACAACTAAAGATTTCCTTTTGCACTGTGACCACTTTAAAGTGAAAATGAGTGATTTTCTTCCTAAATCATACTTCAGTTTTCACTGTGGGCCTGAATCAGATTAATTAAGCACTGTCCACGGCAACCAGGCGACAACAAAAAGCCTCTGCCACTCTCTCAACCGCCATGGCCACTGTTGCCACGGAGACCCATTCAGATGCCCGGTGCTGACCTCTGACCTGAGGGGAGGCTGGTGAATGTAGCTGAAAGGGGCGGCTGGGCCGGGGCATCTGGGGTATCATCTGGCGCCTAACAAAGCCCCTCGCCAGCTGGGGAGGAGGGCAGGAGATAGAGAGAGAGAGGGAGCTGGAGGAAGGGGCACAGAGGAGAGGGGAGTGGAGGGAAAGAGAGAGCACCCTTTTCTTCTTGCCCTCTTCAGAGAGAGTGGCCATTGACACTGTGCATCTCATTAAAATCTGTGCACCCCCGCTCCTCTCTCCTCCCCTCCTTCTCTCTCTGGAGCACAGGGCCCAAGCAGCTGCCTGTCCCGCTCTGGCCATTCAAGCTCAAGTGCAGTCCACTGCAGGACAGAGAGAAAAAAGGCAGACAGAGAGAAGGTTGGGAGTCGGGGTGGGGGGGGGTGGGGGGGGGGGGTTTGGACATATGCCACCACCACTGGGACTGGAGAGGCTGCAGGGAGACATTGCTCTGCTCCTGAATCTTAAAAATGCTGTCTTTTTCTCTTTCCCAACTTTGAAATAAATACAAAAATGCTGCAAATTACAAAGGCAATGTGCACAGATACCAACGTTTTCCATTTTGAATCACCTCTTGAAACTCTGCTTGTCTACTGTACAATGTCAAAAAGAATATCGGGCACAGCATGCATCCCCAGTTAATACATTTTTTGGTGCATTTTTTGGAAAATGTAAGTGACCTCAAGAGTGATGTGATGTCACCACGGCGCCAGACACGGCCCCATTCGTGTGTAGATGGACAGCAGGATAAAACATGCAAACAGCTGCCGGGTGGCAACATGCGTAATCACAGACAGCAAACAATGACACACACACCCGTCAGCCTCGCAGAGCCCCTCTGGTGTCCCTACACCCCCGAAGGACATTTTGCACAGGGCTCTCTGAGGGTCATGGTCATGCAGTATGTGTGTGCATGTGTGTATGTGTATGTGTGTCTGTGTCTGTGTGCGAGAGCACAGCAGGACTGCTGTCAAAACAGAAAATCTGCCGTGGGGTGCAAAAGGTGGGGGATCTGTAATAAGGGAGGGGAGAAATGACTAATACGAGAGGCGGGGCTTAAATGGGTGGGTGCTATGCTAATGAGAGGCTAACACTGCAGGTACTGGAGAGTGAAACATAAACAGAGCTGCAATTACTCAGAGGAATATAACATGTCCACACACATGTTCATTTGAACACACAAACGCACTTCAGGCATGGGAATGTTTAAGGAATGAGTATGAACATGAATCACATGTCTGGAGAAATCAGCCGCAGAAATCTCCTTCCTCTGTTTTTCACTCTTCACAAGCTAGTTTGGATTCCTAAATTCAAGGGTACAGCAACAGAGCCCCTTGTCCCCCACCTCTTCTCTCTCTCTCTGTCATCTCTGCTGATGAATGGGGCTTTGCGTGTGGATTTTAATTACTGCTCTGTCGAGGTGGGAATTGGCCATGCATTAAATTGGAATGAGACACATTTTTCCCCTCAGCAGGGGAGGGAGGAGAATGGAGGGTAAAAGGAGAAACTGGTTACTGTATATTAATTGAACCATCCAGTGGCACAAAGTTCTCACATAACTGTGCAAGGCACGAAAAAAAAGGGAGCTTGGAGAAAAGAAGTGTACGTTTTTACATGCAGGAAAGCTGCAGATGAGCTGCAGAGGTTTACTGAGAGGCTCTGTCGGATTCATGTGATGTTTAAAAGGACATAAGTTGAACAGACACATTTTTTCTGTCAAAATTACGACAGAAAAGTGATTTGTTTTAGGAGTAAAGGCCAGGTGGCCTCTTGTCTTTGGACTGGAGGACTTTATTTTGTCAATCTACTGTGAGTGGAGGAAGCTGTGGAGGCAGAGCACTGCAGGGCTCCTGCATGACTGGCAAGGGCAAAGGCAGTTATGATGAAGGTCTATCTGTGTCAATTACCTCTGATTAAAAAGGACATCACATGGGTCAAATTCCATTTTGCAGTCTGCTGGTGTATCTTAGCAGCATTACAGAAGATTGAGCTTCGAATCCATCCACACACACATACACAGGGAGGCTCATATTGCAGGTGTGGTGTTCAATGGACCAAGGAAAGCACCATTTTGTCTGTTTTTTTTTTTTTTTAATGTATTTCCAATTTCACAAAGTGAGAAAAGGGCCAGTCTTGCTTTTCTTTCCCTCAAACAGCACAGAAGGCACCTGAGTTCTGGAAAATAGTGTGTAGGTTAAATATATACAACTACATCCATTAGGTCAAGTGATACTATTATTACTGGTGATCAATGAGCATCTGAGCTGACACTGTCATGTCTGCTTTATGGGCTGATGAGGATCTCCTGGATGCTCCATTAAACAAGAGGCCAGGGGTCTGACATTTTTAGCTGCTCTGTCAGGATGCTGGCATACAAGAACAACAGTGATTTTATTGTTGCATCTCAGATGGGAAATTTCTCTTATGTTCTCAAATAACATCACTCATTCTGTCAAGTGGGGAAAAACACAGCAAAAGCAGTCACATTCATTGACTTTAGAGAAAGGTGGCTGATTCTGGTCCGTAGGGGATACACATCAGAAGCCTGCTCGTCTTACTTTTAGTTGTTCACGCTGATTTTTGTTTTTTATGTCTCTCATTCAACAGACTGGGACTCCTCGCCGTGAAGCTCTTGCAGTCCATTTTTCTTCCAGAAGAAGCGACTCAAATGGTCACTGGTGGATTATGGGATACTGAGGGCTGTAAAGGATTCAACTTCTGTGGTCATATGAGGTCAGATGAGGGATTCACTGTCTCTGACACATTTCCAGGAACCGTTGAAATGTGGCAACGTCAGCCTGCTGTGTTGAATTCAGTCAGGAGATCAGACACAGTAGCACACTGCTGCGCCTTGTGTTCTGGTCATTACATGGAGTTATTGCCGGTTTCCTGTGTTGGTCATCTTTAATGAGGAGGATTTGTGTAAGTGCATTAAATAATGTCATGAACAGTGATTGCTGTATCTGTATCAGCTGGCCTGTAATCAGCAGCCTCATGAGAAATGACATCAAATGTGCTGTTGGAGGAAAGGGAAACACTCGCACGACACTCATGCAATTGTTTCTTGCTCCAGCAGGCCACTCCATGAAGACATGGTGGATCAGTGTGGCTGCAAAACAATTTTCACACTGATTTGTGATTCCTAGTTGAATTTGGTGAAACTACACAGTCTGGTGCAACATGAATCATAACAAAAATAAAGCTACTCCCAGCAATTTTGGTCAGAAATCAATTTACAGCCATCTAAAGAAACTGCACACTCATTTCTAACAAATGGTGAAGAATTACATCTGATTAAACACAGTTTCTTCTTTGTTTTCTGTTAAAGAAACAGTTCAAAATGTAACTTGATGTATTCACATCCAGGGCCGTAGCCATCATCGAGGGCACTGAGGTCATGTCCTCTGTGTTTTTAGGAAACGTACACACACAGTGGATATTTTATTCCACTCCATTCAGATTCCAGTATTTTTTTAGAATCAGCATACTTAAAAATAACTTTTTATTCCTGCAGGTGCAGGGCCGGGGGGCACAGACTGAAACCTCTGCATTTCTAACATCCTGGCTGCAGCTCTGCTCATACACCAGCCTTCATACAAAACACAAGCCTTTCATTCTTTGAAATGAGATCAGGCCTACACTGAGCTACCTCAGCTGGGAAGAAGGCCATTCCTCCCATTCTGTGATACAGCATACAGGTCTGACATCAGGTGAAGCTGAATGTACATGTGTAGATCTTACTGTATGCATCCAAACTTTTCCATAAATAGCACTGACAAACAAAACAACCACATGTGACTCCTGTCAGCTGCATGCTGGGGGTGTTGAAAATCAAATCACAGCAGAAGGAAAGACTTTGACGTACGTATCTTATGGTAGTGTTTGCCTTCACAACAACCTATGCTGCTGATCAATGGTGGAACTCTTTATGACACGGTGAGCTGTGGCGTCTCCTGGTCTTGAGGTCCCTGCTTTGATTTGAGCTCAGCCGTTTTTAGGGGATTCACAGAGTTCTCTTGTGCTGAGGATGTCTAGCTGCCTGCGGTTCTGGAGCAAATGCATCATATGATTTGACTGGAGGTTGCAGAGGTCAACGCGTGGTCATCTGTAGTCAGCTGACTAGTGACTGAGCCACTCTGTGATAACAGGCCAGACGGGCAAAGGACAGGAAGAGCATGATTTGGCAAACAACACATGACCTCTACGAATGTCTTTGTCTGTTTGACCTTGTTTGTCCATTTGATTGTCTCAGACTCTCTCTGTCACTCTTCTTTTGAAGTGCGTTACGCTCGGCTCTCCCTCAGTACACTGAAGCCGAGTGCTCCACAGATTTCTTCTGAATTATTTATATGTTGTTGGGATCTGTAGCATCGCTTCCTTGAGAGAGATGAGTTTCTTGGGCCTGATGACCCGGAAGTAATGAGAAAGGATGTTGAACTTTTGCCCTTTTTATTTTTGGATCGTTCCCATTTTCAACGCTGGCATTGTTACTCCTCAAATGTTTGCTGCTCAGACTGCTAAAACTCTGATAAAAACCCAACCACACACAAAAACTCAAAGAAAATCCACCAGTTTTTATATAAGTCAAAAGTAAAACAGTTTAAGTTAGCTATCTCAGAGCCACGACACAGTGCACTAATAAATGTCT
This sequence comes from Chaetodon auriga, assembly GCF_051107435.1. Taxonomy (NCBI): domain Eukaryota; kingdom Metazoa; phylum Chordata; class Actinopteri; order Chaetodontiformes; family Chaetodontidae; genus Chaetodon; species Chaetodon auriga. The sequence continues at coordinate 15,269,387 of NC_135078.1, read as the reverse complement.
CCAGTAAACTTTCCATCTCTTTTTAGCTCCATCTAGCTGTTCAGTCAATACTAATGCTGCTGTTTGAAGCATGTCAGCTCAGCCCTTTCATCCACGTTTGTCTCACAGTATATGGCTCTGAAAACCCTTTAACTTACTGTGAAATAAACAATTTCTTTCATTCATCACAGCCTTTAAACTACAGTTTCCATCTACAGAATATGTCACTGAAAACAATTATAATTAATGTCTACTAAATCACCAAAGTATTGATAATCTGATTATTGTATTTCCTAGCAACTGTGATGGAGAATTGTTTTTAAACTTATTAATCTTGTTAAAGTCACTTGCTCCATCAACCTTCTTATCCTATCAACTCAGCTCTAATCCTCAGATTATAAAAGGAATACACAGCCGCTGGGACGTTCATTCTACCCTCCGTTTCCCCATACAATCAACTTCTTCCATTCCCTTTCCTTCCCCTCTGCTAATACTTTTCCCTCTCTTTTTCCTTCCTCTTCACCTCCTCTTTTCCCCACTCCCTCCTCCCTCCCTCCCTCCCTCCCTCCCTCCCGCTCTCCTTCTCCTCCTCCGTCTGGTAATGGACTGTTGGCAGCGAGCCAGGGGAAGCCTTGCTCTGTAGGTCTTCCCTCCTTGGCCAAGCTCCCAGTGTGCATGTGTGTGCATGTGTGTGTGTGTGTGTGTGTGTGTGTGTGTGTGTGTGTGTGTGTGTGTGTGTGTGTGTGTTGCAGAGCTCTCTCATAATCACTGCCATTCAGCACCTCGCCGGAGTGTGTCCGTGTTTACACGAGAGGGGTCAGGGAGCAGGCAACAACTCTCTCTCTCTCTTTCACTTCAAACACATGCGCACACACACACACACACACACACACACACACAAACGCATGCATGCACAAACAGAGGTCAAGGAAGAAACAAGGCGTATACTCGAAATATTACCTCTACTCTCCTAAGCTCCCGTCTCGGTGGGTGACAGAACTGGACTGAAGTTCATATTTAGTGCCAAAGTTGGCTTTGTTCATTGTGTCAAAGATACTGTCTCAGTGAATAATATAGTTACTGCCATGCGAGGGAAAACGTTCATCAATCAATCATCAAATGGAACACCTCAATCATAACTACATCAGCAAGGTGAACTGAAGCTGCTCTACGGGAAGCATCAGCTTCATTATTACTGAATTATTGTATCATATCTTCATGGATTTGGACATCTCTCCAAATGGTAATGATAATATATTACTCACCAAGGTAATTGTTGAGATTTGGGGCCAGTTTCACAAAGATAGTTAAGACTATTGTTTGGCCAATTTTAATTTGTGCCCTTAGATCAGTCTCAGGCAGGTTCATGTTCCACATTTCTGTGATAACAGTCAGTGATACCTGTTGACCAGTGGTGCCAGACGACAAGAAAAAAAGCAAAACATGGCTCACAGTTTGTGGTTTGTTGACAACATGTGAGTAATGAGACTTTTTCCTCACGGTTCCTAAGTCGCTTTGGATAAAAGTGTCAGTGGAACAAATTTAAATGTAAATTCTTTTGGGATGTATTAAAAGGTCGGGCAGCATCACTTGCTTACATGTCAGTCATGACTGCATTTATCAGGTTGGTATTTATAGACGCATGCTGGCATCTGAAGTGGAGTTGGCACATGAAGTCATAATTAGTCTGCTTCGCCCCGAGCGGTGCCGCATATACAATAAAAAACCCAAACTACAACTAGCTGTTACATAATGACTCAAGTTTATATGACTACAAAGTTGAACTCATTTGTTTCTGGTTTTCACTTTCTGTGTCAGCTTTCCTGTTAATGGCTAACAGCCACAAAGCTGTGTGCACATAAACACACGACTTTCTACCACAGAGTTGTATATACAAATGTACTTGCAAATAATCTCCAGCTGCATCTCACAAAAAGCCCTCAACAGGGCAACCTGTACCACAGGTTTGGATGTACAGCCTCATTCTGCTCGCATATGACAGGTACGTGTTGTCAGGAAGTAATTGTCTTTGCAGTGAAGACTCCCCTGGCATGGAGGAATGTGGCTCGTTCTCTCTCTCATTCTGTCTGTTTTCTCTCTGTAATCTGTTATTCTTTTTTTTTCCTCTCTCTCTCTAATAGCTACCCTCTGCAATTCCCCCCGAGGGCCTGGCGGGCCAATCCCTTTATATTTGCATGCTAGGAGTGGGTGTGTGAGCGGTTCAACTGTCTGTTTGAATCTCAAATAGCCCTGGGAAACGCTACTCATCTCTGGATGGCAATTCTGCTTCTTGGAAGAAATGATGAAACACCTTCCGGTGTGACACTGACTACCTTTGGGGCAGTACAAACACAATTACCATTTTACAGCATTAGAGAGTTAATATTCATGATCCTGGTAACTGACTTTAGTGTGTGTTATGCTGCATGTCTAGTGGCATTCTACTGCGTCCTGACAGTTCGTCTGTACAATATGTTTTGGGGCATTTTGTGTGTCTGGGTGTGAGCAAACATCTGCCTACAGTGAGACGGACATTTACATGGGCAAACAGACAGAGACATTGAAAAAGAGAGACAAGAAGAAAAACAAATACGTAGACATGCACACAGCTTATTTGATCTCTACTACGAGCATGTTTTACAACTATGTTGTATACATTCTGTGTTTGTTTGTATCTTTAATTGCTACTGCAACAAAATAATTTCCCAAATTGGGATCAATAAAGAAGCAGTCTAAAGTCTGAAGTCTAAAGTCTACTCCCCTGGAGAACATTTACATTTTACATCCTACAACATGATTGTTATCAAATGAATAAAATATGTACAGGCTGTGGGTTTTTTGCTCTTTGGAATGTCATTCAACATAAATCATTAAGAACAAATCACATTTAGTGTGACTGAGTGACACACACTGCCAGGGGACAGCTCTTACTGCGACAGAAGTGCCTTATAGGCTGAGGACATGTGACCCATGAAGTGAACTAAGTCTGCTGTGTTCTCAAACGACATGCCTTCTCTTTCGCAACAGGTTTCTTTAAGACATTTATGAGAAGCCAAGGCAATTTTTTTTTTATCATTGAGGCAATTCCTAAATCATAGATTTATCATAATATGAACTGCTTTTTTTCTGTTGTTCTGATATGTTAATTTATGGAGAGCATTTCTGTACTAGTGAATAATAACTTATTTAGTGCTGAACCGGTGACATATGTAATGGCATTCATATCCACAACGGTAGTGAAAGGGAGAGCAAAAAGCCTCACACCTGTGAGCCTGATAGTGTTGTGAAAGCATGAAGTTGTGTCCAACTTCAACAATCTGAACAGTATAACCTGGAACATCCGAGTCAATTACGAGCAACACACCCAGAGCGGGTGACTATGAACCTGGAGGTGTTGACGATGAGACAGCAGTGCTCGGCACAGAGCCAACACCTCAAAGAAAACAACTCATAATTCACATTGCTAGAATAATTTTATTTGCCCTGAAAGATGTTAGTGATTAGAAGTTCTGAGAAGATGTTTATAATATGTCAGGAAGCAGAAGAAGAATCAACAATGAGCAGTCATGCAGATATACTGTGGTTACATTTGGTAAGATGCAAAGATGTTAAGAATGTGAATGTGTGGAAAGGTTACAATCCTCAGAAAGTACTGCTATGATTTTTACAATATTAATGGCAGCAGGCGAAGCAGAGTACAATGATAAATGTCATGTTTACACAGTGTGAAATCGAAGGAAATTCTAAGTTTAAGAAACAGAACGGTATCAGCCTGCAGTTTATATGACTGCAAATGAGAGCTTAACGGTGCTCTACCAGTCAAATAAGGTTTACATCACAAGAACTATGTCTGCTGTGGCTTAGAGGTTTACATTTAGAGAGGGAGGGAAGGCTTGGGATACATTTTAGGGTTATTCTGGTTTAGAGAAAACACTTCTCCACACACTAGCTGATCACATGACACAGTGATGAAATCCCAAAACCCCCAAAAATCCCAAAAAAGCTTTCACCACAAAGAGTGCTTTGGAAGTTTAAAGTTCAAAAGGAGTCTGTAGCCCAGCATCCGTCATCAGGTTTCCACCAAGCTGGATCATTCCTCTCACGAGCTTGCATTATAAAATCACGATTTTCAAAAATGTGTATGAAATCACTGGAATATGCTAGACAACCACAAGTAATAGCACGCATCTGGTGAATGAGCTGCACAGCTTGATGCTCATGTGATATTTGTAGCACAGCGCATATGGGACTAGTTAGATACCACAGAATGTATGGAAAAAGAAAGTTGACTGAACAGTGGAACAATAGCGTGAGCGCTGGCCTTCACAATCGTTTTATAATCCGTCCTCTGCCACAATATAATTCTGACTCTTACCTTGTCCTTCTTACACTACTGGCATTTGGCCCTCAGAGTGGCCCAGGCATCAGCAATCTGCTTATAACAAATGGGTCATTTGCACCTAATGAGATCAAGGAGGGTTGATCCAATGCTTTGAGCTTGAGATCACACCAACAGCACTTTACACTTGAATACAGTGTTTACTGTACCTGTGTACAACACTAACTCTTTCTTTCTTGTACTCATTTAATCATAGATTTGTTTCCAGCATAGAGGACAATCCGATAAAGGGCAAAGTTATTAGTTTTGTATAAATAACTGTAAATAGGCAGCATGGCAATTAACCAGAAGGTTTTAGATAACATCCAAAACACCCGTAGCTTTTTTTCTGTCATTGTTTTTCAAGAAACAGCAGCATTGAGCTTAGAGCTGGTTTACTAATTCTCCAAGCAGATTAGGATGCCTACTGCATGCTTGCAGGGGATTGGGCACACAAGCACAGAGTCCAACAATACAGCAAGACAGATTACCTATCCACAGTGGCACACGGCCGGCCGCAGCAACGGTAGAGACGTATTACTGCTGATTTCTTCCTCTTACAGTCTTACATTTAAAACCACTCAGGCATCCACAAACACACATGATGCAACTCTTTCCAGATATGTAGCACATGCATACTGTACAATGCACACATAGAGAAGCACACACGCCAGCACGCATACCAACATGAACACGCATGTACACATACCCTGCACACACCAGTACCCTGAGCCTGATCATCTGGTGTTGATCTCTTCTGTTTGTACAGAGGTCATATTACATTCTTAACAATACATAGTATTATCTACAAAAACAATTATATGAGCGTTCACATGCAAGTAGCAAGGCTTGTTTTCACCTCAGAGATAATCTGCTCTGGTGGGCTAATGTTCATTTAAAGTAGAAATCTTGTTTTTCTACAGTGCATTCAACAAATTATTTCAATGTTGCATATCCAGTTTTTAAAACCGGCTTCACTTACTGCTGTGACTGTTTGTGATTTCTTACATTTCCCAAAATGCCTATAAGCAACCGTCAAAGTATCCACACTGAACAAAAATGTAAACGCAACACTTTTGTTTTTGCTCCCATTTTTCATGAGCTGAACTCATAGATCTAAAACATTTTCTATGTACACACATCAAGACCATTTCTCTCAAATATTGTTCACAAATCGGTCTAAATCTGTGTTAGTGAGCACTTCTCCTTTGTCGGGATAATCCACCCCACCTCACAGGTGTGGCATATCAAGGTGCTGATTGGACAGCATGATTGACCCCACTGCTCACCCACACGATGCCACACATGCTGTCTGCCATCTGCCCTGAACAGTGAAAACCGGGATTCATCTGTTAAGAGCACACCTCTCCATTGTGCCAGACACCATCGAATGTGAGCATTTGCCCACTCAAGTCGGTTATGACAACAACTGCTGTCAGGTCGAGACCCCGATGAGGACGACGAGCATGCAGATGAGCTTCCCTGAGACGGCTTCTGACAGTTTGTGCAGAAATTCTTTGGTTAGGCAAACCAGTTGTTGCAGCAGCTGTCCGGGTGGCTGGTCTCAGACGATTTTGGAGGTGAACATGCTGGATGTGGAGGTCCTGGGCTGGTGTGGCTACATGTGGTCTGCGGTTGTGAGGCTGGTTGGATGTACTGCCAAATTGTCTGAAATGCCTTTGGAGACAGCCTATGGTAGAGAAATGAACATTCAATTCACGGCCAACAGCTCTGGTGGACATTCCTGCGGTCAGCATGCCAGTTGCACACTCCCTCAAAACTTGCGACATCTGTGGCATTGTACTGTGTGATAAAACTGAACATTTTGAACTGAACTGATTGGCCTTTTATTGTGGCCAGCCTAAGGCACACCTGTGCAATGATCATGCTGTCTAATCAGCATCTTGATATGCCACACCTGTGAGGTGGGATGGATTATCTCGGCAAAGGAGAAGTGCTCACTAACACAGATTTAGACAGATTTGTGAACAACATTTGAGAGAAATGGTCTTTTGTGGATATAGAAAATGTTTTAGATCTTTGAGTTCAGCTCATGAAAAATGGGAGCAAAAACAAAAATGTTGTGTTTATATTTTTGTTCAGTGTAGTTCATTCAGCTGCAGGTTATATATGCAGCAGGTAAAAGCAGTAGTGTCAGAGAGTAATATACAGCTGAGAACCACAGCACATATTCAAATCAAAATGTCCCGTGACTGCAATGCATGCTGGTCTGCTGCACCTGCACTCACTGGGGAAATTGGCATGTATGATTTCTCCCTTTATGACTGTTGAATATACACTCACCGGTTTTGATTGACAGTGGCAGAGACGTATTCATTTAACTTCATGTTTATTATTGAGGCTGTAGTTTGCTGTGGCGTTGCACTGCATTATATTGAGAGGTGTTCCTTATATTTTGTCCCCCCGTTTACACACACTGTGGCCATAGCCAGGTTTTTAGGAATTCTGAGGACATGAGTTTATTCAGGTTTAACGTTTGTTAAATGTTTAGTGACATTTTCTAAGCATTTAGAGTATTAGAAATCATTTTCTAAGCATCTTTTTTTTATTTCATGAAAAGATCTAAATACTGTTAAAAACCATCTCCACACCACAAGGATTTAAATTCTGGTGAGGAAACGCTGAATAATTCATTTTTAAGTCATATAAGTTGTGAAGTTTAAATTTATGAGTCTGAAAATATTGAAATTACCTTTTGAAATACCCACCATGTGTGAGGTTTTGGCTGTATTAATGCAAACTAGATTTCTGAATCCCCTCAAATCCCACAAAAAAACAGAGGCCATGACCTCAGCGACCTCAGTGGTACCTACAGCCCTGTTTATATCATGAGCAAGTATTCATTTGAACTATATGTGGAATCAAAAAAGACTGACTGAAAATTTCTCATGTGACACATCCCCATCTGCTCTGCTGAGCAAAAAGTAAACAGAGCTGTTGCCTGCATTTCCCTCCATTATCCCAAAGATGCTGTTTCCTCCCAGAGCTACAACACTACAGTTTCCCATAAAAATCAAATTGGGGTCTGCTGTCGAATAACACCACATATAAATTGTGCAATTGCCCATTTATTGCCTGCAAAAATGGTCATACAAGTCATACATGCACATACAGTGTACGGGTGCTGGTGCTGGACTGGTGAAAACTCTATCTGCAAGTCCACACAGAGCAGGTCTGACCCAGTCTAAGGGCTGCGAGTCCCAGAGGGCCAGAGAGGGTCTCAGGGCCCCAGTGGTTCAGAATAGCAAGGTGATCTATATTCATTGGCCAGCTTTGGAGAGGCCTGCTGTCATGGCCTCCCCAACCCCCATGGCAGACCAGACCAGGGACCTGTGTGTGTGTGTGTGTGTGTGTGTGTGTGTGTGTGTGTGTGTGTGTGTGTGTGTGTGTGTGTGTGTGCCTCCCTGTAGCACTAATGCAGTCAGACAAAGATGAATGGAGCTGGACCACACGGTTTTCAGCAATGAAGGGTCCGGAGAGCAGAGAGTGGAGGGAGCTATCTGCATAAAAAGGCAAAGAGAGAAGAAATAGAGAACATGTAGGTGAGGAGAGAAAAAAGAGGGAGAGAGGGGAGACTGCAGGGGTGAGGAGAAAGAGGAGAGAGGAGAAAAGAGAGCAGAGAAATAGATAACATGAGGGAAAGGAGGGACTAGTTGGGGGTAGGGTGCAGGTGCTGGAATGGGTCAAGAGGGAGGAGGAGAGGGAGGAGGGAAAGAACACTTTCATTGGCACAAAATCTGAATTGGTGGTGAGGATGGAGGAGATCATTAAGGTAAGAGGAGGGTAAAGACAAGAGAATGACGACACTGAAAGAAGACAGAATAAAGTGAGAGAGAGAAAAAGGAGGAGAGAAGATGCACATGGAGGGAGGAGTGATGGGCAGGAAAGGGTTCTGCAGAGGAAGAAGAAGAAGGGGGAAGAACAGGAGAGTGGGCAAGCAGGAAAATGGTTTTAAAAATGGGGCCTGGTTCCATTAATGTTAATCACGCAGCCCTGACAGATCCTAATGAAGGTTTCATAAGAGGGGTTATTCATGATTTCTTCTTGTGCTCTCAGTGTCACATATCCACAGCAGAGCTGGAGAACAAGCGCTACAGTGCTCATCTTTGGTGTTACTTAATGATTACTTCATGACACTGTTCTATCAATTAGTTTTTTCCCAACAGAAAGGGTGATATTTCTAAAAACAAATAAAGAAATAAGAAAGATAAAGCGGAATCAAATATTTGCAGGTGCTTTGTGGGCTGCTGATAACAGGAGGCCTGTTTCAGCTTGGGGTCCTTTCAAAATCTGATTACAGCTGAAATAAGCTTGTATGTTATCGCCATACACGACACGGCACAAGTATAAAACAACAAGTGGGAGCTATATATCATGAAATGTCAGGGACCTGGGCAAGCCATTTAATTAAAAAGCTTCTTTATGTGCATGACCAGAACTTTCCTCATATTTTCTGAGATCTTTGTCTTTCTGATATTTTTCTATGATTCCTAAGAAAAGCCTTTAACTGGATTAAATGGTCCCAAAGCTCAAGGATGAAATGGACGAGTTTAAAAGCAGCATAGCAGTTTATTTTTCATATTTCCACTGTTTTTTTTGTTTTTTGTTTTTTTGTCTTGTTTGTTAGTTTGTCTGTTAGCAAGATCTCAAGAAGCACTTAAAAGATTTCATTGAATATTGGTAGAAAAACTAGATCATCTGAGTGCTTACTAGTTAACATATGTAATCCCTTATCTACTGCTTGGTTTAAAGATGTGTTGACTGGAGTCTGGGGAGTTAATTTCATTTAGTTCAGTGGTTGTCTGAGCTGATTCATTAACTCATAAAGACACTGTATATGGTAAATAATAATATCGACTGATAAAACACTCAGACAATTTGAGTGACTAATGCAAGGTGAAACTACACCTTCAAACTGGGTAAGACAGAGCAGTAAATGAACTTTGAAAAGCTCTTTTAGTGGATTCTTTTACATCATTATGAAAATGACTGTTAGCGACTGTTACATAGTGTGGGATGTGGGTAGTTTCAGGCTTATGGAGTGATGGGACCTTATGACCACCATAGTTAGCTACAGCATCTATTTGAGGTGATTATCCAAGATGGATGTAATGCATTCCTGAAAAACACAGCTACAGAATAAAACACAGTACCTTCATGTAAGGACTGTACCTTACAGTACAGTGAATGTGTGTGTGAGTGTGTATGTAGGGAAGTGTTGATCCTGATATCTGGTAGACCAGCCCTCAGTCATGTGTGTACCCTATCTGTTAATGTCATGATAATGACTGTTGAGAATGTGCACACATACAGTCCTTCTCTCCCTTTCTGCAGGGTGTCTAAGGTGGCAGCAATGATGTGTTTATGTACCACGTGCACCATGCTGGTTCCCATTATGGACCCAGGGTTCTCTCGCCTCCCTCCTCCGCTCGCCACGATTAACAGCGCTCTCCTGTCAGACTAATGAACATGCCAGAAAGCAGGGAAAGAGAAAAGAGCGGGAGAAGAAAGAGAGAGGGGATGGTTACGAAAGAGGTAAAATGAGAGGGAGATCGCAAGATAGGAGAAAGGATATTAATAAGGGAATGAAGTAAGAGAGGACAGCAAAAGCAGAGGAGGCTACTGACGAAAAGGATTGATCAGAGATTTTGTCATTTTACCCAGCCATCAGATATTATAGCAATCATGTTTTATTATGACAGCATCACTGGTGAACACTGTAAACGTGCCCTGTTGAATGCCTCTGGGGTAGATAAAGCCTGACAGAGTGCCCTCTGTAGTGGCCCAGTGTGCAAGAAGTGATGAAGCCCTTCCAGTGGAGAAAACATGATGCACTATACACTGTATGAAGAGGGGTCTAACCTGCATATCAGAGGTTAAAAAGGAAAAAATGTGAATAAATAATGACCCACAAACACTGTGGGTCTGTGTTATAGGTGCAAATATACTGTAACAGTAGCGTCAGCTAACTGAATTGCCATTAATTTAAATTCAACATACTACTGTATGGCTTTAATAGCGGCACTGGTCACTGGAAAAGTACCAGTTCTCCTCTTGTGCACTGCTGAGATGCCCTTGAGCAAGGCAAAAAAACCCCTAAATGCTTGTGGGGTGCTGCTATGGAGCAGCCCCATCAGTCTACCCACTCTCCCAACAGTTGCACCATCACGTCAATTCATGCATGCCCATTGTTGCTTTGTGCAATGTGCATGTCTCTGGAAGAGCAACAATACTACTAGCATACCTAGCATACTACTGGTTAGTTAACATTTGGTTATCTCGTTTAGGCCGTACACCAGAAAGTCATTAAATACTGCAAATAAATAGATAATTAGCCATTATTGTTTGTGTTTTTAAGTTACTGCTGTCAACAAAAAGCAGGAATACACAACATGATCAGAATGCTTTTCTCTGGTATTTGATGTATTTGATGTAGACTTTATTAGCACCTATTGGCCCTCGTGCTTTTTGAACGTTTGGAATCATTCCCATGTGTACAGAAATATTTTGTAAAATGAAATTCTGATTTTTTTATTTTTTTTTTAAATCCATATATCCGTATATGTGTGGTCAAGGCCTTAGCCTCATTCATGATTAGACAGTAGAAAGGGAGTCCAACAGATTTTCTTCTTATTCTGTTTCAGGTTTGATGGGGAAAATCACATTTCTTTATTCTCCTTTAGTACAAAATAATTCATATTCTACAAATCACAGCTGCAAAGCATCCATGATCAGATGGTTTGTAAGTAATTTGTTACCCTGTTATACTGTATTTTATGAAAAGAGCTTGGAGAATCTATGCATAGTCATTCTACCTTTATTGTGCTGATGTGTTGGTTAATCTGGCGTTATTGTTTCTGTTTGTTGTATGTTGGAGGACTACAGTGGAAATAAAGCATAGGGCTTTATTGTGTTTCTATCCCCAATAAATATATGTTTTAGAGATTTATGGTATGTTTTTAAGTACAAGATAAAATAAATTAACAATGAGCTATAATGTCATCACCTGCATGCACTTACAATTTGGACCTGCAGATGACCAAGCTCCCCCGGAGCCCTTTCCTCTTACAAATGTAGCATATACTCCTTTGTGCACAATAAAAGTGTTCATACTTCTGTGATTTCTGAGTTATATTAAAAAGCTATAGAAATGTCATTATTTGCTGGCAAATGTAGGATGGGAACGGGCTCATTCCATCTTTCAGACAGCCTTGTATCACACAGACTGTACAATGCCGTCAGCCTTGAGTGAAACAGTGATGACAAGATTATTAAATCTGATAGCACTGCAGATGTTGCGCTCCAGCATTCTGTGTTAAATGAAAGAGAACCAAGGTAAGATGATAATGATGACCTCGGTGAATGCCCAACCAATAAATGCCTATTTGTACAGCAAATGAATGCATGTACAATGTCACATTTGAGCACTCTGAAAATTAATGCCCATGAATGATGATCAGAAATAATTCCATCAGCTTGTTAATAAATCATTTACTGCCGCTTCCCTGTATCTGGGCGAGATTAGTGGGGGAAATTCATAAAATGAGGTGGGGTGGATGTGGTGGTGGGGTGATGGAGGTTGCTGTGGCAACGCTAATGATACCCACCTCTTCTGTCTATGTGTGCTGGCCCTCTCCTCAAGATACTATGTAATTGCGGCTGCCAGTGCAAACCCTTATGGAAAAACATTTGATTTAACATGGTGTGTATGTGTGTTGGTGTGTGATGTCTCAAGAAGAAAATTCCACAGAAATACACCTTTTTTTTTTCTCTCACAGCTAAGATTTGCAATCTTGAACAAGTCGCTGCCAAACACTGAAAATGAAAGTGCCAAGACTGTGATATATTTGAGTTAATCAAGCTGGAGCAAAAGTCTTAAAACATCAACAAATGGAAAACAAAGCACCCAAGGCATTCTGATGGAGCATGTTCTCATTATCTGATCGCAGAGCGCGTACAGCTATAAAAACAATTCATTAGGGTGCAAACGCTGAAACAAACATTTTCCACAGTGTTCTTCTGAGGAAATGACTTACTGGAGTTACAAGCACGAATGGATAATCAGCTGACAAAATGTGGATTTAAAAGCCAGAGTTATATGTTTTCGCTATCAGGTGAAAATTTTGATCTCCAAAATGTCATTTTCTCATGAACAAAGACGACGTTTCGGTTTGACCACTGCGCGTTTTTGTGTTCACGAGGAGAGCCGTGTCATGATGCAGGAGAAGTGAAAAGGTGAAAACCAGCAGACGTGGACCTGAAAGGTTTTAAAGTGACAAAAATGACGTGTTTGTGAAAGTTTTATGCTCAATATTTACCCGTGTCGGATTCCTCTTGCTGAACGCGTGTTTACATATGCATAAATGAGTGCATGTGTCCCTGTGTGTCTGTGCATACTCATCCTGGTGCCACTCTGCAAACACTGTGCTGTCTGCATGGGTTCTCGGTTTATCTGCAGGGTGAGAATGCTTGACAATTGGGCTCGTTATTATTCATCTAAAGTGTATCTTTTAAATGGGGTGGTTTCATCATCTTGTAGATTTTGCAATGCCTCAAAGCCACTAATAGTGTCATCATTAGCCTTATCCTGCGTGAGCAAAAGGCAGGCACAATGATGCTCTGCTTGTGTTCCTCTGACTGGGATGAGATGACTGAGGAGTCTGTGCTGTTGGTGTTGAGAGAGGCTTAGACCCATAGGCTGATTACTGATTACCACAGTACTGCTGAGTATGCTAAAGCACATAGGCTCAAGGTGGGCTGGGTCACTATGATTAAGGGAAGGGGAAGGTGGGTGTCGTGGATTGGCGAGCGAAGGAGGTGAGAGGGCCACTGAGACCACACCAAAAGAGAAAACTGCTGAGGTGGACCGTGTAAAGCCATTTCAAGCTAAATCATCTCCCTCCTCTGCATCCTCCCTGCATGCATACCCATAAAGCAAAACTCATTAGCAAATTGTTCACTTTTTTAAAGAAACGCACCAACCATGGTCAGATTTGGTGTGTACACAGTCACTGTTCAAAGTGTCAGTCACAGATACAGAGCTTGACCCCTTTTAAATGCTGGAAGAAAAGCGCTGCAGAGGAAGCCCAGGGCGAATCCTGTCAGTATGTTTTAGGGTCATAGAGTCTAGTCTTGAGGGGAAGAGGTTCAACAGACTCATGAAGAAACGCAAAAAAGAAAATGTGCTTTAGTAGACGAAACACGCAAAAAATGCTGAGTTTACCTTTAATCCAATGTGTGTGTGTGTGTGTGTGTGTGTGTGTGTTTGTAAAGACCCACAGTGAAGATTATCAAATCCATTTATGTGCATGTGTGTGTGCGTTCATCTGTCCCCTTGAGGTAGCTCATGATTTTATTGCCCGTCGACTTATTGCCACGGTGTAACTGTCCAATTGCTGGGGGTGAGACCATAATGAAGTTGCCTTTTATTGGTTTAACAGTCAAAGTCAAGAGGCCACTTCCCAGCAGCAGGACACGGCTTTTATGCATAGGTGTGTATACGTGTGTGTGTCCATGTATTCCTTACATTGTGGGGACTCACCTTCTTTATGGGGACAAAATTCAGGTCTCCATAATGTAAATCATTAAATTTTAGGGTGAAGGCTTGGCTTAAGGTTAGAGTTAGGGTTAGGGTAAGTCTCCAGGAAATGAATGTAAGTCTATGTAATATCCCCCAAAAGTGTGTGTGTGAGTGTGTGTGTGTGTGTGTGATCTATTTGTGGCGTGACTATACTGTTGACACCCCTACAAACATATGCAACAACAGCCAATCAGATGACGTTAAAGCTTTAAATGATGACACTGGTGTTTTTGCTAGTTTTAGCAATATATTTCCTTTATATTTGCACTGAAAATATTTTCACACAGTTTTATAATGTATTTTTTCTCTTGTTCCTGTCTGCCGGTGGTTAACATTCATTTTTGCCCATATTAAAATCAATGAGCTGTCTTCTGAATCCAATTTGTTGAACTTAATTCAAGTTACACTGAGGTTGTGTGGTAATGCAGTTTAAAGGGTGAATTAACTCAAATGATAAAATATGACACATGGTAAGGGGGGAAAAGTGTTTTTTTGCTTTTCAAGTGAATTGGCTATTTGAATGCAGGTTTGATTTGTCACATTGACCAAAGCTATGCAGACTTGATGTTTATTGTAATGGATTACACATTTCAAGTAAGTGTCAAAAGTCTGACAATTCATTTTCAAATCACAGAGACATGAATGAAAACCAGGATAAACTTGGCATGTTACAAATACATTCAAAAATCTGAAACAGCGATGCCAGCAGATGTAAAGTATATGTGATGTACTAAATATGCTAAAATGTGCACGTGGTGAGCTCCTTTAAAACAAGTGGAATCATTCAGTAGAACTGCATTATCGCACCACTGCAAACTAAAGAGCTGCAGGGGAAAGGGTCACTATAAGGTTGGAAAGGCTGTTTTTCTGAATAAGAGCCATCAGGGGCCATTCAAAGAGGAATGACCAATGACATGACATGAAGAAATGCCAAAGCAGAGGGTCTTATGACCAACATCCTCACTGCCTCACTAAATCAATAATCCCCAACACTGTAGCTATGTAATGTTAATTACATGCACCGCATTTTCAAAGCATCACACTGAGTAACACAAAGGAGAAGCTGAAATGTTTGCTCTAATTGATTGTGCAGAGCCCCTCTTATGTCTCATTGTACCAGTGCATTTATAGATATACATCATCCACACTTCGTTTGTGCTCATCTGGGGAAAATTGATATTGCTGTGGAAGCACATATTAACACTAAATAGATAAGCTCCTCATCTTTCGCTCATGTGGAATCTGGAATCCACTCACAGGTTGCAAGCTACAGCATATTTACCCTCCTGCCTGTCTGCCTGCCATGCACACACACACACACACACACACACACACACGCACACACACACACACGCACACAGGGAAACACACAAACAGTATCGCTGCCAGGCAGGGAGGAATTACCAGAGATGTGCTTCAACTTGCCCAACGACATTCCCCAGAAACCATGGCAACTCAGAAATAGCAAGAGCGTGTGTGGTGTGTTTACTTGCCCATCAGCCTCACACGGTCTGACTGACTGCACCGGCCCTCGCTGGAGCCACTCCACATCTTTCAGGAGCTGAATAGGGTCAAGCCTGCATGGCAACAATCTCTTCTTCCTTTGTGGCTCTCTGGGATCCTTAAAAGAAACCAGGAGGGCATAAAACTCATTCACTGACTCTCCCACTCACACACACACACACACACACACACACACACACACACACACACACACACACACGCACACACAGGGACATATACAGCTGCAGAATGTGGTGGTCTCATGAGAGTGGAAGGGTAAGTGCAATGCAACCTCAAACTGACCCTTGGCTGAATGAAGGTGTGTGTATTCGAGAACGCGCACACACAACTAAAGACAGACTGAAGCTCCATGCAGCAAATCCAGCAAACACCATCTAACTCCGTCTATCTTTAACCCTTTGCAATAAGCAGCTGGAAGGCTTTGATGCCCACATTGTGTACAGTTTACAGTGGATTCCTGAGCAGGACTGGCTATGGGTGAGGACAGCTAAGGGTCAGTTTACACATCTCACCCTCTCTCTTTCTCTCCCTCTTCTCAATTATTCATACACCATAACATCCTCTCGAGCCCCCAGCCAATCACCATGAGCCAAGAATGAGGAGAGGAGGCTTGGGGGAGGGCATGGAGAAACTTGGGAGAGAAGGAAGGGCTGATGAATCCATGGACTCTGCAAGAAGCTGCCACTCACTCATTCACTGTGGGCTCCATTATCTCCTGGAAGGCAACAGACACGGAAGTATCTGATTCCACAAGGCACCAACTGATGGTACACACATGTGTGTACACGTGTGCACTCATTACATACAGCAGCTTCAAACTCCCCCCCCCCCCCTCTCTTATGCACACACACTTACGGAAGCCTTCACTGAACAATACCACCACAAGTGCTGTGTAAGCATTAGCATAGTAATGGTGTCTTGAATACAGGGTCAGACACAACTCTTAGGTTATTAGACCCACTCCAGGTGCCTTAAATCTTAAAATGACCCTATTTGACCATGGCTGCAGGCTCATTTTATGTGTCAAATCAACATTTTTCCAAGGACTCACTGATATTCATGGGATTAGGCGACTGTATGTAAACCAGGCTAACTGTGGCACAAATTGTGTGAAAGTGCAAAGGTTTTCAAGCAGGAAGAGATTAGGATTCTTGCCAGGCTGAAGAAAAAAAAAAAAAAAGCATAGAAAGGACCCAGAGCTATAAAACACTGCTTACTGAAGGGATTGATACACACTGGGAAGTAGGAAAATGTTGGCATGGTTTGTTAAGTCTGATTGAGTCACTGCTGCGTCAGTGTCAAGTGAATCCAATTGACTTTCTGTGCAGGAAGAAGAACAGGGTCTGGAGTGATCAGAAGTAAAAGAAAAAGCTTTTTGCTAGAGCACATGTGAAAATTTCACCTTTTCATCCAAAGAGATAAATATTTTCTATTATGATCTGTACTCCTACAGGTTCGTACTTCCATGAAATCAACTCACAGGAGAGAAACAGTCAAAATCAATGAAGCAGAAGCCAAGACAACCAGATTTTTAGTACCTAGCATGGATCCTACATGTTCCATAATGCAACTTAATAATCTTTTATTTGAACCCATTTGCCTTCTAAGGGGTCTTTCAAACCCCAAACCTCCAGTTCGTAATGTAAGCTCTTTGTTAAATGTTTCAAACTCAAGGCAAGATGATATCACAATGACATCATTAGGGTTGGTTAAACCTTTGAGAGCTTGGAGCTGCAGATAACATGATATAAAAGTCCTCACAATCTGAGAGGTGCCCCTCTCAGTGCCCCCTTAAAACAGACATTAGGCTACAACCTTATGAATGGGATCCTATGAGCCATGAGTCATAAACCATCTTGTACCGCATTCGTAAGGTCATCTCACATTAGTTACCATGAATGAATGAGACTTATATGAGCGCTTACATATTAATAGGTTTAATCCACGATATAGGTCTCCATTAGTGGCATTTAGCTGACATGCATATTAAAAAACTGCTAAACTTTTGTATCATTTGGCTCCAGTTACTAACACAACAGCTCTGCGCTTAATGCATGGCTGTCTACATTGCATGAATATTACATATTGTTGTGAGAAACTGAGCAAACAGCCTAATCACTGTTCCTCCCTGGGGTGAGGCTGCCACTAACCCTCTTCCCACAATGCACTCTGGTGGCTTCAGGGCAAAGGGTGTAGCTCTGTCCCACAAGGGAGTATTTCTCCTGCCCTCACCTTTATTCTGCTCTGCTCCTCGTCTCTGTCCCTGTCGAACACAAAGTGAGGAACACAAAAGAGAGTGGAAGAGCAAGGTGCATGATGGAGAAATAGACAAAGAACAAAGGTAAAAAAAAAAAAAAATGAAATTATTCTTATAACATTATACGGAAAAAGAGCAACACAGAGAAGTAGCCCCCCAAAAATGAAAAGAAGTAAAAAGACGAAAGAAAGAGAAGCAGATCAAATTCTGTCCAATTACAGCAGGAGCTGAGGCGTAAAGTGAAATGGTGAGGAGGAGGAGGAGGTATTCTTCCTAACCTAATGTAACCAGACTGAGAGCAGAGCAGAGGACAGAGGGTTGAGGCCAGTGGATGTCGTGTCAGATGGGCGAGAAAAAGATGGGATTGTGAATGTGTGCTTTATAATGTGCACAGTCTCTGACAACCTTCTGTTCCCACAGGCTTCAGTTTAAAGTGGGTCACTGAGAATTCAGGAAATACTTTGTTGAAATGACGCAGTAGGCAACAACATGTTTAGAATAAACCACAGTCAACATTATAGTACCATGACGGCTGGTTAACAGCGAAGGAAAAGTCCAACAAATATGTCACTTAGTGGCCATTGTATGAATGATGACCTACAAATCTAAAAATAAACATAACACAAATGAAGCAAGTAAATCCATAAAGGATAAAAACAAATGCAAACACTTTAGAAAAGCTTTATTTTAACAGCTGAGTTACTGAGAACTGTACAAAGTAGAGAAACTCAAGATGGATAGTAGTGAAATAATTGAATTATTGTTAGCATCAATGGCAAGACAGACAATCATACCCTACCAATCAAGCTAGTTGCTATGAGACATGGCTAAATCTTGGCTAAATCTAAATATGGCTGTTTTGACAGCCTGCCAACATGAATTATGTCACACGTTCTCCGAACACCTTAACTGACAAGAAGAAGAAGCTGAGCTGATTCTGGAGAGCACAGTGCAACAGGTAACACCACAAATGAACGTGCAAAGTATGCCTCTTATTCATCTTCTTGTTTTAACAGATAAAGCCCATGAGGGTCCCTTTCATCCACGTCCACTTTGCATTTAATGAGCAGCCAAATGGAAAGAAGGAGAATTTCTCTGAAACCCAAACATGTCTCCTCACAGAGTCGCTGCTTGATCTTCTAACAGTGGCGGGTCTTCCAAGGCTCTTTCATGCCATCGTTGTTGCTTCTTTAAAAATATTCAACCCCGAAATGAGATGTTTTTAGTCTTCCTTCACAGGCACTGCTTTGATTTGTATGTGTGGGTCAGAAATAACTGCTAATTGGAGCATGAGGGAAGCATTTAGACTGACATAAAAGAGAGTAATACATCCCACTTTTTATGTGAAATCTCATTGTGAATGCACATATCTGTTTTTCAGCTGTTTTGTTTAACATTTTTTCCTGCCATCGTAAAACATAGAAGCCTGTAATAAAAGTGTCACGCTCATGTTATTAAATGAGCATTTATGTTTCACTGTATGTAAGCAGCGGACGGTAATTAAATTGCAGTGTTTTCCACACAAGATTATCTGTGTGATTGTGCCTGTGCATGTGTGAGATGAGCGTTTCAGAGTGTTAATGTGCACACTCTGATTAACACTCAAAGTCAGCCGGTGAATGATAAATTAGGAGCAAGGTTTAATTCACTCACCACCAAAGGGAATTACAACCACAATATAAACACACACACACACACACACACACACACACACACACACACACACACACAGAAGGAAGGAGATAAACAAATTAGTACAAAGGGGAGGAGATTACAGAGCAAATGAGTTTACCCATACGCCATGACGCTGATTACTCTGAGACAAATACCTTTCCTCTCATAATATCCTTCCACTGGTTATGACTTGATTGTGCTGTATGTCTCATTGTAGAGGGCAAATGAATGAGAAACAGCAGCAAACAGTGGATGGCCGTGCATTTAGAGGACACTTTGTACTGTGGAGGGGTTTGATGGTTTCCCTAAATATGGCTTTAATGTAAAGCTCATGTTAACTGAGTGAGGTATAGCTGCAATTAACAACTGTTTCCATTAACAATTCATTGGTTGATTTTTTCTCCCTGATTAAATGCCATAAAAATGCCCCAGAGCCTAAAGTGACATCTACAGTTTTTTTGTTTTGTCTGACAGTCCAAAACCCAAAGATACTCAATTGACATTAAGAGCAGCAAAATCTCCCATTTCACAAAAGAACATTTGGCATTTTTGCTTGATAGACCACATAAATGATTATTTGATTGTCAGAATTGTTACTTTCCTGCTGATTTAATCGTTTGTGTTTCAAAGTTCATTGTGGACCTCAGGAACGGGCGTTGACAAAACATCCTCACTTCAGCATGTGATTAAGCTCTGCTGGAGCTTATGGTCATCAACTGATAATAATGAGCCTGCCAAGAGTTTCATTTTTATTTAATTTGTGAGAACTTTAAAATTGTTTTGCCAATGGATGCTGCTGAAACTCAGGTTTGAAGCAGACGTGGTTGAGAAATGCTTAAGAACAATAAAATTTGAATTTTTCACAACAACTAGGCAAATTCACCTGCAGAAATTGAGTGTGGCTGTGTCCAAAATCAGTCCCTATTTACTGTATATGTGCCAGTCAATGAGTCAGGAGGGAGTGATTTTGAACACAGCTTATGTGATACACCTACTGAACAGACCGAACCTTGGTTTAAGATTATTTAGTCAGTTAAACTGCAACATTTTAAGCTCTAGACTGGAGTTCTTGTTTGGGACTTTATGCCAAAATGGCACTGAGACTTCGGAGACACAAGTTAGCATTCAATAACAGATCATAGACACGTTTCAGACTAGGTGTTAGGGCTATCTATCCTTCTTACATAAGGAATGCAAAAACTTTTTACAGATGACAGGAGAAGTTTACTGAAAGCCACTCTGATTTCTCTCGAAGAAAAAAAAAAAAACCCACAACTGCCATTCTGACCGAACAAAAGCCAAAAACAGAGACTGTACCACGAAGCAGGTCAGCCAGTCTCTAATTCTTATTTAGCTTTGAAAATGGGATAATGATAATGAGTATGATTACTGAAATGGACGTCTTGGAGCACAATAATCTAAACTGTCCATCACAAAGAGAAAAAAGATATTTTTGTGTGCGTGTGTGTGTGTGTGTGTGTGCCTGTGTGTTACAGCTTACAGTACTACTTTGTAAATGAACTGGCATTAGCATGCTCTGAAAGGAGTAGAGCCAGGGTTGAAGGGAGCAGGTGAAAATCTCACTTTGAATCATTTCCCCTCCCGGTCCCTGCCATTGTTCCTGTCCTCACACATGGCAGAGGCAGAAAGAAAGGATCCTATTATTCCGGCCCAAGCCTGTTCTCCTCGTTTATCGTTTAAAGAGGGGGAAGAGAGGGGGAATATTCTGATGGAAAGCAGGGCCTCTGTGGCAGCCTAGTGGTTGTGTGCCAGCTGAAAAGACTCCGCGGGCTGAAGCTGCAGCGGTGCCCACCACCTGCCGAGTTCTTTCTCCTTCATCTCTCCCTTCTCTCTCTGCTCTCTTTCTCTGCCTTTCACCGTCAAGCGCTTGGTGACTCAGCAGTGCAGGTTCAATTCAGGCTGAGGCCTCATGAAATAAAGAAAAAAACGAAGGGTACATAAAGAGGGAAAAACGATTAATTTCTTGAGTGGGAGAGTAAAAAAAAGGGGGTGAAAGAAGCAGGCAGATACATAGGTACTGTATTTTGTTTTGCATTGAAAGAGAAGCCAGAGCTGCACCTGGCTCTGGATTTTGAACTGATTTTCACGGGTGTTGGAGAAGGACAAGGTTTACCTAGCTCTCTTCCAGAAAGCCACACAATTTCAGCAGTGTGAGGATTGCAACTTACAACATCTAGGGTGTATATCTCATATAATTCACTCCATCTGTGCCTATCTTGGCCTTGCCTTCTCACCATATCTACAACACAGGCCTTGGGCATCCCCTTGATGCTCCATAAACAGACCCACTGAATTTAAGATCAGGTATTGACAGTCAGAGTGTACTCAGCCCCCATCAATACTGATGGGTTATTGATGGAGTGAGTGAATCCTTGTACCACACCATCATGAGACCAGCACTGTCAGGGAGACATGTGTGTGTGTGTGTGTGTGTGTGTGTGTGTGTGTGTGTGTGTGTGTGTGTGAGAGAGTTGAAATAATGAGATAGGGCTAAAGCAAGGTGTTGTCATACTTACGTCTGCGCACTCACATCGCAAAAATCAATGAAATCCAGCACAAATGGAGATATATACATCGCCTGCAGCGTTGCACCTTTGTGCCAAGACACGTGTCCTCCCGCTGGGATGGGATCCACTGCACTCTTCCCTGAGGAACAAGGAGAAGGAGGAGGGCATGGTTAACTACATGGACAGAGGCAACGGCCCCACAGGCAGAGGCAGGGAGATGAAAAGATGCTACAATGAAGAGAGGAAGTGTTGGAACTGTGGATGAACAGGACAAGGCTTTCTATAAGAGGGTAAAGCAGGAGTGAAGCAACATTTCTCCTGCTCTACCAGGAGCAGCATCTTTTAACGGCTGCACAGACAACCTGGGGCTCTGAGGCATTAATTCAACACATTGTTAATAATTGATGCGCATCAAAACATTGAAGATATATGCACACATGATCAGAATGCATAAATTCTACTTGTGGATGATTCGCGCTCTCTCTAGGGGGGTTTATCAATCTGGTTTGTAGACAGCTGGTAACTTTGGACCAATAGAAGACTCTCTGCATTCAGTTTCTGCATGCGTGGTCCCCACTGTCTGTAATCTTCTTTACTTCTGCTTCGAGTCATACTCAACCTGATCACAGAACAGGTGGAACTTTTACATAACAAATACAGAAATGCACTGAGTGGTGCAACTACACATCTCTCAAACCTCTAGTGTCTCCGTCTGTAAAAAAATCATGTTGTTTTGCCAAGCACCACTCAAACCCACAGGATATGAATATTTCACTCCGTGCAAGTATTATACAGTATCAGTGAAGTACTGGAGCAAGTTGAGTATGTGATGTGACATCAGAAAAAGTAGAGAAAAATGTATTTCTAATTAATTTAAAGACATTTAAGGAGAAATTTCAGGGACGAAAACAAAGAGTTTCCCATTTTGGGACCTACACTGCCTCACATTTTTGCAGAAAATTAGGCGAGAACATTGACACCACTCTCACATCTGCAGTGAAAATGAAGCTGGAGGCAGCAGCTGGTTAGCTTAGCTTAGCACAAAGGCTGGAAACAGGGGGGGCAGCTAGCCTGGCTGAAGGTAACAAAATCTACCAGCACCAATAATGCTCATTAATTAACATGTTATATATCTTTTGTTTAATCTGTAGAAAACCTGAATTGTAAACAGATTGTGGTTTTAGAGGATCATTTTTATGACAACTCTAAGATAACCTGCTGCTGGCTGTATTCTCGTATTTACTGCACAGATATGAAGGTAGTATCGATCCTCTAATATAATTCTGAGCAAAAAAATAAAATAAATTAAATGTATTTCCTAAGATGTCAAGCTATTCGTCACACAGAGGTTAAAACAGAGCCAGTGACTAAGACAAGATGAGAGCCCCTCTGCTTAATATCAGCATGGAGACAAGGGGGTCATCTGGCATTGGAGATAAAGGTGGGTGTGGGTCATGTGTGTGTATACCACTACTAACAGATGCTGTCCATCTCCCTCGCCCACCATGGGCAGGCCAGGCATCTCTCATCCACATTCCTCAGATTATAGAGAGCTATCCCAGACGAGCAGAGGCAAGCCTGGACCCACCTGGGCAGACCCTGGTAAATTCCACTCATGCTCACAGACCCACTGGGATAAGAAAGGCAGAGGAGAAGCAGGGGCATTTTTAGGAGTTTCTTTCTTAACTCCTCGCCAGATAAAATCGAAAAAACAGCATTTGAATCTGCTGAGCTTCGTGCTTGCTCGACATGAATCACCCCTAGCAGGCAAACAGCCACTCCAGGTCTTTGCTGTGGGTAATGTCCACGCTGTGCCGACCCACCCCCCTACGCTCTGACTATTGTGTTTAGTTGGCGCTGATGTTAGTGGAGAGAGGGCCTGGGTTGGGGGAGGGCAGGGTAGGGCTATCGTCACCAGGGCCATTGTTTCTCAGCGACCCCCATTCAGGGTCATTTAGCATGTGACACCTCTAGGGGCACAGTGCATTACTAATGGCACAGAAGAGCAATAAATGTGCCAGCTCCCTACACTCTGACCTGAGCCATGATGATGAGAAATAGGGCAGGAGAGATAAGGAAGGTGGCAGAGGGAGAGTGAAATTATTGACTCGCAATTGGGGACAAGAAAACACCAGAAGAAACACATAATGGAAGGATAGCAGTGAAAACACGAACCTAAAGCAGATGAGAAAGGATGAAGGAGCTCATCTACATACCTGAGGAGGGTGTGAGCTCGAGTATGTGTGATCTATGCAAGTGTATGTTTACTTTAAGTGATGGGCAGGCCAACAGCCCATGGCCACGGGCATTCATGCCTGGGCATCAAAAGGAATATGAGAAAGACACACTGGAGGGAGGGGGGAGGGGGCCGTAGACAGGCTGGAAAAGGCCCAATGTTTCCCACAGCTGGGTCTGTCCTAACTATGAGATAGTAGAAACCCCTGACAATACAGTTAGGAGACGCCCATCATGTTCCGTTTTGTTGATATTCTAATTTAATTTAACCTTAAAGGATTTCATTTAGGGAAATACACATTTTTGTTTGCTTTATGCTGAGTGTTAGATGAGAAGATCAATACCATGCTCACATCCGTGTGTTAAATGCGAGGAGATAGCTGGGTGGAGGTGAGCATGTGCTAAAACTTCCCGGAAGTCACTGAGTGACTCTAGTATTGTTTAATCAAGTGGTATTTTGCCTACTCCTGTGCCTCACCCCATAGGTCCATATTTACCAACTGAATGAGCTGTATTTCTGTGAGAGACTCTCACGCCAAAGGATTCAACATTTATTGCAAATGTTTAAACAGTTGGTGGTAAATCCCAGCAGCGACGAGGAGTCTGCTGAGAGCTAATCCTTAAACATATAGGATATAGCATCAGATACAGAACATTAACATGAGTTTGGCAAGATAACTCTCAAGCTTCAATGACATGAAGAGGAACTTGGGGCGGTGGAGAGATTTGCGTAGCCATCAGCGCTGACATTAGAGAATCAGCAGAGTAGGAGACATTTTATGAAGGCTCATGAATTGACTGGATAATACTGATCACTTGTTAGCAAGCGCATGATGCATCAATAATCCAATGATAGCAGATGTAGATTATGTGATGCAAGCAGTGCTGCAGTGCTGACATAACTAAGACTAGGCTCCATTCCTTTAATGCATCTTTTTGTAGTTTGTACTGCAGCATATTGCTTAATGTGCAACTCACAGAGGGTTTTCTTGTGAGTAAGTGCAGCATCCCTGTGATCGGCACATTTCATGATTTTTGAGACTTCTCTTTGCCACATTACAGACTTTCGTTTGTATGAACATGACTATTGACTTTTTTGAGAGTCTTCAAGGCATTATAAAACAACTTATAATGAGGCCAGAAAATTGTCACTGAACTGCTGGTGCATCAGTGGCAAACAGTAAAACTGAGCTGTGTGGCAACAGGAAATGACTCAAGAATCATGACAACATACGTAAAATACAGGAAACATGGATTAGCAAGTCATACCACAAGTTGACTTGCTTGTAATTCAAAACTAACTGAGCAACTCAGTACAACTGTCAAATGCCAAACTGATAACACAGGGTTCACACACCCTGTTTCTCACAACATAGGTTTCTATGCATTAGGTGTTGTCTATGAAGAAAAGTGCCAACAGGTTTTCATTTCACATGAACAAGATACACATGCAAGCCATCTCGCAATACGTGTCACTTTGGCATGTTCACAGAATGTACACAAATGAACCCTTAGGCAAACTACACAGGGTAGCAACACCTGAAACGAGTCTCGTATGTGACCTGTGAGTTGGAAGACATTACCCATTAGATATAATCTACGAACAGGATCACTTACAGCAGCACAGTGACACAATCGGGAAGACAAAACTAAGAAAGGTCAAACACACGTTTTGGTTTTCAATCAAGCTTTTAATGAAAAGATCATAAAATAACAGTTTATTTTTCCTCACTGCTGTACATTAAGACTGCAAGGTTGTGAGTGCTGAGGTCAGCTGTATTACACTTTTATGACACTTTGAGTTTGCGAGCCCCATCGCTATGCACGGCGGTGGCTCTGACCTGAATACGAGCTCTCAGAGGAGTGGAGATAAAACAGGGAGCCCAGCCTGGGTGCTGCCAAAAGCCACATAAAGGGTCACAGAATCATGCCTCAAATACTGGTGTGTGCATGTTAGTTTGTGTTAAGTCTAGACGGTATGGTATCTGTTTTTGCATGAGCGGAGGTGTACTATATGCATACATGCCAGCAAAAGTGCACCTGGGTGTGTGCACCTTTGCATGTGTAGTGTGTTTGCCAAGGGGGAGGGGTTCTCGGCCTTTAATTATTCATCAGCAAAGACCCTACATGTCCATACCAGAGCCTCTCAGCCCACGGATCCTGATACATTATTGAGAGGCTCTTCCTGAAGAAAACAGACCAGAGAGGAAGCTTGATACACCCGCTTCATGGGCAGCTCTACTAATCAACTCTTCAAGTACTATTTTTTTTTTTTTAGCAGCTAGTCTTTCCATTACTGTCGTGCACGTCAAGGTGACACTGTGCCATTGCATTCATAAGCAGATGTGAATGAAATTAAAGGTTACATATGAAAATAAGCTGCTACAAAATCCATTTCCAAAAGCATATTTTGGTTACAGATGGACGGCAAAAAAAAAAAAAAGTATAAATGCTGAGATGTAATGGCAAGATAGCACATTTCTGTAAACACTGAAAGTTTTGAGGTAATTTGGTGTTTTCTGCTTTACTGCACAATGTCACTGGAGGTACAGTAAATACTGATGTGAAATGTAAAATGCAGCACAGCGGAGGATACAGTCACCTGTGCAGTAACATTATAGAGGGTCAAAGGGCTAAAGCAGGGGGTCAGGTGTATCTGAGATAAAGCAAGGGACAATAAAGCTTAGACATGCTTTAATGGCACTGGAGGCCATTTTGAAACTGGCTTTGGTTTAGTCTGCCGAGGTAAGAAGGAGCATCTCCATAATAACTGGACAGACCAGCCCCTCTACTACACAAAATGCCTGGAGAGGATGGTAACAACCGCACAAGGTGTAACAACAATAATACTAAGAAATGAGATGGAAACTTGAATGCGTACAGCCGAGTACAGTCTCCCGGCTGCATTTCCTGCTTTGTATATTCATTTTTAAAGCTTTTGTAACACTGCATAATGATATGATAGTTTAACAAACATACAGGATCAATGATGAGGTAAGAAGAGAAAGATAAAGAGTAAACCATCAGTTAAATGGGAACTGATATGAGAGCGCCTGGGTCTTCCCAGAGGCCTTGAAAAACATACAAAGTGCACTTAGTAAAGCTATCTCACCCAACATTTCTATTCTAAAATCCTCCGATGCTGAACTAACAGACACTAAAACATGAACATCATGAAAAAGAGATGGAAGAAATGGCAAGTGGTTTAAGACAAAAAATGCGACAATAGTCACAAGAACACTACTGTTCGGCGGGGAGAAGTGTTGATAATGTGCATGTTTTCTGCTGTGTGAATGTTTCTTTTTTTTCTTCTCTAATGGCAGCAGCATGGCAACACCCAGGGAGAGCAAGCTTGAAGATACAGTAGCCTCCTTTCTGCACAGGCAGGTCACAGCGTCCTGCCTGTGTCCACAGACACACACAAGGGGTTAAAGTTCAACACCCCTGGTGTGCAGTCACTCAGTGAGAACTCAAGAGCACATGGGCAAAAAACACACCCATAGTGAATCACATGAAATTAAAAACCCTACAGACTGTCAGGTATAACTGAGAAAGAAGATATTAAATGCCATAGACCATTTTCTTTGAGTTGGAAAAAATAAAATCAGTTCTCCCCCCAAAAAAGTCAACTTCACAGATTGTGGTTAATGGCTATGTTTTGTGTCTCATTTTTGATTCTCAGCTTGAAATCCTCAAAACAAAAACAAAAACAAACAAAAAAAGAAAAAAAAAAAAAGAAAAAAAAAAAGGGGGTCCTGCCTCCACCTCAGTCTCACACACTGAGCATATTCTTTGCAGAGGTGAGGGCAGGACCAGAAATAAATACATTCATCACTGACAATAGACATTTGATAAAAAAAGAACACTGTCAATAAGTGTTTGCACCAACTTTATATGAGGCCCGGCCACCCAGAGGTTTGTGCTGCTTTTACCCACAGAACACAGGCGGCTAAAAGGAAAAAAAAAAAATCGTTTCATAACATCATAAAATCAGAAATACGACAAGAACATTCACAGTTAAGACTACCAGAAAAGCCTGTTTACATGCAGTGAACAAATCAAAGCTACATTCTCCAAATAGGTTTCAAGAAACGCCAGCATAAGAGATGTACCATGTTACTACAACCACCCAAACCATTCAAGCATCACCCACCCACTCCTACATATTCAGAGACCCAATCAGCAGAGGTAGTCCTCAAGTGCATTTGGGTAAACACAGAGACACAAAATTGAGCTAAAGACCCTGGCTAACAATGCCTTTTGATTAATACGCCAAGGACGCACTGCCCACCCCCATTGCTGAAGTCCCATCTGAAGACAGGCCAGAGGGCAGGGGGATTGGGGCGCAGGGTCACCCCAAAGCCAGCTGGCAGAGGGGGGTGGGGTGCCCCTGAACCACACAGCCCTCCCCTTAATTGAATATGCAGCAGTTCACCCCAGGTTTGACGCTATGCTTTTGTTTTGGCAGCAACCTCTGTGGAAAAGCACCTTTAAAAAAAAAAAAAAAGAAGAAAAAAAAAAAAGGAATACACACAAAACCACATCTCTGGCTGGCCGAGCCTCGACTGAGGTCTGTAAAACTGTAAAAGTTCATGTAAACAATGAGATAAATACATATGTTTCTTTTTTAGAGCCACACATGGTTCCATAATCATTCAAATGTGCTTTGGTTTAAAAAATAGTTTGTGGATTTTGGGTATGAGCTTTTTTTCTTCTTAGTTCTTTGTACAACTTTGCAACTATTTCTGAACATACTGTGTTACTAACTAAAATGTCGACTTGTTTTGAGCTGCCTCGCCTTTGTCAAGGCTCTTTGTGTTAGTTGAAAAAGTACCCCCCTGTTTGTCTTAAATATGAAATTAGTGTTTTTCTTTCCCCATGATTAAAATACAGAGAAATCGATACAATACTATGTCTTACAAATGTAGCTGAGAGTCTGCATTCACAGATGCAGAACAATCCCTGAAGTATTTGAATAGTAGTAGTACTAGTAGTAATAGTAGTAGTATGGTCACAGTTTGGAGTTCGTATTTTTTTTCTTTTCTTCGTTATGTCAGACAAGCAAGCATTCAAATGCAGCTGCAAAGTCTTTTGCAGAGATGGCTAGAGATCTTGTTGTACAAAAACACCTTTTGCATGACAGACATTATGCTGTACTGCAGTAAGTGCTGACAAGTACAATAACGTTTGAAGGCAATGCATTGTGGACTCCCTCTTAAGCTAGAAGAGGTCACAAGCAACAATGGAGCAGGTGATAAATAGCATGTTTGTGGATGGGGGGGGGAGTGTGAAAAATTCATAGATGTACCATGCAATCACTAAACAGCAACTGCTTAACAGCAAGACACCAACATCCAACATATCCAAGTAACAACTCAGGGAGTCCAGGACGCAGGTACCTTAAAACGGTAGTGATGTCTGTGTAACTGTAGCTGCATCCCTATTATAACAAACATTTCACAGACCGTAACATGAGGACGAAAGAGGAATTTAAAAAAAAAAAAAAAAAAAAAAAAAATCAAGAAGACAGTTAAACCAACATAATAGAGGAATGCCTATACCAAAAACTTGTAGTGAAGGTTCATGCTCCACAGTGAAACTGTTAAGAGTAGATACACTGGACAGGTTTCAGTGAAACCCACAGACAACGTAGGGAGCAGTCCTAACTTATGGTTGCTTATGATGAGGTAAAGCTTTAGAGGTTTAAAATAATTTAAAATCATTTTGTGGTAAAATGGAATACAATCAGAAAGAAAAGGACGCTGCAGGAGACCAATGAGTTGTCCAACTGTCCAGTGCATCTCTGCTTCTCCCTTCTTATTACAAGTTTTCACAAGCCTGGCTCAAAAAACTAACAAGCAACTTGAACTTCACATTAAAATTCTGATTATAATTCCTATCTTTTTTTTCTTTTTCTTTTTTTGGTCTGAACAGAACACATACAATGTCATCAAGTCCTGTTTTTAAAGTCAGGGAATATAAAGTGATAAGGACTCTGGATACAAACAAAATGAAAAAAAAAACAAAAAAAAACAACAACAACAACAAAAAAAGAAACGTGCTCAGGGAACACGTTTTTAAACTTTACCATTTTTGTTAGGTGGTAAAGCTTACATTATACCGGCCCACCAATCAGCACAAGCTTTCCTTGCAAACCACAAGAACCTTCCTCAGTGTCAGAGTCATTGGCCAAAACTCCATCAAAAGAGTGGATTTCTTTGTCTGGACTTAGAATATAATTCATAATTTGTTTTATACAGCAAAAAGAAATCAAAAGTGAAATAATTTAGTATGCTATATATCTTAAGTACATCTTTTTAAAAACTTTGGTTATGAACTTGTCTAGCAATGTTTGTTAGTTAGCTCTGTTCTCCTCAACATTCATAAGATCTTTGGAACACTATACATCTACACTAACTAACAACTATTTGCTCCAGAAAGGAGGCTACAGTACACTTTGAGGTGGGGCCACACTGAGCAGGGCCCCCAAAAAGCTATATTCGACAAGTTAAAAACAACAGCTAAAAACAATATTAATGTGTAAAATCTATGAGCATTAAAAACCTGTGTTGAGAGATGGGCAGGTTAAAGCATTAGGTGAAAAGTTACCATAATCTACACACTTTTTACAATTAATTACATTGGAACTTTCAACTAATCAACATAGAGTTCGTAAGAGTAATCAGAGGTAGCGAGGTCACAAGCCTATATAAATAGACTTTTCTTTTTTCTGAGGGGAGGAAAGCTATACAGACAAAAAAAAAAAAAAAAAAGTACCCACTGAACATAATGTTCAGTCTGAAACACCCCATCAAACTAATCCCAGCCCACCCCAAATCCCTCCCCTCCACAAGAAAAATCCCAAGACCTTCCAGTTTAAACATTCACTGAAACATTACAAGTTCTTTAAGTAAAACAAGTACCTCGAGAGGTTCATCTTTCCAACCAGGACTCATTCCTGGGAGCACTAGCAGGCAAAACAATGAAAATCCTCTCTATATTACTGTGAACAGCTGTAGAGAGAGAGTACTTTTTTGTCTGTAAAACCAAAACTTAATCCAATGTCATCCCACCACAAACCTTCTTTCAGGACTTTCAGTTAAAGCATGGCGATGGTCCCAAACCCAGTTACCCCCTCTTCTTACATACAGATCCCCATCACCAACATAACAAAGGATATAAAGCTGTCAGGGTAGAAATAATCTTTCTGCTGAATTATTGCCAGTATTGTTTGCACGGGTTTTTGGTCAAAATAGCATTGGAGTACAGAGGGGACTCTGGAGTTAATCAGTTTGAGGAACACTCTGAAGAACTCAGACTCAATGCTCAAAGGTAGAAGATAGAAAGGCTGCTGAGGGGTATGAGGTGAGGGGGCTTGACATTATATCAGCGCCCACATTCACATTTGACAGACTTGCAACGCAGACCAGAAGTCATGCCACTCCACCATGGCTTTGTGACTTTGGAGAGAGACAGGAGCAATTGTCCCTCTTGAACTCCTGAGAGGTGAACAGACGTCGCTTGATATAAATGATGACATGATCCTTGCATCAACAAGATCCCACCATCACCAAGAGCCCACTGTGGCTAACAGCTACATCACTCACTTAGCCAGGGCGTCGTAAACCGGAATTAATATGTTCAACTGTGTGTGTCTGCAGGTGAATGTGTACATGTGCGTTTCTTTGCTGTTGAGATGGAAAAAAGGTAGGGAAATGTTTTTTTTTTTTCTATTCCCAGAGTTCTTTGGCTTGATGCATTTCTAAGAGGGTGAGGTGTGCATTCTCAGGTGACTGATGAGGTTGCGCTGCTGGGTAAACTTCCCCCCGCATAGCTGGCATTCATACGGCTTCTCCCCAGAGTGGACACGCATGTGCTCTGTCAGACGGTACTGGCGTGTGAAGCGCATGCCACACTCTTCACATGCAAATGGCTTGAGACCAAGGTGGCTACGCATGTGGCGAGTCATGGTGCCCCTCTGGGTGAACATTTTGCCACAGATGTTGCAGGGGAAAGGCCTTGTCAGCCAATGGCTCTTTTCATGTTGTCTCAGTGTCGCTGGGTCTTTGTAGCTCTTACTGCAGACTGTACACTTGAACGGACGCGTTTCAGAGCCAAAGGTGGAGGGACCCACAGGGGCAGAGAGGTCCTCTGCCTCCTCCTCGTCTTCCTCTTTCACAAAGGTCCCTCCCTCCTCTTTGATGTAGAGCTCATCCTCAGTGTGTGTCTCCACGTGAGCATTGAGCTGCTCAGAACTGGGGAAGCCCTTACCACAGGGAATGCACACATAGAGGTTGTCTCCGAATGCTGGCTCAAAACCCTCCTGCCGGTACACGTAGTTGGCGCTGGGTCCCCCTCCAGTTCCTCCTCCACCTCCTGCGCTCTCTCCGTCACTTTGCCCGCTCTCATCACTGTGGTCCTGGCCATTCTCTCCTCCTTCTTCCTCATCTTTACACTGGAAGGATTGGTCAGAGGTGAAGCTGCTACCACTGCCCCCTCCAACGCCAGAGGAGCGGCCATCTTTAGGACCCACAATCACCCCATTAACCAGGGGCCTGTCATGATCTTCAGACTTCAACCCTGACGCCTCTCTCTTAGGCCATTCATTCTTGCGAGAACCCTGTCGGGATTTCTTTTGAGGTGGGGGGCCATCAGGCTGGTTTTGGGTTTCCTCTGAGGCTTTAGAGGAGGAGTTGAGCTCCATGGTCTCTGAGCCACAGGTGTCTACACCTGGTAGGGTGGTAGAGGAGTCATCCAGTGAGGCACTGTTGGTTGTGGATACTGAGGCAGATTGAGGGGATTCTTGGGAGTTGCTGTGTGGGCTGAGGGCATCAGTGGCTGTGCCTGCAGAAGGAGGGCTCTTCTTGGACAGGTCTAGTCCAAGGTCTGGCTCCCCAGCACTTCCTCCACTGCTAAGGTTACCATTACTGCTGCCATTCCCCCCATTCACATTCCTCCCAGAGCTGCCGACAAACATTTCGTCGTCTGAGAGCTTGTCCCGAAGGCCTTCATCTGGCTGTGGCTGGTCGGCGTCGGAAGGGGTCGGAGGATAGTGGTTGTTGGGGCCAGCAGGGGTTGAAGAGGAAAGGCGCTGGTTGTTGAGGCGTAAGCGGCTATGGGGTCCTGGAGTGGAGGGTTTACCTGGCAGGGGTTTCCCACCACTGCGCTTGAGCTTCTTTCTGCACAGAGCAGCGAGGTCATGGAGCTGGAGGTAGCTGGCTGCGGTTAAGAGGGCACTGAAATTCTGCTCACTGCTCTGGTCTGACGAGGACAGGAGCTTCCCAGTGTAGATGAAGTCCAGAACTTGTCTGAACACAGAGGGGTTAACCATCTCTGTGTCGAGGTTAATGAGGTTATCATGGAGGACCAAAGATTTGAAGTAGATGCTGCTTGCTGCCAGGATGTTCTTGTGGGCACGGAAGAGCGCATTCTCCACCACAATGATAACATCACAGAGGAAGCCCTTGGCTCTCTGCTGGTTGAGTTGCAGCAGCAGTTGTTTGGCATGATTTGGCAGTTCCATTTCCACCTTCTTTCTTTCCTTGTCTCGCTCTCGCTCGCTCGCTCGCTCTCTCTCTGTCTCTCTCTTGCTCTCTCTCTCTCTCTCTCTCTTCCTACACGAGCACCACCTGAAGCTGAAAGAAAAAAGAAAAGGTGGTTAGTTTTACAATGTAGGCATGAAGAAGCACAAGACTAACACATAGGACAGGTTGTTCAATATTGTCTGTACTACATGAAAGAAGTGTAGTGGCCTTCAACAGAAAGGACAAACTTGTGATAAACATTTGCAGTGTACAAGAAAAACTAAAAAAAATGGTGAACTGAGCAGTATCTGATGGATAATTGCAGCATCCACAGGCCTGTTGGCAAAACTGAGCTTGTGCTACGCAAAAGCAGTTCTGTTTTTGTGCAAATTTGACTTAATTTCCAGACTACTGCAGTCTTAAGTAGGATTAAAATTTTAATACAGGTTTAAAAAACTGACAGTCACATGTCTGAGACATCTAACAATTGAACTGTGTGTCATGACTCCCACTGTGAGCACACACTAAGCTTTTAGCTCTCACGGGGACATTAGCAAATGTTAGCACACCGTGCCACATAATCACATGGCAGCTTAGAAACTGGAACCCTTCCTTCCCTCTCATCTTCCTTTTTAAACAAATTGCTATTCTATATGGATCAAGTTCTGATTGTATACATTGACACTGTTCTGGCACAAAAGCCAAAGGGGTGGAGGAGAAAAAAGGGTAAAGTAACGACTTTTCTAAGGTGCCTCCCCTCAGCTTCTCTTCCCTATCTATGCGGAGTAACTCTAGTTTCGGTGGGGTGCCCTCTTTGGAAACTCGGCTCACTCTAGTCTCCATTAGGTCATGGTAATGTCAGCCCTGCCCTATTGTCTGGGGGTGGGGGTCGGTGGCACAGCAGGGCCGGGGGGAGGGATTAGGTGTCACCTGAGCAGGTAAAACTACACAGGAGCTAGGGCAGAAGGGGGGCAGGGGTGGGGGAAGGTGTGGCTCAGAGACAAGGACGGCAACACCTGATCCTCCAGAGAGGCCCTCATTTATGGAATTAGGACAGATGAATCTCATTCACTGCTAAACTACATACTGATGACCTTTTACACACCACAGTGCCCTACTTCGAGTCTAACACTGAAAACACTAATTTTGTTTAAGAAATTTATTGCAATAGATGCAAAGAGCCTCCATAGCTAAGGTGTGATGGTAACAATAGTAGCGTGTTTTAGTTGAAGCAGAAGGGTCTGTCCTTTGCTCATGTTTAGCATGAAAGCCCTGCACATGCTGGGAAAATAGACACACATCTTTAATGCCCCTGATCAGGGCAGGGTATACCGTATTAGAGGAGATTACACAGTAATGCAGAGAAATGCTTAACTCAAGCCGTAAATACATGTGAAAATGTGCCATTTCAACACAGTGCCAACATAGAGATTTACTCAACATCATGTTTCATAATATGCGGGAGGGGAAAAGGGAGTGGTTCTTAAACTGAGCTCCAGTACCAGAAGTGCCAAGCCTGAGTGCAAAAGACACATGACTGAATTCAATCAAAATCCCCAGTGGAATAAGGGTTCATCTGAAGGCTGAAATTCACAAAAATATATTCACTAACCAAGTATCAACTGCTTTAAGACAGATAATGCATTTCAGCATCACCACAGATTTAGTTTCATCTCTTCCTTTAACCAATCAATTTAGTTTCAAGAAGTCAAGTTTTAGCCAGCTTGTGTTGGATCTGTATTCATCATAAAGGAATCTGAAATTTGCAGCACAATAATGACATGCTGCATCAGCCTTGAACATACCTACAGTTAAGCTCTACAATCATGCCACAGACATTGATGACAAAATAACACACATAAAAATGCACAAACTGCTGCTGAAGAAGGTGACAACACGTGGGGGGAATTTGACAACACAGTTATTTCTATAACGGGCGACACAGAGCATCGTGCATGAACAACAACGTGAAAACTGTAAACTGGAGATGGCTGGCTCATGCATCAAAGCCAGCAGCTCTGTTGGAACAGTCAGGCTAGCTGATACAATCAGCTGGAGTGATCATTACTCCCAGGTCCAGGCCTGGGCTTGCCTCCTCTGCTTTGACACTTCTTCTCATGGTCTTCTTCCCCTCCCCCGTCTTTCCCCTGCTCTTCTCCTCCCACCCTCACCAGCCTCTCACTGGGCATGTAGACACATCCCAGGAACAGTTCACTGCCCCCCATGTGAATTATAATGAGCTATTCTGGAATACATAACCCAGATCTGCAGTTAATCGCAGAATGCGTTACAGAGGTGTACAGCACTCAACCCTGCAGGCAGTAATGGAGAAGAGGGCTGCTGGAGAAAGAAGGGCCTCTGCTATGATGCCAGCCAGGAAGCCATATATCAGTCAAGTCTCTCTTAACATACACACACACACCTCTGCAGGCTTTATGGAGGGGGGAGATTCAAGAGGCTTTTCCAGCAGACCGACATAAAAAGGGGGCTGGGCTCAGAGTAGAGAAGACAGCTCAGGAGAAAAAAAAAAAAGAAAGAGCCCTCCCCCACCCCCTCCTCTCATCCCTCGTTCTCTCTCTCTCTCTCTCTCTCTCTCTCTCTCTCTCTCTCTCCTCCCCCCATCACCCACACAGCTACCCTCTCCCCCTGGCCCCTCCAGTGCTGTGCTGTGCCGGCTGGATTCCAGGGAGCTGCTAATGGATTACGGCTGATCTATATGCAGCTAGGGTGGGACACGTGTAGGCCCAGCTCCCTTCCAATGGTGCTGCCCAGGAAAGCTGGCTTAATACCACGGGGGACAGATAGGCCTGCACCATCATGGCACCTTCTGTGAGTGCATGGTGCTCTTTGCAGTTTGTAGAAACATTTTCAAAACCATATCTAGGCCGTGTTCTGTTACAGCATCACGGCCTCTCAGTTATGGTGTAAAGTCAGGGATGGATGAACGATTCGAAAGCTGACCCTACCAAAACAACTTGAACGATGTTTCCAGTATGCAGCATGACTGGTTCATATGCATAATGTTACATAATTGGCAAGCAGCATTTTCTGCAGGGTTGGATCCCTGTGTCTCTAAGCTATCTGCAGATGCTGGCAGGGAGGTTGAAAGATGGCAAGATAGCTGGTCAGGAAGGTCATGAGAAACAATACTTGCTCTGACCAAATATGGCACCACATACCAACCAAAGACAGCTCTGGGCTTGGACTGCAGACCAGGGTAGATGTTGCCCTTCAAGCACAGGCACAGATCAGCTTACCTTGCCTGCAGTGTTAACCTTTTCAAAAACTGGCTGCGGCTTAATGATAGAGGGGCAAACCTCATTTTAAAAACACAGCACCCTACAGCTTAGCCTCAACCTTGACTTGTTTCAGGAGCCTGCTGATGAGGCCATGAGCAGACAGGGATGTTTACAGACTCGACAGACATGATCAGGAGAACATATCCGTGTGTTGATTTGAGACTGAAAACTAGTGAGCATCAAAGTGCCCCCAGCAGTGAATTAATGTCAGTCTGCTCTCAATTAAACTGGTTACACCAGAGATCTGGATGATCTGGTTTGACTTAATTTACTGCTGCCTGTCATTGCATCCCTTTTCCAAGGAGTCTATGGATTAAACAGTGAGCTGGTAAACCTTTTAGAGTCAGTGTTCATGCAGCGAAGGTGACTGAGCGAGCAGTGGGCTGTGGCACTAATCTCCTGAACTGAGGGTAGAGAGCCAGGAGCGAGGGCAGAGGTGAGGCAAAGTCCTGTGGCGCAATAGCAAAACACACCCTACTACTGTGAAAGGTCATCTGCTAACAACCAATAGAAAACAAGACCGAGCTGGATTTTAAAAACATA
The DNA here is from genome assembly GCF_051107435.1 of Chaetodon auriga. Classification (NCBI taxonomy): domain Eukaryota; kingdom Metazoa; phylum Chordata; class Actinopteri; order Chaetodontiformes; family Chaetodontidae; genus Chaetodon; species Chaetodon auriga. Next base: position 15,231,845 of record NC_135078.1, on the reverse strand, counting down.
TTTAACCGAGGCTTTATTGCAGGGTTATCTTTCACAGCAATTCTTTTAAACAATACACAGTCGTGACTTTGTTCAACTGTGGAGATGGTCACATTGTGCCGGGGAAGGTGGGCAGAAGAGACAAATGTGAGAGGAAAGACTGAAGCAGACAGAGAGCCAATCATACACACGGGCAAAAGGCCTCCCTGCGTGCGTGCACTCACAGAGACAGTGCACTTAAACACATGCACACAGCACACACTTAAATACACACACACACACACCCAGAGTATTGCTGGTGGGCAGAGGGAGTGGGGGAGGGGTTAGGGGGATGGTACAAAGCCAGTTTGAAATACAAACACCGAGCAACCACCTCTGAGCCATTTCAACATGGCTGACGCTGCTGCGTGGGTAAGGATGATCCATGCAGGACTCATGGGTACTGCAATTATCTGAGTTTCAGGTCTCTCGTGAGTGAAAGGACGGCTCACAAAGCAAAGAGGAGATTAAACGGAACAGCTGTGCTTTTCGGCTACCCATTCTACATGTTCCTTTTCACCTGGGTACTACCTGCCGCATCAGAGGAAACGCCATAAACCTATCGAGTTCAGTTTAGAAACTTAAGTCCACAGGTAGTGCGCTTTATATGCTCACACAAAAAAATACGTTACTGGCGCAACTCAGGTTATGACAGGAAATTGGTCAGTGTGTTACGCACAGCAGAAATGGGGTGACTGTAAAACCTGCACCTAAATGCAGGTGGTCAAGGTATAATTTCCACTCTATTACATTTCTTGTACATTAGTGATGGAGGATCTTTTCCTTTAGTTTGTGCAGTGCATGTTTTTCAAATAGTCAACAGTTCAACAGTTCAAAGCAGCTCAATTATTTCAGTTTTAATCTGAAAGCAGTGATGCTTTCTTTCATTCTGCCACACTGCTGTCCCTGCTTTGCCTGTCTGAAGTCTTTGTCATGACCATGCACACAAGCCGAAACCCCTTTAGAAATCCAGTTAACTGTACACAAGGCAAAGAAATCAGGTTTCTCCAGTTGAAATCTAGCAGTGTTAACCAAGTTTTTCTTGATCCCCTACCTCATTTCATGAAACCTGGTCTCTTATTTGCATAATGTTTAATAAATCATTTTGCTGCAGAACACAACCTAGCTCAGCTAAGTGTATGTAAATGTAGTGAGCGAGCAGCGTCTCCTTAAGAGAGAAGATCGAACAAAAAAAAAAGATAATAAAAAAACTTAATCTAAAACTTAGTGCATTCATTCACGACATACCAAGGTACTGTTGACTTTCTGCAGTCACCTGATTCATAAAACATTATGTAAAACAAGAAACTGGTTTTCATTAAATGGGATAAGGGATTGAGGAAAGTCAACAGTACTAAATTATATGTATGTATGCAAATGCACTGAGCATGACCTGATGTGCCCTTAAGAGCAATAATAGAAAAATAAGTTTAATCCAAAACTAAGTGCAATCAAATATTTTACACTGATATTCTAAACAAGACATATTGAACATTTTAAACTAGGTGCAGTGCTGTATTTATTGCAGAACTGTGGTGCCACGGAGAGCAGAATGTGCAGTGGTTGTCCCTTCAGAGGCTGAAATAATAAGTGAAATCTTTGCTTGGAAATAAAAAACGTGCCTGAACTCGTGTCTCCATGGCAAATGGTTGAATAGCTCTGATGCAGAGCATATGCAGGAATTCTGGACACTGATCCAATTCTAGTTATAATCTCTTCAGAAAAGCTGCAGGGGGGGACGCCCTGCGGTACAAAAGCTCAAAAACATTAAGACAGGAGGTAAAGGCTGATTTGTCAAGTCTAAGAGACATGAATTTCTGCAGAATTGTTGGATACAAATGCTAGAGAACAGGTGCATGACCCTTGAGCTACATGGCTGAAGGGGGAAGTACATGAATTACAGTGTCCCTACCGCAGTCTTGGCAGAAACCTTTCCAATTAAGACTGATTTTCTCTCGGGCAGTTCAGCCATGTTGCAGACAAACAAGTCCTGCCCAGGGTGCAGCGGAATGAAAAGAGCCCTGTCCGTTTCATCACAGGAGGAGGCAATGGTTGCTGTGTACCCCTGTGCCAGTGCTGTGCGGCAAGGAAAGAAAAGGCAAGATTCTCTGTCTCACACACACGCACAAATCCCCCTGCATGTGCACAACTCAACCTGTAATCAAACCCATCTATTTGTGGGAGGATTCATAGAATTTTCTAAACAAATAACAGCTGTCCAGGTGACAGCAGGGCGTTAAGACCAGTGAAAACAAGAAGAAAGATTTTTCCCATCATATGATAAAGCTGCAACGGGAGTGTTTTGAACTTAGCAGGTCACCAATGAATTTGTTCTGTGGTGTGCTTGTCATCCACAGGTAAAACTAGACACTGAAGCCACAGTCAAGTCTGTAAGGGAGTAACAGGTATACAAGTGCACTCTCTCATGTGTGCAAAAACAGCGCACACGCTTCAAACTTTGTCAACATCCCTCCTTCACCGTTATTGTCACGACAGTGCAGGACACTCAATGCCTTCCTTTTTAGATTAAAGGCTGTTGAAATCTCCCATTTAAAAAAATCAACTCAACTTCATCAACATGGGACAATTCAACATCATAACTAAAATTCTACAATAAAACACGGTGGCAGAGCAGGGCAGAGTGGTAGTTTTAAGGATGGCTACAGGTATGAGTGTATCTGCAGAGGTCAGCAGTCATGTGTACAAAGACAAAAGTTCAGTACCCTAAAGGCACAACGCTCTCATAAAATATTCATTCTCTGCTTCTCTGGTTTGATTTTGTTGGATTTAGAGTGTCTTATGGAGAGTTCACCTTTTTGATTGTTGTCTAAATTTGCAGAAATGTCTAGAAGCGAGTCATTAGGGTTTCATGTGTGGAGACTGATGAGAAAAAGTAACTTAAATGAATTAACTTTAAACCTTTAACCAAATATAGTGTGTAACTTTCACTTTCAAGAACTTGGAAGCACTTAAGTAATGGGTGCAGACTGAATTCACTGCACACTATATGTGACTTATCTGACAGCTTTGGGTTTGACAGAATTTTATTGCATCTCAAATTTAGTGTTGAATCAGTTCATTAGAGCCAAATCCTTTCATATGTCTTAAAAAATATATCTTACTTTGCCTTCCTGCATTTTTGGCAAAAAAAGCATGCTTTGAAATACATACAGATGACATTTTTGCTATTTAGTTTAATGACCGAATGTGTGTTATTTGTTAATAAAAAAGAAATTAAAAAAAAAATGCCAGACTGAGATTAACAAATGCAAATATTTAAGCAAATCTAAAATAAAAATGTTCAGGCTCTTTCAAAAGACAGCAAAGAGTTACAACTACTGTCTCTGTGCCATGGGTTTATATATGAGTGCATCAATGTCCTCCATCGTGTGTGGTGTGTTGTGCCTCAGTTGCTGCATCCAAAGTGCCCCCTGGAGAAATTTAAGAACAAAATGAACACGGACACTTCAATCGAGGCTACCGGCAATGATGGCTAACCACTGGCACATGCTACATCTGGATATGCACCCTTACAAAAAGTGAAGCAATCACCCACATCGCTAACAAGTGAACATATAATGATTGGTATGATAAAGTGACCTCTGTCTTGAGAGAATGAACTTTGTTGATGAGATAAACCCCCAACCTCTTCCCTACTGGCAGATCCACATGACCTGGAGCCTAATGCTTTGGCTAAGGACAGAGGGCATGTTGGGTAAGGAGAGATTCTGTATGGTCCAAGGTTTTACCCCCCCCCCCCCCCTCCTTTCTCCTCCTCCTCCTCCTCCAGCCTTTAAACACTGCATAACCTTCTGGCTATCAGCACTACATTCCACAGACTGTTTCTTCTTCTTAGAGAACAACAACAACCCTGCCCTGAGGTGCTAGCCACTCAGCGAACCAAACTGCCCTCAAACAGTCAGCACAGAACACAAGAGACAGATCCATATAGATACGACAGCCAAGCACAATCTATAAGTCCTCGTCTAACATGTCAGCAGAACATATAGCCTAAGTAGCCTTACTGCGTTGTGCTGCCCACACACGCAGCTGTAAGCCATGATCACCGTGTACACAGGATACTGTGCGTGTGTTGAGAAGGGGAAGGGACAAGGAGGGTGAGGCAAGACCAACCGGCCGATCATGAGGATCATGAGGCGCACACATGGGCCTCAAATTACCCTCCAGGCCCCACTTTGCAGTCCATAATAATCAATGAAACTAGTCACACTGATCAGTTGACTATTCTAATGGACTGAATTAACTTGTTTCACACTTACTACATGCACCTACATGTAATGTATTTTTGACAACAGCTACAATATACAGATGGTTAGGTTTGGCAATAGACTAAAAGTAAAAGAGTACAACTGTTAGGTGTTTTGCTAGAGATACCAGTTTGTTACACATCTGCCACAGAGCCTAAATGAAACACTTTCAGAGTAACATTTAATGTACTGTTTAAAAGAGGAGAGGTCAATTACAATAAAACATGATATCCTCACTCAGCAGTTCAGAATCTCTGCAAACTTGTATATGAGAGACCATCTAGAAAATAATGAGGTTACAGAACTAAACACCGCCAGTCTTCAAATTATTGCTGTCAGTCTAGCCAGGAGTCTTATTCCAGCTTTACAAGCCTCGTCCTGTTCGATTATGTGTAGAAAGTGTTTTGACTGTATTGCTGAAAAGCACAATTCAGCTAATTGTTCAGGCAACTTTTAAGCTGGCAGGCAGATCAGCTGCACACTGTACTGCACTTCTGTGAGGGTGTAACCAGCCAAAATACAGTCCTATCCTCATATTATAGGCTACTGGATAAGAGGTAGGGAAAACAGACAGATTTACCTTCATATTGCTCAAATGTTGAGACTAAAACTGTCCCAAAACAAGAGTCTGGAAATGTCTCACGTTTAGAAAACAGTGACACTTTGCATCTTTGCCTACCTCAAATGAGTTTACGCCAATAACTGCTCCGAATGTATTTAATCTAAAGAATAAAGACACACACAAGAATATGCAAAACCATATGCCACGCAAGACGAGAACAGTACCAAAAACTGCAAAGCTACATGTTATGGACAGAGCATACTGTTAGTGGAGTGGCACCTTTAATACAAAAACTGGCTACTTTTACCATTATCATACTGTCACATTCACTGTCAGCATGCGTAACAGGTACAGCAGTTAACCCTAAAACACAACAGAAGTACACTTTGTGTACTGTCATTTTTTTTTTAAAGCTGAAACTACACAATGTAAAACAGACCTGCAGTGGAAATATTTTTCAGAGCTAAACATTAGGTTATACAAGAAAAGCAGCAGCCAGTCAAGAGAACTCACATTTCTGACATTCCTGTGCCCTATTATCTCCATGCCCCTTGGTACTTTAACAACACTTAATCACCTGAGAAGCCAAGCTGCCTTCACACCTCAACACATACATTGTTTTATTAGTTACTAAGACATCTGTGGTTGGCATGAATGAAGAGTTTAATAACTACATTTTCATCAGCACTTTTATTTATTTGTTTATTTATTGGGTTTATCACAACGATGACTTACACCCGGAAATCCATATCATGCAACACTGTCTCTAAAGCACCGTAGTTTTGGGTCACAGTGTAATGTTACATCCACACTGTAGCCGATCACAAAGATGGTCGATGTAGTCCATTAGCCCACCTACAGGCTATAAAGACATATACAACCCCTGCATCGATACAATTCACGTTTGCAAGACACTGTTTTCAAGCAAAAAATAGCCGCGCCTACATCACACCGGGTGTATTTGTGAGTCAATCCTGTTAAATCATTTTTAATTAGCCCTACCTAAGACCAATGTGGCTTAACCTACATATAAACAATGCAGGTTACACTCCACTGTAGGTATGACTGTATCATCTCTGATTATCAGGATGATTGCGCAAAACACCGTGCGTAAAAGCCACTGAATCAGCCCTGTTGCATTTATCACATTAAGTGCAATTTACTGCCATTTGGAAGAGAAAAAAGTCACTGTTGTGATTACTACAGCGCGATAGATGTAAATGAAAGCTTCAGCTCATGACTCCATTCTGGTAAACAATTCATTCAACATATTGGGCGATAAAAGAGAGAAATGCATGCAAAGTGTGGAAACGTTTCAGCATTTGGATGAAGCGCTGCGACGAGCCGTTTGTGGATCCTTTCTGTCGCCTAACGTGCTTTGCCAGCCTGGTAATTCTTTGGTACACACACGTCCTGTGGGGCATCTCGTATAAGCCCACGAAGCCAAAAATAAACGCCACATCATTTGCAAACAATTTCTCTTGCGGTTTCGAGCAGAAGCCGCGATAAGCTCGTACAAATAAAGTGGGATCTCTCGGCTTGCCAGGCAGGCTGGTAGAGCCAGAATAGGCACCAGCGGAGCCCCTTTTTGTTGGCACGCCGTGGAAAAAAACACCACCGTAACGCCGAAAACCCTTGCGATCCTTGCAGCAGCTGCGAGAAAAACGATCCGATCTAAGCAGGCACGAAAGCGGCCCCGTTACGCATTTACAATCCACCTCGGAGAGAAAGAATTTCTTTTAAATACCTTCTTACATCGGTAGGATCGTTCTCAAGCGTTCTTTACCATCCTCTTGCTCATCTCACAGCCTTCGGGACGCCATGTTGCAAGCTTATGACGTTAGGCTTCCTCACCCCTGACCCACATTTGAATAGGAACCAGCCCAGAGTGCAGCAGAGAAAACATCCCACTGTGGGAGGGTTTGGCCACTTTCTCAGCCCCGGACCCCTGGCAACTTTACCTGCGAGATGGCAGGGAGAGAGAGAAAGACAGAGGGAGGGATATGCCGCGTTCACTCTGTGGTTTAGGCCTTGTTCTCTCAGCAGCACGACTCAGCCATGGTCCTATACTGCTGAATGCAGGTCTACGCTGCAAAAAATGACTGACTTGACAAGTTGTTTTGGGTAATGTTCAGGCCTGACTCAAACAAATTCAAATCGTTTGTCTGAGGGTGTGGGCGAAAGAAACTCGTAGGTTTCGGGTGCAGTTTCAGCTTAATGCAATTAAAAACAAGTGCCAGAAGGGCATGTTTTGAAATAAAGCTGGAAAGTTAATGACAAGGGATTTTAAGTTTCATGATGGAAGCTGTTTTATTAATATTAGTATCGCAAGGAAATAAAGTTATGATTGTACGACATCACCAGGTTTACATTTTAAAAAGATTGTTGCACTGGTGCAGAGTAAGTAACTTGACACTTTTTGCAGTGTACGTTATGTTACACTGCAAGCTCAGGGGTCTTCAGTTGTAGACCATGCAGACTCAAAATGCAATGTATTTAAAGTGCTTATTGCAGTCACCACAGAAAACTGCATCCGCCCAGTTTAATCTGAAATCAGCTGTTAGCTGGACTTTAAAAGATAACTGCAATGTGAGACTTCAAATTTACATTCAAAGCCACAACGGAGATACAGATAATTGGTGGCCATATTATTTAGAGATACCAGCAGAATGGAAAAGAGAGAGATGGTTGTCGTTCAGAAATTGGGCACCAGATGCACGGAAGTGTGGCGGTCTGTTGGCTCCTCCTTCTCGCACAGAGGACCCTGACCAGCCCTCAGCCAATAGAAACAGGATACAACCTACTGATGGGTCTCACCTACATTCCATTTATAGGATCTCTATCAACGTAATTACTTTGATGATGATGATGATGATGAATATACATGCCCATCGCCTGAAAGCTGCTGCAGAGACACATGGATCCGGACACTGTATCAGTTTAATCTGCCATGCTTTATACTTATGGTTCACATTTCATAGATGTCGAAGTGACGGTGTTGTGTTGAAGTGCTCTTCTGACACTCTGTGGTTGCCGCGGAAACTGCATCCTCTGCGGGGAAGCTGGCCACGCCGCGTTGCATAATCAAGGTGCTCAGACGCACTGCACGTGTTTCTGTATTATTAGCTCGGCCGAGCAGAGGATAATGCACGAAAAACAACAATGGATACCAGGAAGGCATGTGATAAACCGCAAGGAAATAACATCAAACACACACACACACACACACACACACACACACACACACAAATAACTTATTCCAGTATTCATTTGTAATTTCCATTTGTTCTTTGTGGGAAAACATTTCCTATGGCAAGACATTTAGACCACACATTTAACAAAGACCTGACAAACACATTCTCTCATAGCGATGAGATCAACAGTGGAAGTAATAAGGTGTAAAAAAGAGTCGTTAGATGAACTGAGTACATGATGAAACATATTCAACGTATTCCAAGAAACCCAAGCCTGAACTCGTCCTCAGCGTTTGACAGCTGACGTGCATGCATATTACAAAGTCCTCGTCAGTCTTGGATTAGTTTGGTTATAATGGCGTGGGCTTGAAACAATGATCACTTGGAAATCCATCCAGCTTTTAAATTACGACGCGGGGACAGGGTGTCCATTGGGCCAAGTCGTCGAGGCTGCCGCCTTATGAAGAGAAGCCAAAAACACTGGAATCAATTTCAAGATTCATGTACTTATTGCCAGATCAACTAAGCACATTAGAGAAATGGTTTCAAGCACGATGCAACAAAACAGAACAACTAAAACATAAAATTATTGAAAAATGAAAGTATAAAACATGCAAAGCCATAAAATATTCGTTTAATTAAGGAGGGGCATTCAGAATATTGTCATAAATACGTGATGTTTGGGGCCTATAAGTACTGTCCTGGCTTCAAACAAACAAATAAATCAAAATATAAATCAGCTTTCTGTATAAAGACATTCTATGCTCAGATAATCGAAACCTCTGGAATCAGGATTTAACAATCATGAAAGGCATCTTTGGATAACACTGATGAGTTAACAACGTGCACCGTCACCCTCTCACCTCGTCCAGCAGCCTCTCCACACTTTGGTGAACAGCGTGGCTCTGAGCGCAGCGCATCCTCTGATGTACAGGATGGGTGTCAGGGAGGCATTAACTCGGGGCAAAATGCGGAGGGGGTCGGTGCCCTCATTCTTAAAGGTATAACAGGTCGAACCAAAGAAATTGCAGGCTATAACGTGACAGAATATGGGGAGCCACGTCCCTAAGAAAAACACAGCCACCACCAGTATGAGATTAACTGAGGAGCGCTTGTTCTCTCTCGCCTCAGAGGGTGGCTCCCTGTCCAGCTGGTACTTGGCTATGATGAACAGTCTAATATTCAGCCCTATCATTATAATCACTGTGAATATGTTCCCCACAAACGTCCCAATGCTCGTGACCTTTTTGGCTACCCCGACTGTGACCAGGTTGTTCACAGCCACGATCAAGAAAGCGTACAGCCAGTAGGCAAAGATGACCAACACGGTCCTGTTTCGGGTCATTCGGGTCGAGTATTTGAAAGGGGACACCACCGCATGGTACCTGTCCGCCTGCGCGGCCAGGATGGCCATGTAAGACAGCCCGAGAAATGTGGGTGCGATGTAAAAAGTTCTCGTGGGGGAGTCGAAGCTCTCCCTCACATCGAGCACGCCGACATAATAATATGAGACGCCGGTACAGATGTCACTGAAGCAGGTGCTCAGCATGTACATGAAGCGGTTCTCGCTGCGCAGCGCCTTGTTCAGCAGTATGGAGAGGAACACGGACGCGTTTAGAAAAATGATGGCTGCAGCCAGGAAAATGCTGAAAAGAGTCATCAACACATTGCCAAAGCTGGTGGGGGGCAGCACAAGAGACAAACGCTGGCTGCTGTTACTCATCGATGCGGAGAAAACGCGTGTGCAACAGGGTTCAGTTCATTGCACAGCGAGGACTGGCAGCAGAGCGGCTGAGGGCTGTACCTCTGCTCTGATTTATGGAAGAAGCACAGTCAAGCTTACAGGAAGACGTCGACCCCTATGACTTTAATTCCCCTGGACGACAAGTCAACAAGCTAATGACAAAACAGCCAACGACTTATTCAGATAACTGCATTAATGAGCCTTAATATTATTGTACAGTCTGACTGAATTCATATTTATCATTATCTCAGTGCATGGATAGGTTTACCAACATCACAACATCACAGCTTGAAGTCCTGATTTCAGCACTTTTTATATATAATTGTGAGTTGAAGAACACAAGAGTCACTAAACTGACTCTCTCTCTCTCTCTCTCTCTCTCTCTCTCTCTCTCTCTCTCTCTCTCTCTCTCTCTCGTCAAATGTGTGTGTGTTCAAGATAAACACATCTTGATCGCTGCTTTATTATCAGCCATTTGAACTGTACTGCTTCTTATTCCAAGTGTATGTTTATAAATGATAGTGCTTGAACACAAAGCCTTCCTCTATCATGATGCACTGTGAGGGCCAATTAAAATAAGGATCAAACTTTCATTCATTAGGATTTTCTGTGCTGCATGTATTAAATACAAACTGAGCTGGGATTCCAAATTAAAAACGTGTTAAAAGCCATGATCGCATGTAAGGGGCAAGAATTTAACCTACTTGTAGGAGGATTTGTGATTACTGACAGCAGGGAAGTCCATCGGTCACATAGTGAAAAAGAATGGCTTACTGCTCCCTCTAGTGGCTGAAAAACACATTGACTTTAGTCAGGTATTGGAAAGACATACTGAGTATATCTTAACGTAATAAACTGGCAAACATTGTACAGTTCAATGATAATTTCACGAGGAGGTTTTCAAGTGATCAGTGTGTATATATATGAATATATTTTTGGAAACTTTCGCAAATCTTTTTGCAAAATGTAATTGGATTAAAGGAAAATATAGAGGTTATGCCACGTGTTTATGTTATTATAATACAAGCTACATGTTTGTTCGTATTTATGATTGAAACGAGCACGTCATGCCTATGAAGGCATGGCTACTATTATTTAATAACTGAAAAAAATAGATTGAACAGAATCATCCTCCATTACAAATGAGTCTCACAAAAGGTGGCCTAAAAGGAATCAGGACACAGACGTCTTGCTTGCAGCCGGTTGAAGTGAAACACGTTAAGTTTTTCTTGAAGATAACCATTGTTGATTTAGAGGCTAATTCAGTGTGGAGGTCAGCCTGATTCATGCAGGCCTCAGACTTTAGACCGAAAACATTTCCGGACACGTGCCACACCAAACCACTAACAAAGTGTTACGGAAAGCTCAGGACGCACAAACTGGCTCATGATCACCATTACCGAACACCCCCTGGGCCTCTTGTGATCAGGCCTCATTTGTTCTTTCCACGCGCTTGGCATGCATAAATTCTGCTTGTCAACTTGACACTTGTTTATGCTAAAGTCTCTGCCCTCTGGAGATCAAGAGGTCTGCCTCAATCCTGACAAGCAGCAGCATTCCCCCATAAATATAACGAACGCTCGTGTTGTGGCCGGAGTGCCAGGATGCTCCTCAACGCCACCGTCCCTCTGTCGGTGGATTTCGACACTCCGGGAGACTTCCTCATCTTCATTTTCCACATCCTGTTCGCCACAAGCGCCGTGCTCGTCGCCGGCTCGGTGGTCATCGGGATATCCTTCACCCGGTCCCTGCGAGGCCAGAACCGTTTCATATTCATGCTGAACACAAGCATCAGCGACACCCTGACCGGCTTCTCGGTCTACTACCTCGGCCTCTTCGACGTCCAAGAGGGTTACCCCTCGAGGAATGGGACGTATTACATTCTGCCCTCATTTCTAGGAGTCAATGTGTTGACTTTCCTCTTCGCTCAGTTTGACCGCTACTTCGCCGTGTGCCATCCTTTCTTTTACAATCGCTTCATAACGAGATCTTTGGTTGTTGGGATTTGCGCGTTCTGCTGGATTTACACATACACTATCCTCACGGTGCAGAACATGGTGCCCATTTCAAAGGCGGCGCAGATAAACGCGTTTGGTGTGATGATCCTGCAGATTATAGTGGTCATTAAAGTGTTGATGACAGTTAAATTATACATCATAGCCAGGAATCATCTGGTGAGAGAGGCACCCAGTGCTGAGAGGGACAACAAAAAGGAGTCACTGCGCATCATTGTGTTTGTGGTTATTTGCTTCTTGGCTCTGTGGTGTCCATCCTTTGTCAATATCATTGTCAGACAGTTGACGAGGAAAGGTCTGAGGTTTAGGAATGAAGCCACTAACCTGTTTGCCATCATGGCACGCCTGAACGCGCTGGTCACTCCGGCTCTGTACGTGTGGGGCAGCCCGGCGCTGCGGGGGGCCGTGTGGAGAACAGTGTGGCGGTGGCTCTGCCCCTGGCGGAGGACGAGGTAAGAGTCGGTCTCAACACCCGGTGCGATTAACTTTATATCTGTTTTAGGCAGCTTTTTTTTTTTTTTTTTTTTTTTTTTTTTTAATTGTCCAGTGTTGTGTGTGAATAAGAAATATATAAGATACTTACTGTAACTCTCTCTCTGACCTCAACCCCCCTCCCTCTCTTTCAGAATCGGCATTAACTTGGATGGAATGAAGAACAAATTCTGACAATGCCGCGAGCATCGACGTCCTCATAAAGTGTCATTAATGGAAAACATCACGAGATCACGAGAAAATGACACGTGTTTCAGTCACTTTTGAATAAATGTGAGTACTCAATCGACGTGTTTTGAACAGAAAGAATATGACTGAAAGAAAAACGCACTTGACAGATTGACCAGTTGACCTTTTTTGTTGGAATTCAGGTTTGATATCAAAAGTGAAATATGGACCGTGTTTGAGATGAAGACAGTTGGTGGAAAATTCGCCACTGCTGCATATTTCGAGGGCAATTCATGACGGTTTGGGGCTGACATTTCATTTTGAAACAAACACACCTGTTAATACTTGTCAAAACTCTTTACAGAATAAAATTTTTTGAATAACAATACTCGCTGCCACTCCCGCAGTTGTCTGTGCAGGATTAAGTATTAAGTGCAGCGGCGAACTGTAACGTTTTGTTGGTTTATTCTGACGTATTTGTCCTGATCGTGAGATATTAAGCTGCGAAGCTCTTTCCCACTTGCAACATGAATTGACGCACAAGGTGTAACGAAAAAAGAAAGATTATAACCACTAGGAAATGGGTGCAGACGCAGTACTCTCAGACTGTAAGTGAGAGTTTCTGAAGGCAGAAAAAGAACATGCATTTACTAGAAAGACACAGCAGACCACTCTGAAGTGCCACACCAGCAGCACTCAATTAATAAGAGCGCAGACATGAACAACAAGCGAAGAACCGTTAATCAAAAGAAGTAGTTAATATAAAACTGCATAAACATGTTTAAGTTTATTTCTGCCAGCCGCAGATTCAGGACCATGGTCAGCGGCGGGGCGCGGATAACGTGTTCCGGGTTGCGGCAGCGCACCGCGGACAGCTCGGTTACCGCCTGCCGCAGGTTCAGCACCACGGTCAGCGCCAGATTATTGTTATCGACAACAGTTCGTGGTTGTAGTGGCAGAAGGCTCAACTTTAATTATAATAACTATGTAGTTATGTTTCTATTGTTCGTTGAATTTAAAAAAAAAAAAAAAAAAAGGAAAATGGGGAAATAAAGAGAGAAAATAATGGAAATAAAAGTGATCTCACAGGGCGATGGGACGTCCTCACCCTCATGGTCATTGTCTCCTCCTATTCCATCCCCAAACGACATGTCTGATGTCTTGATTTAAAAAAAGAAAAACCAATATATATGTGAGTGTAAAACACAGGTGCCACTCTCGCGTTCTCGTCGCAGTTCAGGTTTGACCGCTTCTACTGTGCACGCTCATCAATACCATGTCGCGCAACGCAACGCTCGTGCCTCTGTCCGTTGACTTTGACAGTCCGGGTGATTATTTTCTTTTCATTTTTCACATCTTGGTCGGGGTTAGCACCGTGCTCGTGGCCAGTTCCGTGGCATATGCCATTATTAATACCCGTGCACTTTTAAGACAAAATCGGTTTATATTTATGCTGAATACGAGCATTAGTGACACAATGACCGGCTGCGGCATTTTCTATCAGTTCCTCTTCGATGTGCGAACGGGCTTCCCGTCTAAAAATGGTACTTATTACATTTTACCATCTCTGCTCGGAGTCAACATCATGACGTTTCTCTTCGCTCAGTTTGACAGATATTTTGCCGTGTGTCATCCATTCTTTTACGGTCGTTTCATCAGCACGAGAGTGGTTATATGTGTCAACGTGTACAGCTGGGTGCACGTCTACGGTCAGCTGCTCATTCAGCACGTGGTGCCACTTTCCAAAGCCATAGAGATCGCAACGTACAGCAGAATCAGTTTGATGGTGATTATTTTCACAAAAATAACCATGACAGTCAAGCTGCTCATCGTGACGAGGTACCAGCTGCTGCGAGAGCCGCAGGGCCCGGAGAGAGACAGTAAGAGAGAGTCCTTGCTGATCGTAGTGGTGGTCGTCGTGTTTTTTCTGCTGCTGTGGGGCCCCTCCGTGCTCTATACCATACTGTCTTCGTTGACTGGCAAATATGTAGTCATGAAAAACGACGCCGTTAACCCGATGAAAATTCTATCCAGGAGCAACGCCCTGTGCACGCCGTCCCTCTACCTGTGCGCGAGCCCCTCACTCAGGACTGCCGTGCGGAAAAATGTGTTCAGCAAAACCTGCTGCTGCAAACGACCCAAAAGGTCGGTATATCGATAAGATAACGCCTCTATATGCTACTGATGCGGAACAGCTTTGGATGAACAGATATATTGCCCAGATTAGGTTTTTTTTTTTTTTTGTCAGTATGAAGGAAAGTCGCAAAATGTTGATAATGATGTAATGACGTATAAGGCGACGTATTTCATGTGTATTCCGCCAAAATATCCACTCACGCAGTGTCTGCTGGCGCAAATAAAGCACAACTAAACGTAGGCCTGTAATTTGGGTGAAAACGTTGCCTGTGACCAGACAGAAATGCAAACAACAATTAGGTTTGTCATCACAAAGCGCACCTAACTGGGAAACAAACTGGTGAAAAACAAAACAAAACAAAAAAACATAAACAAAAACAAACAAAAAAACATAATTTCTATGACACAGGGTTGCCACAGCCTTGTAAAACGGACACGTGGTTAAAACTATATACGCCGTGGAAATATGAGGCCTGTTATCAACCCTGTGAAAGATCCATCATTTTAGACATGATTTTTCCTTTAAGTCTGAGATTATGACGACAAAAATCCCCAAACCTAAAACAGTTTTTATTCTGTTGCAGTGCAATTTGATTTAACGTTCTTGATTTAATGGCAGCTCTTTAAATTGACTATTGTTGAATATCCAAGTCAGCTTGAATTTAAATTGTTTTTTTCAAATAAGCTATCAAACAAATAATGTCACCCAGGCAAAAGACGAGGCAAGAACATCCACATGGAGTTGTTTTAGCTTCACATGCTGTAGGAATAAAGAAGAATATGAAATGTTGTCACCCGTACATTTGGTGGCAAATACGCTCGATAATGGCATGTCAAAAAATTCCTGTACATAATAATAGTAATAATATTAGTATAAAAAATTGATGAGCACGTTCTCTTCCTACAGGATTGATCAGGTTGACGTGATGATCTGGAGGTTTTCACAGTGACAAAGAGCTCCTCTTCCTGTCCTCCTGAGTGTTCACATAGTTAGACTGCAGGTTTGTGGAAGTGTTATGTAATTCTGACGATATTATTTTGTTTGTTTGTTGTACTGTAGGCCTCCTGTACAGCTTTATTTCAGTTCGAGCAATGAGTAAAATCTTCAGCAGCCTGTGTATTTAGAAAGCCAGGGAGTAACATGAGTGTGTAAGGCCTCATTCCCACCTGACAATAGTGAAAATAGCAAATCTACTCTGCACACTTCGCTAAAGTATCTGGATTTGAACAAATTCACATGAATTTATTTCCTTGCATCAAGAAGCACACAAGGAAAATCTTAAAGATGGACAAATGCAGTCTTAATGACAGCTGACGTTATTTCTAAAAGTGATTACATGATGTGTAACACCAACCAAATGTGCTGGATCCAAAATAAAAATTATCATTAAAAAAAAATCACATTTATTAGTCATTATTTATTTTGTAATGTTCTGTGCTTTCATGTTTTTCTATTCTCTTTTAAATATGTTACATTTGCATCACACTGAATGGTCTTTCTATTTTACATGAAGTACTTTAACTTGCACTGGTGTATACAATGTGAAAAAACATCCAAAAAACCAAAATAAAAATACACACACACACACACACACACACACACACACACACACACACACACAAATCTTTTCATACAAGTCCCAGACTGTGTTAACTGCAAAAGCAGCCTAACAGCGACTCAAGGTCCTCTAGTATTTTAATCTAGCCATGCGCATTGTTTTCTGTCTTGTTCTCATGTTTGATATTATCTGAATACGAATTTATTTGTAGAAGGAAAAAAAAGGCAGAAAAGTGCTATGAAAAGGGAGATTAGGTCATGGCTCATGGGAGGGGCGGTGCTTCAATCAGCTTTATAAAGTCATTACATTAAGTGCATTATTGAAACAATGCTCCTCTCCAACATCACAGAGTCTGTGACAGGAGGGGTCCCTCTCTCGGTGAACTTCGACAGTCCTGAGGATTATTTCATCTTTATTTTCCAGATTTTATTCGCCTCCAGCGCTGTTCTCTTGGCCGGACCTGTGGTCATTACCATCCTGGCCACCAGAGCGCTGCGCCTCCAGAACAGGTTCATTTTCATGTTGAACACCAGCATCTGTGATACGCTGGTCGGGTTCTCTGTGTATTATCTGGGTCTGTTTGATGTCCAGGAGGGATATCCGTCTAGAAACGGAACTTATAATGTTCTACCGTCACTTTTAGGGGTCAATTTACTGACGTTTTTGTTCGCACAGTTTGACCGGTATTTCGCCGTTTGTCATCCATTCATCTACATGCGCTTCATCACCCGGCGGGTGGTCATCACTGCAAACGTCTACTGTTGGCTTCATGTGTCCACTCAGTTGATAATTTTACAAAACTTACCACTTTCCAAATCAATACAAATGTATGTTTTCAGTATTGTCAGCTTACAAGTGATTGTGCTCACCAAAGTGGTCATGACCATTAAACTGTATGTTGTCGCCAAGTACCAGCTTGAAAAAAACCCTCCCAGCGCCGAGAGAGAAAACAACAAGGAATCCTTAAGAATCATCATTTTTGTTGTCATAAGTTTCTTGTTGTTGTGGTGCCCCTCGTTTGTTAATATCGTCCTCAGACTGCTGATGGGAGGAGGGCTGACATTTAGGAACGAGG
Organism: Chaetodon auriga; assembly: GCF_051107435.1. Lineage (NCBI taxonomy): Eukaryota > Metazoa > Chordata > Actinopteri > Chaetodontiformes > Chaetodontidae > Chaetodon > Chaetodon auriga. The sequence continues at coordinate 15,214,614 of NC_135078.1, read as the reverse complement.
CCACCAATATTTTCGCCATCATGGCTCGTTTGAACGCTGTGTGCACGCCGGCGGTGTACCTGTGGGGGAGTCCGGCTCTGAGGGAGGCCATGGCGAGGACAGTGTGGGGCAGAGTGTGTCCGGGTTGCCAGAGGAGGTAAGAGGTTGGATAAATGCACCGTATAACAAAGATGGAGTTCATTTCTGTCTGGAGTAAACATGCACTGAGCGGCTCTTTGTCCGCTCCTTTCTCAGAGTTGGCTCCTGTTCTGTGAAGGGAAACGGCAAAGGAAGGCCCCTGAAGACCCGCTGAACGGTTTGTTAACCCGGGACTCATCAGCAGCGACTGCGAGGCTTCGGTGGAAAATGACTGCAACAAATATTCAAACTGTAAATGTCGTTACAAATAAATGAAATAATTTAATTTGTCACATAGTGTGTTTTCTGCATGTCCCTGCACCTTGCACTGCAGTTTGCTGTTTACTGTCGCAGTATAAGAGTAAAAGATATGGATCCCCTCCCAGAAAACTAATGATTGGACTTCATCTATTTTTCTAAACTCAGCCCTTGTATAGTATTTTGAAGTATTACAGGGGAAGTTTTTTCCTTTTTACCTGTCGTGCGTTGTGTCTGTACAGCTCCTGCAGCGTATATGAAGCCGCGAGCCAGGCCATGTGAATTTTGCTCTGAGTTCAAATATGCGACTATTTGATTGTACATTATTTACTCTTTGTTATTTATAAGTAAAGAAGCTGCATTAGAGTCACTCTCTCATCTGTCTTTGTATTTCATGCAGTTGTCCTATGAACGCTTTTTAACAATGTGGTTAAATACAATGGAATATGACACATTAACGCTACAGCATCCTATAAAATGACCTGGATTTTTCGTTAAGGTTAGTTTCAACTTATTATTATTATTATTATTATTATTATTATTATTATTATTATTATTATTATTAAAGTCGATATATTTGACATTGCTGCTGGACTTAAATATACAGTGTTTAACATCTTAAAATCATTTTACTTTATTTCCTAATTCATATTGCAAAGACAATAAAATACTGTAGAACAGTACAGCTGAGTGCTCTAAGTGTCAAACTCTTAGTGAATACTGCCAGTTTTCTCGACTAAGATACAACAAAACTTTTAATCCGTGTTCAGAGTTTTATTGCAGAGACCGCAGTGACACTGAATCCCAATGAATTATTGAGCCTCGTGCTGTGCCACATGATTGACAGGTCAATGTAGACAGTTGCTGTTCAAGTTACAAACCAAACCGACGAATAAGTGATAAATAAAAGTATCAGTACATTGAAAGGAAACGTATCCGCTTTAAAACAGAGTTTGAAGTCCACAGGCAATAATATCTTACCAAAAACTGCAAACCAGGAGCGCTTCAGAGCCGGCTTCCTCCTGATTTTAAAGACCACAGCACCCTCTGGTGGTGCTTCTGGATAATCTACCTCAAACCAACCACATCAAACTCTTGGAAATAAGCATGGACCGTTAATGAGCAATGTGCGGCATTCTGCTCAAATGTGTTTACAAGGCAATTATTAATATTAAGTGTTGTTTCCAGCAGGAAATAAGGAAGGAAGGAAACATGTTCATACCATTAAAATTAATTATTTCTATATTGTTGCTGCATCAGGATGAGGACACAAGTGGATAAAAACCAGATGCGTTGCATGTGAGGGGGAAAACTTACTTATTACTACTACTACTGTCATCAAATGTTAGCCTAAATTCACTACAGGACTACTGCGTGAGGTGTTACAGACCGCAAGAAACATTAGATCATGGCATCCCAAGAGATCAAGTCTGGTGACTTCACGGCACAAGAGGTCCTGGATATAAAATAGTGCTTGCACTTGAGAAGCGCTTGCACATGAAAAATGCTCCTCTCCAACATCACAGAGTCTGTGACAGGAGGGGTCCCCCTTTCGGTGAACTTCGACAGTCCTGAGGATTATTTCATCTTTATTTTCCAGATTTTATTCGCTACAACCACAGTTCTCGTAGCCGGAACAGTGGTCGTTGGCATCTCGGCCACCAGAGCGCTGCGCCTCCAGAACAGGTTCATTTTCATGTTGAACACCAGCATCTGTGATACGCTGGTCGGGTTCTCTGTGTATTATCTGGGTCTGTTTGATGTCCAGGAGGGATATCCTCCTAGAAACGGAACTTATAATGTTCTACCGTCGCTTTTAGGGGTCAATATACTGACGTTTTTATTTGCACAGTTTGACCGGTACTTTGCTGTGTGCCATCCTTTCATCTACAGCCGCTTCGTAACGCGACAGTTCGTGATAGGCATCAACATCTACTGCTGGGTTTATAATTTCGCTCACTTGCTCGCCAGGAATTTGCTGCCAATTTCCAAAGCGATCCAACTGTACGTGTTCAGCATTGTCTTCTTTCAACTAATCGTGCTCACCAAAGTGGTCATGACCATCAAACTGTACGTTATTGCCAGGTTCCACGTGGAGAGAGACCCTCCCAGCGCCGAGAGAGACAGCAAGAAGGAATCCTTGAGAATCATCATTTTCGTTGTCATCAGCTTCTTGGTGTTGTGGTGCCCCTCGTTTGTTAACATCATCATCAGATTTGTGGCGGGACGAGGGCTGACGTTTAGGAACGAGGCCACCAATCTTTTCGCCATCATGGCTCGTTTGAACGCCGTGTGCACGCCGTCGGTGTATATGTGGGGGAGTCCGGCTCTGAGGGAGGCCTCGATGAGGGCAGTGTGGAGCAGAGTGTGTCCAAGATGCAAGAGGAGGTAACGGGGAGAAAAACACAGTGGAGAAACTGTATACAGAGCTCACTACCATGTTGAAACTCATTTACATGTACTGTGATTTTGATGCATTGATGCAGTCGTTGCTTATTTAAATTGTCTGTAACCTCTCTCTGCAGAGTCGCCTCCTGTCATGGGAAGGGAGACGCCATAAAGTCATGGAAATAACAAAAACCTGAGGACTCCATTCAGGAGGTTATTCTAAAGAAAAGTGGGCTTCTTTTGCTGTCTCTCCCTCTCTCTCCCCCCTGCCTTTCTCTGCCTCTCAGTAATTTGGAGTGAAACCATATAACCTACTCAATATACAGTCAAAGAGTTTATATTCAAACATTATTTTCTGCAGTGTTTGAAACTTAACACGGTGGTGAGACGTAGATGTGTACTGGAGTTTCTATTCAGGGAAAGGGCCATAAATTGTTAAAAAAAAAAAAAAAAAAAAAAAAAAAAAGTTAAAGCCGAATGCTCAACAGGCGAGTTTCCACTTTAACTTTATTGATTTTTGTAAATATATGCTTGTTATGAACTTGATGACAGCAACATGTTTCAAGCTGGAACAGAAGCAACTCCAAAAACACCTGTTTGGAACATTCCACAGGTAATCAGGTTGATTGGTAACAGGTGATAGTGATTGGGTATGAAAGGGGCATCCTGGAAAGAATCAGTCGTTCACAAGCACGGATGGAGAGAGGTTACGACATGGGCTCAGGAACACTTCGGAAAACTGTTGTCAGCAAACAGTTTGTTTGCAAATGACTGCATTCTGTTTTTATCTACTTTTTGCACAGCGTCCCAACTCTATGTGCACCTTTATTTCGTAGATTGCTGAAAGCAGCATCGCTGTCCAGAAAGTGTGTGGTGCTGAATCGCGACAAGGTCTATTTTAAAACTTGTGGTGTTCAGAGCGCACAAGTCAAGCAGTTCTGGCTTCTGTGGTGTATTCTGTACTGGTGCTTTACGCAGGAGAGAGATGCGGAGGTAGGGCACAAACGTAGTGAAGAGGATCATACAAAGTGACATTTTCCCGGAGAGTTATTCAGTTACTGAGCATTAGTCATCGCAGTGACCGTCATGGCACTTGTTGATAAACGGGATTGAACGAAGGTCGTAGAGAAAAAAGCGAAGTATGTAGTTATGCAAATTCATTATTGATATGTTGAGTATGAAAACAAATACACAGACACCGATAAACTTTTCAGATACCAGTTTCCACTTTAAATGCACACATGAATAAACAATAAATAAATGCAGGCCTATTTTTCTCCCAGTGGAAATACAGTAAATGAAAGCACTTCTCACATATTTTATTCTTTGTGGATACACATGAAAGAAATGTTTGTTAACAGAAAGGATTACAGAATTGATTTTTGTGTTGAGGTCGAGCATGAAGTGCAAAGGCCAACACACACATGACCTCAGATTAAATGTTCCAGATTCAAACTTTTGCACAAATGAAGTTAAAGACACATAAATAAATGAATGGAATTCATTTTCCAAAAATAAATAAGAATTTTGGAGTGACTTGCAGCTACAGAAGCAAAGACCACATTTTGCAAGCTGCCTCCATCTTACTGGTTTTTCATCAATATGTGGAGCTTTCTGGGACATTAATATTTACAGTTTATAAATCAAAATTATCATATTACAGCATGTGGGGGAGGGCAAATCAAAGGGATAGGAAACATGCATTGCTTGCTCCTTGATTATCCACACCTGCTGTCAATACTCACTTGGCCTGGTTCTACATACACACATGTATTTGCAGATTTCCCTGTTGGCTTCCAGCATTTTTCCTAGTCCTTGTCTCATGGATGTTGACTTAGCTTTGTCATTTGGTGTTTTGGATTTTTACCTCCTTTATTTGTGTGCTCATGTCCGACTGCTCTCCAGTGTATGACTTCCTGGTGTACCAGTAAAGACTTTGCTTCTTTCAACTTCACCTCATGTCCTGAGTGTTTCTATGCACTTTCTGTACTGTCCTGAATCGCTGCAGAAACAGTCCATTAAAATACAAAGTGCAATTTTGGTGTAAGAAAAGTTTCACGCAAAAATTAATACGTGTAAACTACGATCAGATCAGGAGTCATCAGATGAACAAACTAGGGATATGTTGTATTACAAAAATGGTGGAAAACTGCCAATCAAGAGGACGGACTAAACGCACAGTAACTACTCTGGACATCAAAAGTACTACTTACTAACCAAACACCACATTATGTCAATCCTCTTTATTCAAACTGCTCTAAACATATTTTGAATCTGGACTCTTGAAATGTAAACATAAATGACCCTTAAGGGAATGAAAACAGAAGGGTTTTTTTGGTTGAATAAACACTTTATTATAATTTCACAAAATACCATGTTCGGGCAGACGTTAAACTTGATATAAATATTTTTTGAATAATACTAATACAGTAGAATTCAGCACTGGAGAGAAGCAAATGCACATGGTGCCATAACCGGCATCGCTGCAACCCGAAGCACAAAAAGACAAGACAAAAAATGTGTGTAAGGTCTTGAAAGTTGTACAGCCGTTTACCTCAGAAAGGCAATAAATGATGACAAAAAAAACATTTTATACTTATTAACATAGGAGATAACAAAGCTTATTTTTGGTCACCCTGTTTCAGTTCATGCAATTAAGCAGGAATTTCATAACATTTTTACAGTGAGAGGACGTTCCTGGACTGCTGCATTGCAGTGGAGTACAGTCAATGCTGACATGGCCTCATTTTTCTCCAGAGGCCTCAGCTTGTAGTATCTGACGACGGCACAACGAAATCGTGTATAATGGTCTTCTTTTTGTATGTGTTGTATTAGTGCACATCAAATGTTCCACAGCTTTACCACTAACCAGTCACCAACAGATCATCTGCACAGAAGTTGCTGGAGACAACTCAAACCTAGACAGACTCATTATCCTCAAAACCAACGGATAATTCAATCAAATTCAGCTACGGAGAAGCACACGTTTCTTCCTGAGTTTGTCTGTCCTCACCGGGTTCACAGCTCTGGCAAAGAGTCCATTTGGACGCTGCTAAAAGGTTTGCTCCACATGCCTCTGAACGTGCATTTAGGTGTCACATGATCGTGTGTACATATGTTAATTTCACTAGTTCACCACCAGTGCCCGTAAATTTGTTTAACCACCGTCAAATCATTTCCATGTGAGGCTGTGAGTTTCTCCACTGCTGGCAGGATGTTCACTGATGAAAGAGTGTTTACTGAGTGAGGAAATGTGTGCGTTATTTCTACCACAGTGTCCAGGGGGGCTGCTTCAGTGGGAATGAGGCCAAAGAGGAAACATTGACAGGAATGGAAATGACAGCCCACGGCAGTGCAAGTCTCTGAAGAGATCGTCTGATCATCATCCTGGAACACATGGAAAATGGGAGAAAATCATAACCACTTTTTAAAATTTGGTCCAAAAACAACATGCAAATATGTAAAGTTTATAAGAAAGCTGTCACTTCAGGAGATGTTTCATTACTGTAAAGGCTGTGGGGCCCTCTAACATTTTGGGGAGTGCTACACTATTCAAACAGAATATTATTATTATTATCTTATTTAAAATAAATAACAATGAAACAGGTCTGAATGATAGTTTGCGTGTCTGCACAGGTCTTACCCATCACGTCCCAGCAGGAATAGAGCAGGTATGCTTGGTATGGCAGTGCTTCCATCAGCGATCATATCAAGGTACTGACTGTCATTGTCCTCTGCATTATCAGCAATCAAAACAGCTTTGCCTCCTGCTTCCTCTACATGGCGGGTCTTCTGTACAAAGGAGCAGCCTCTGGAGTGCACATAAAAACAGTGAAAGAAATGTGAGAAACCATTTTAAAACGTGCCTGCAAACACAACCCGTAACACTCCCAGTGATCTGAAGTCATGCATCCGTTCACACTCTATCGTCCCATAAAGGACACAGTACAAATGTTCACAAAAGACTCAGGTCTGCAAGTGTAATTCTCTACAGATGACGCTTAATCTACTTAAACAAGACTAGGTTTGTCACATTTTTCTATCATTATTAGGGCCCTTCACTTTGTGTTAACACTGGGTATTCAACACAGCATAAGTCTCTTGGTATTTCATGGAAAGCCAGACTAACAGCTTAATGCAAGTAAGCCTGTAACTATGTCGAAATGTCTTTACAACTGAGGGCTACAAGTCAGAGCCAATATCTCGTGTTTGCAAAGCAGGATCAAACCCATGTGTAACTCATTTTGGGGATGGAGTTGTGCAGTCAGGTCTGTTAAAGTGTGTTGACCCTTAATTGTTAAACATTGTTTTATTGCTGTTCAGACAGGAAGCCAGGGACAGGGCTGGGCTGTACCCTGATACATGCTGCTACAATGACCCCAGTCAAAAGTGCAGGTAATGTGATGCTCTCTTAGCCACTCTGTTAGTCAGGTCTTCAGTGTACCTCCCTCCCCACCCATCCTCTGCCAAATGGCACCATCCATGCTTACAGTCCCAGTTTCCCACTTCTTGTTTGTGCTTCTATGTCTTACACAGGTGAAGCTGTAGGCGCTGAGGTTTGTGAACATACCCCCTTTGGACCAGGATTACTTGTCCCTGGATGATTTCTCTGTCCTCCAGTTCTGAGCAGCCGTCTGCTGGGTCTGCCGGCACCAGGAAGATCTCATCATAAGATGATGTCTGGAGACCAAAGGAGAGAAGAGGTGTATGATTAGATGGGGAACGCACAGGTGTCTGGACAATTTGGCCAACAGATGAAATTCAGAAGAAGGCAGAGTACTAACAAAATCCCCTCCGAAGTCTTTAGCAGGTGCTGCACTGAAGATGTAACCTATCTCCTCTGGACTGATGATCCGGAAATAAAGCAGTTCATTGATCCCAAGACCTGGAGCAGACCCAAAAAGAAACACGACTAGGTTATTTCAGAGATGTGAGGAACTGCCTCGTCCAGAGTGATGTCAGTGCTGGCAAACCACAGTGATGTGGGATGGAAATTCGCAGGGAATATGAGACACCGCACCTGTACACTTCACTCACAACAGACAAAACGCGAAGGCTACGACAAAAACCTCCGCGAGCTCCTGAGAGCCTTCAGCTAACAGCGACCCTTTAGCTGAATTAGCTGCTTACTAGCATGTGAGACTTGCCTCCGCCCCCCACTCTCACCTGACATGCGACGGAACTGCACGAAAACACTCCAGAGGTATAAAACTAAAGCTGTTGTCCGAACAACCTTTGCCATGTTCAAGACATTTATAGCGCTCCCCAACGCTACGAAGACGAGACTGCATATGAAAGCGCTCCTTTGTCCATATGAAGCTAGCTGTCGTTATGTCAGTGAACAACAGAGCGGCAGGTTAGCAACCACTTCCGCGCCCACTCACGTGCACATGCGTAGACGGCAAAGCCGGACTGAAAGGCTGGAGGGTCACGGGGCTGCTGGGCCCCATTGACAGTGAGCCACCACACCACGCACAATGCTAAGACTCCGACACACAACCAGGTAACTGGAAATCAGCCAACATTCATTTTATTATTTACCCCTGTAATTTTCCTACTGACAAGCCAGACGTCACTTTGGTGAATATGCAACATGAGGCCCTCTTCAAGGCGGGGTCTCAAAACTGGTTCATAAGCATTGCAAGAGCTGATCCTCAGTTAATGTTGTGTTTTGTTGTTGCAGATTTTGTTCCAATGCAATTTGCTATTAAATTATTATTAACCAGTTGACTCACAGTAATTAGTTATCGAAATGCCTTGAAATGTAATGTGTGGGTGCAATGCTTATGTGTAATATTCAGCCAGATATCAGTTAAATTTTAGTTATATTAAAAGACATTTGCACAGAAAATTGCATGAAGTGAAGATGTTAGTGGAGTGGGGGGTGGCGGCTTGCAATTCTAATGTCTTGTGAGATTGTCATACAAATGAAATGAGACAGTTCAATTGCAATCTTTTCTCTCTAGCTGCAAAATTCCCACATTTCAGGAATAATACTAGTATTACTACTATGGCAATGATAACAACAACAACAATAGTAGTAGTAGTAATAAACAATAATCACATGAAGCTTGAGATGCACAATAACAGCAATGAAATAAAATACAGACAAGAACTGAACATTATAACCCTCATGAATGTTGCACGGCTGCTGCATTAGACTGCGTTCTTGAATCTTTCTTCAAGAATTTGACAAATTAAATCTGAGGTACAGTTGCATTTCTTTGTATATATTCATCCCAAATAGATGATTTAAGATGCCTGGTTCCTTCCAGCATCTTTGTTCCTTTTTTTCTTCCCTCTCTTCTTGCAGCGGTCCAAGTACCCAGGTGGCAACTCTGGACAGCAAGACTTTGCTGTGTTTTTGCATCTACAAAGGTTCTTTGTCCCTGTCCTCACCTGCAATGAGGTAATGACAGATTAGGGTCTGAAATAATGGCAAGAGAATTGAATAAGCACAGCTTTCAATCATACAAACCTTAACGTCTGAAATTCAATCTGTTTCTGTAAGTTCTGGCTATGAATATTAAGAATGACTCCTGTTACAACACTGTTTGGCCATTTTCAGTGCCATGAAATATTACATGACCTTCACACTGAATCATGTTGTTCCCTGCATAACAGTGTCATTTACTGCTCAAGCTCTAAGCCACATAAACTCTGCTCCACGCGTCTCCAGCTATGTGAGGTCAGGCTCTCAGGGAAATAATCTTTTGTCTATTAATCCACTGTCAGCAAATTGATTTGATACTTTTTAAGGTGTGGGACAATCTAAAACAAATATTCTTTTTGTTTTTTCTTTTAGCATATCCACCGATTTTTAGTTGCATCAAAATATACCTGCTAATGTCACAATTTTATACATTAAATGGAAAAAAAAAAAAAAAAAAAGAAAATACAGAATCACTGTGTAACTGATGCTGTAATCTGAGCTCTCCTTCAATGCATTTGTCATTTATAACAAATCTGGCTGCTGAAGGAGGTGCAATATTTTGCTGTTTGTGAGCTATAGCTGGTGCCTTAGAGGGTCTTACTACTGTGTAGCTGACAGTCACTGAGACAGAGTGTCTTGTTGTTAGCCTGACAGTCTTTACTGTCTGGATTTTTCTGTTCAATAGGTGCTAGACATGTAATGCTAGGTTTTACTACCAAAACTAGATGATAGAATCAAATAGAGCATTCGTTGCTGAAAAACTACAGCACTATTGCTCATTTATTACCAGCTAAAAAAAAAAAAAAAAAGCCAGCCATTATAATTGTGACCCATGTAATAGTGATTAGTAATTAAAAGCACTAGCATCTAATTTTGTTTCTGTTAATTTCCGTTTTAGTGTATATTTTACAGAAGCTCTATTTATTATAGGTGACCTCAGAAATTAGTAATCATCTGTTGCCAAACATACTGTGCTGTAGGGGGTTTCCGCTCTGTCAGTAATTGTACAAATGACATAAGTGACACACAAATGAAGAAGGAACATATATAAGGAAGGAAGCACAAAGCTGATTTAATAGCCCTTTGTTTTGCACAGCACCAAACCACCAAAATACACAGAAACACCAACACACTTATACAGAAATAGCAGGGACTAGAAACAGTCAGAATGGCCCTGGACTCCTTCAGTTGAAATGCAATTTTAACTTCTGATTCACATTAGATATGGCATTATGTATGTGTCCTTAGATTTTAACATCCTTAAATGGACAAAACTATGGATACTCATGTTGCAAGATTTGGTCCGAATGAAATCCCTACATTTTTTGCTGATAGATACAAGTTTATATTGAATCACAGAACTGTCTGTGTTGTAAGTTAACAGGTAACAGTGACTGTGTTTAGTGTCTACATTTCCTAGGGACCTCCATTAATCCTGAGAAGGACCTCTGGTGGTTACTCGGCCCCTACAGCTGAGCTTTTGTCAGCAAGAAAGAATACTTTTTTTTTTCACATTTCATAAATAAATACATAAATAAATAGTTTGAGTTATGAGTCATAAATAAAAATGTATAATAAAAGTGTGCTGTACTGATGTCCTATCATCAAACAAAACTCTGGACTTATTACTGAGCTTCAGGTGAATGCTGTGTTATCTCTTTGCCATCAGTGTGTGACAGCCAAACACAGTGAAAAACAGCAGGTGAGGGGACATGAGAGGACATTGTAGATGTGTAAGAACACAGAAAGAGCAGGAGCAGACAGGGCTGGGCTCAAGTAATGTCAGTAGGTTACATTTTTCCAGGGAGTCCACTGGCTCCAGGTGGAGAGCACAAACGAGTCTCTGGAGCGAACCCTCAGCATGCTTATCCTCTTCGTGATCAGAGCGGACGAAGAGCGTTCAGTCTAAAGGCAAACAGATCGCATGGTAAGACAACCAAATGGACAGAATGACAGACATGGAGGACTCATCAGACTTCGATTCAGCGCAAGCTTGTACGTACCTTGCCGTTATCTTTCAACATGTACTCAATCTCGTGTTCCAGGCTGAAGAAGCTGTGAGGAGTCGACCAGCTGGATGGTGGATCAATGGACACGTTCAGGGCCTGCTGCACCTTCTGACACCTGACAATCTGGGGACTATCGGGTTGAACTGGACAGAAGCAAAAGGACAGTAAAAACAAAAAGGCAGTAAGGAATCATGACAGTATATATGTAATTTAACACATATTTCTCTGAAATAGTCACATTTATTTACAGAGAGGATTTACTGATGAGCAATAGCATGGCATATATAGCTGCTATAGCTGTTTTTGCACTGTTAGTAATTGTCTGAAAATCATTTCATTTTACACTGACTTTAAATAACTTGCTAATGTGTACAATAAGTCGTTTTACTTCAGAAAGTAACTTTACTGAACTATTTATCATTGGAACCAAATGTTTGATTTCATCTGTCCAGACCAGTTTCCTCATAACTGAATGATATCCTGACTTTTTTGATTTTGCAGAAGATACTGTTTACTGTTGAATCTTGATAATCTTCTGTTGAATGCCTTTGATGTAGCCGGGTTTCACTCAGCTTACCGATGTCTCTGAGATAAAATCTCTTTGTTGTCCTGAGGATGGAGAGGCTGTTGACTGCCTCTGCAGTGACTTCGAGCATGGTGCTTTCCTCAGCGTAGGGGGAGAGGGAATGGGACAGCTCAAACTGGAATCCCCCATCTGGGAGCTGATCACCGCTGTTGACCCAGTCACACAACCTCCCACCTTCAGTGCTACAGAGACAAGCAGCAAAACCCTGATATGTAACTGAGAAAAGTACAATTCTGTCTGCTTGTTGGTTCATCTTTATACACCTTATTCAACTCTTCTAGCCTACACATTACTACAGTAATTTGTCTTTTTTTTTTTCTTTACCAGTTATGGCCCAGCCCAAAGCGCACTGCATCGTATCCACTGTCGGTCCACTTACAGATGAAGGTACAGTCATAAGACTTTGCCCGGCAAAGGATGAGAGAATCTATAAAAAAACACAATGTGGGTGAATACAAGCTGAAGTGAAAGTGTTTGGGCATTGCCACACCAACAAATGGAGAAGAAAATATCACTAAATGTGAGACATTTATGTTGGAAGTGCCTGATTGGATGGTTCAGTCTGTATTAACCCTCAGTCTCATCCTCTAGAGAGAGAAATATTCCACCCAGGCAGGCAGAGAGAGTTTCAAGACTTATCTTTTTAAGAGATTCCTGTCATTTAAAGTATGTAAACAGTAGAATAAATGGAAAATGAAAGAGTATCTCACCCAAGTCTTCTTCCTCCTCGGCCTCCAGCAGCAGATAGGTTGATGACAGCATCTCTCCTCCTCTCCAGCAGCTGTATTTTCCCAGCATAGGTGTATCTACGTCTGACATGGCCAGATTTTGACCGTCCTGCTGGACGTTGGCCTGTAAAAGGACATCCTCTATCTCTTCACCATGAAACTTCCATGTGACCGCTCCGTCAGTCTTCGTATCGCAGGTCAGTGTGACTGGATTTTTGTCATTCCTTTTTGCCACCACAACTGCACAAGCGTAGATATAAGCAGCCAGGGACAAACAGCACATGCACGAAAACACAAGATGAACAGATTTAGAACCACTCAAACGGTCAAAAGATTTGTATTAGAAAAAAAATATGTGGACCAGGAATAAGACGTACAGTTTTCTGGAAATTGGTTGAATCCATGTGCTCCTGTGAGGCTGATAAACAGAAGCCCAAATGTCCACAGTGACAAAGTCCTCTGAGGGATTGTGCGAGAGATTTGTCAATATTAATCATCACTTGCAGCAAAACTTGCGCAACTTACGAATTCTCCCTGAATTTCTTTAATATTTGTCCGTCTCATCTTCAACTGAGAAACAAAGTAAAAATCTGCTCATGGGACAATTGGCTCAAAACTGCAAGTTGAGAAAATGTGTTATGATAATGTCAAATGAAAAGAAAAGCTGGTGATTTACTCCTTATTCTGTCTATTCAAATATATAATTCCCTGCAGACTCCCAGCAGTCATGTCTTACCATTTGGATGAAGTTACACTGAAGTGACGCTGTGAAAAATCAAGAGCAGAAGTTCAGTCGTAGAAATCCTGATGACTGTAAGTCCAACTCCCCGCACCATTTTTATATATTGTTGAGTGCTTGCATCATCATCATCATCATCATCATCATCAACATCATCACCACCACCAATGCACTGGCACCTCTGGAGGTGAGACAGAAACTCAGTGATGTAGTAAACTGATAAGAGCCTACTGACAGTATGGACAGCAGTGTATTTCCTCTATACTGTTTTGCATGTCAAATTTTGTAAACAGATAAACTGTGAGTTTCGAATAAGGGACTGAGAGATGGAGATAAGAAGTGTTAAGAGTGGGTGTGCAGTGGGGTGGGGGGTTGCCCTTAGCCTTTAAACTGAAATATTACACCATCTGAGATGTACGGTATGTGATAAACAAACCTGGAATCACATGAACAGGACACACACACACACACACACATACCCACCCACACACAACCACACACACACACACACACACACATAGCCACCCACCCACACACACACACACACACACACACCAAAAACAGGTACATTTTTACTTGCTTTATTTAAAGAATGTTTGACATATATTTTTAAAAAACTGAACTAAATTACAAATACTTTTAATATTAATAAAGTGGACTGCAAGTGTGTTTTGAATGCTCATGAAGCTTGATCTCCACTGGTGTAGTACACTTAAAAGTTGTAAAAAGTTGCGCCAATTTAGCAACTATTTACACTTCAAGTACACTCAAGCAGGAGTACTTGAGTACACCTAAATATACTTGAAGGTATCAAGAATAGCACAAAGTGTACTTCGTGCATTTATGACTTTATAGACCAATCAGTCTTTTGATTGAAAAAATCATCAGATTCACTGAATCTGAAAAACACCGTCAGTTGCAGCCATTGAAGAGAAGTTGTGTCTAAGATATACTTACAGTGAAATATCTGCACCTGCGCGTCTTCACTTTAATAATATTTCCCTGATCCTAAATCTACTTCCTGACCCTTAATCGTGGACCCAAACCCCAGATATAACCCAGCATTTTCTTGGCCAACAAAATGAGATGACCGACAAAATGTACTCCTTTCAAAGGTTTTCTCCGATCCTGCCATCATTGTGAGGACATCTGATTCTCCCACACACACACACTCTCTCACACAGGACAAGAGCGAGAGGGGAAGACAGCAGGACTTTCCGTGCCCTTGATTTTAGTATGTAAGGTGCAATTCAATCTTTTTCTGCCAAATGTCAACTATGAAAAAAATAGACATTGAGGTCACAATCGAAAAACACTTTGCTCATGTGTTTACTCTCACACATACGTGACTCGTCTGATCCTGTCATGCTTTAAACTGTGAGTGAAACACTTCCATAGCAAACAAACCCTTGCAATTCATGTTTGCTGGAGGTCTGCATTAGTGTGTGGGGTTTTAACTATCTACCATCTATGGTATGACGTGCACATTTGAACCACATTTCTGACCTGACAATTCTGCGAAACCTCCATGGTCATATGAAATATTTGGTTTCAGGTTTCAGTTCCTTAAAAGCCTAAATGACATTATCAGAGGAGCATTTCATGTACTCGAATAACCCCCTGCGCCCACGTCTCTTTTTATTGTTTTTATTTCACTATAGTAACAGTGGTGCATGTTCACATCATTGATAATAATATAAAGCTACAAAAAAAAAAAAAAGGTCCAGCTATTTGAAACGTTCATGTCCAGGATTCAATTATCTCACAGTCCTACAGATGAATGCAGAGCAGGTAAATATACAAGCTGATTTATTTAATGAGGACAGGATGTGTAACTTCGAGTGGCTCTTCAGTGCTGGTCTCTACAGGGGTCTGACCATGATGAGAGCCGGTCAGGCGGGGACACAACTGTGTATTGTAAGCATATTAAATATATCATTCTATCACTGAATGTACATGATAGTGTCCCAATTAGTCTTATGAATTTAAACTATGAATGTATGTTTACATACCGGTAATGTAATATTCCATCTTTTTATTTTGTTTCAGTATCTATGCAGGTTTTAATGTAGCTGTGAGGAACATTTGTTCAACATGTACTCTCATTCACATCAAACATTTTCAACGGTGAAGAAATTCAAAGATTGTGCCACTCAACCTCTTATTAGTCAGATGACTGAATGTGGCCAAAGCCACAAAATCCCAGCTATTTTGGTGAGCTCAGTGTAGTCATTTTCACCAATGTTCAGCACTGTGCCTGGTCTGAGGTCATACAAAAACTGAAACAAACCCATCAAGACTGCCAAGGACAGTTTCAACATCCACCCTACAAAGTCATTCAATTAAAGGCTTAGACTGTGCACAGAGATATGAATATCACTGTGTGTGACTTACTGTGTGCTCCTAATTCCAAAAACCATTTTGGACCCTTTCAAACATCGAACTCACGTGGTACAGCTGAATGTATTATTACCCTAACCTGGCTGGATTGGCACCACAATGAGCATCACAGATATACTGCCAGCTGATATTTAGGAGCACCAATGGGCGAACCTCCCTCATGTGTAATGCCAGACGTGGGGTCACCTTAGCGCTGATGTTACAATGCTTTATGGACAAATTATAACCTTTTGATAACTTAATATGTTGCTGATGTTCCCACCAGAGCTTCAGTGATTTACAGATTTACAGAAAAGCTACAAGGAGCAGCACCGGCCTGTGTCTCTGACAGACAGCTCTACTATATGAAAACAGACTGGAAGTTTTCTGTCATGTTTCTCAGCCTTTGGTTTAATGGAAAAGACACATTTCAAATTTAACCAACACTGCTGTCTATGTCACGAGTTTGAATATTAATAAAACCAACAAAACTAAACAGAGAAATTTCAATGTAATCTTTATTACATGATTAATTCCACCAATACATTTTTGATGAGTGGGAATCACAATGCAGGAGAGACGGCGTGAGAAAGATGAAGGTTTGCACATTCCGCTGAATTAAATAACTTCACTTGTACTGCAGAACGAGGCAAATCAGGCAAAAGGATGGGTAGCACTTACCATAAAAAGTCAATTTTACTTGTCTGTCCAATTGTCAAGGTTACGATTAAAAAGCAATTTTTGTGTGTAGCCACAGAGCAATAACAGATGTGTAATTACAAAATGCTGCTGTGTCAAAGTGCAGCCCTTCAAACGGAGCCTTGGTTCGTTAGTTTGCCTCGTCCTTTGAAGCCTCGTCAAAGTTTTCAACAAGATCTGAAAACAGGGACAGGGAGGTAGAGAAGGGAGGACAGAAAACAGTAACAAAGGTAAGAAAATGTCTCAATAAGCATAAGATTTATTTAACATACAAAAAAAACTTCATTACTAAATCTGAATATAAGCAAAACTAACAGCCCTCTGAATGAACCCATTCAGTCGGTGACAGAGGCTCCTTTCTACATACACATCCAGATATAGTGAGACCAAACGGATTATACTGAACAAGATCATGTATGATCCATACTATCGGACTGTTCTGGACTGTTCATAATGCTGTTCTGTCAACGCTACAGTACTATACAGAATTAATGCAACCTTGTTTTAAAAAGGGGATGTGTAAATTTACTCACCTGGAACTTCATCATCCTCCTCTTCAGCAGCAACCATGGGGGCCTTGTTGTCTCCAGCTACAGGGAAGGGAAGAAGAACAAACAGCATATTGTTGATTGCCAGCAAAAAAAAAACAAACCCACGTATACGTGCCAACAGATGAGTAAAAAGTGTAGTGGGTACCTGGTTTGGGCAAAGTCTCTGCTAATCTCCTGAGGCTGGTAAGACTGTCGGCTCCCAGCTGGTTTAGGATTCCTGGGAGCATCTCTGTGAGCTGCTTGTTCTCAGCATGCCCTGTGATTGTAAAGGTGTTGGCAGCCAAGGAGGCCTGAACCTTAGGATTATTGAAGTGGATCACTGTCCCCTGGTTTGTGAACATGTTCACCTACAGAGGAAGACAAATGGGAGGGAGTTTGAGGTCAGTGTTGAACCAGACAACTGAACAGCTGGGAAGACTTCTTCATTTGCCACAAACACCCTTTTCAACAACACATTGCTTGTACGGTCCCCCACAAAAATGCGTAGCGCTTTATGTCACACATCACCAACTATCATATTTCATGGTGAAAATGTTTTCTGGGTTTCCCTCTCATGCCCTCTGGCTGCTCTGCCTCAACTCTTGTTGATTTATTAGGTTTCCTGATGGACAGATAGCTTTACTTGTTGCTAAACTAACCACAAATTGTTGCTGACTGTTGTTGCTGTTAGCTACGTAGCTCAGTTAGCCGTACAGCTAGGCCTGAAATTAAGTCATTTTTAGGGCAAGGCCACTTTAAACACAAATTTATTGGGGAACATCTCATTAATTCTTATTGTTATCTTTCAAAGATAAAATGAAGTCTATAAATGGGCTGAGGGTAATCAAAATTCATCTGAACAAGTTTCAACACCCATGCAGCTATTTTAAGTCACACTGATGAGAAACTTCTCTTCTTGTCACTAGATACACCGCAGACACACAGCAGTGGGCTGAAAGAGGAGGTTGTATTATATGGAGAAATATTTGCTGCTTTTGGTTGAGTAATTGTTAATGTTACTTGATAAAAGGGAAGCTTAAAAGGGCAACGAGAATGCTGAGCTGTCAAGTTTCATCAGGAGTTGTTAACATCACCATCAAGCACATCACGTTTCCGAAAGTAATTTACAAATACGCACATAAAGGGCAACTACTTACTGCATTTTGTTGTTTGAAACTGAGCACAACTAGCTGCTAAATAGCCTGATCAGCCACCATCAGTAATTAATACAATACATTATTACACTGTAAACACCAATAACTGACTGACTGTCTTCCTATCAATATCATCCATAAAGATAAACTGCAAACAGATTAACAGATTTCCAATTATGTCGCCTCAACTCCCTATCAGCCTCTGTTGGTTAACTGGACTCTTTTAGTGGAAGACGACTGTGGGAATGAGAGGCAAACCCTTTCAAAAATTAAGATTTCTCAATACAATATCTGCTGGATGGTGTATCAGATACATGCTGAAGTAAATGCCAACTCTTAAGCCTGTTAATTCCCCATGTAGCATCAGAGAAAAGACAGGGTGCCTCCTGTGAATGCATCAATAGTGAGTATTATGCATCTTTCGGATAATAACGCAGCAATATTACTATAAAATAGTGATGGGTTGTACCGTGCTGACACTTCGGAGCGTGTGTCGAGAAATCCCGGAAGTGTTTAGTGAAGCACGTATCGACGCTTGTGTCATTTAGGGCGAGTGATGTCACTGGTGACGTTTGAAGTCTCGCTGGTTCAGGAATTGGTTCGACTATCTGCGCGATTTATGAACGTATATATACCGCAATGGATCCGCTCACACTTCGGGGGTTAGTGTTGGCTATTTGTTGGTTTGTGTGTGACATAGAGGTGCATTTTGCTGGAGCCTGTGAGAAACAGAACGTTTCTTACAGCTGTGTGGGAACATCTTGATCTGATCTCCCCGCCAATAAAATAAGTACACTTTCAGTAACATTGTTTATGCGTTTTATGTTTGTTATGCAATGTACTATACTTTTCACTGTCTTTTCTTTTAATCGAAGGTGAAGTGTTTGTTGTGTGCTAAAGAACTGCAGTACAACAACAACACCTCATCAATGCTGAGGCATTTTCGTGCTTTGCATGAAAATAATGAGAGGAATGTGGCTGGACCCAGTCCATATTTTGTTTCTGAATATAAATGAGGGTCCTGAAGTTGCACAATCAAATTCACTGCCCTCTTCATGTTCACAAGCACATCCACTGCCCCTTACCTTGTTAAAACACTACAACAGTTTGAAAACAATTGTTCCCTTTACATTATGAGTTATTCAAACATTGACAAAATTATTTATTGATAAACATTTGACAAGTAATATTAGATTCCATTGTACTGAAGCCTGGAGAAATGAACCTTTTTGTGAACCTTTTGGCTGGAAGGCTTCAAGGCTTCAAGAAGCTTCATCTCGCCATCACTACTATAAAACTGATTACTGAACGCCGTATACAGATAAGTGGCAGTCAGATCCCACAGCAACTTATAAACTATGTACACTTGTGGTTAGCTGGCACTATGTATCAATACTTAGGTCATACAGTGTTTATTGTCACTTGTGCTTATCACACGTCAATTGTCAGCTAATCGTCAATTGTCAGCTAACATGTTAGCTGTTAATGCTCACCAAATGTTAATGTTGATGTCCAGCGTGACGACAGAGACAATAGAAAACATAAGTTTGTTTATTTGCTGCGTCACATGCAGTTTTGAATGAGGAGATGTGCAACTTTCTTTTAAGGGCACCGTGGCCAATTCAAAACAGGGCATGCCATATCAGCTGGGTGGTAGAAGGGGCATTACAGTCACACCCCAGGGCATGCATGGCACTGGTCTGGGTGTGGTATAATTCCTGGCCTGTAAGAGACTTCACTTGATGAGAATCGGATTATTTTTCCAGTCCAATTTCTGTCAAATTTGGCCTTTTCTATCATGTTATGTTTATGTTACGTTACATGTTACTCTCGTATTAACTGGGGAACCCTGAATTAAGAGCATCAACGTCATGAAGACCTGCCTGCCCACTTATGCTTGTATGTTTTGCTGTACCTCCTCAATGCCAGAGATGTTGTTGACTCCCAGTTTCTTGAGGGAGAACTGCAGCTTCTTGTCATCTGCTGTAGCTGTTCTGTGCACCACCTTCTTCTTTCTGCGGGCTGACCCCTAAGAGCACCACAATGAATGAGAATATATGAAATCCTAACCCAATGACAGGACAGGAAAAAACATTTTCTTTAAGTTACATGGCAGTTGGTACTACAACTCACCTTGCCGCCTATGCGGACTTGCGCCTGCAGTTTGGCGAGCTTCTCCTGGTTCATTATCGACTCCTTCATCTGACCAAGACACAGCATGTGGACATCATCAAATTTAATATTTGCTCACAAATCTCAGTCATTTGGGGGGGAAAAACTCACTTCACACAGACCTAGAAGGCATATGAAAGCACCAGCAGTCATTCCACACACATCACTGCACACTAATAGTTTGAACTTGCTATGAGAAATAAGTGATAGACAAATATTCAAAATAGCTTATAAATTTCCCTTTCATGACTAACAACTGGACAACTGATGAAGCTGTAAGCTCCTTATGTGTGATTTCAGCAGTTCACTGGAAACACAGGGGTTGTAATTTCAATGAAATGCCAAACCTTGAACTCCTCAAAATTCCCCCCGTCGTTTTGCCTTTTGGCACAGCAAACTAACAAGAATGCACAGCTGCCAGAAGGCCCAAAATAGCTGAACACTTCTTAGTCTCGACTCAAGCTCTGCATGAACCAAACAGAGGTTGTCAGCTAAAGTTAGTGCCTAAGTTAGGCTAGCAACGTTACCCAAAGAGAAATCAGGTAGCTGTTAACTAAACAAGCGCATACTTCCTATTGTGCCTTAACCAGAGTTTGTTCTGTGGGGTCATGCTTGATGTTTCAGCCTCCAAGTCTGCGAATCTTACTTTTTACGGGGTGCTATGACAGTTAGCGAGCCAAGCTAAACAGCTAGCTTAGGCCTCTTTAGCCTCTCCAACGTTCAAGTACAATTGACCTTTTCCCTTACACTTTTACGTGTCGTGTGACACGGGGAACTATTCCTTCTTTACGAAGTGAAAATGATATGAGCCTGCGATAGCTTAAAATGCTGCAGAGACGTGAACTGACCTGGGAGTGTGTAAACACGCGGGCCACACAGTCGACAGAGGCTCAGAGAAAGGAGCGAAGATCGGAAGTGACGTCTTCTGATCGATAACATGCCGGATGTGTTTTTCTAAACTCACGCTCGTAATTTAGTGTCATTCACACATTGATTTCTAGTGTTATGTTGGTAAATCTGATCTGTCACAGGAAAGTAATTAACTAATTTTTTGAATACAAGGTCACTTTTATTTTTTATGTCTGCGAAGATTCTCATTTATTTTTCTGGTTGAACCTTCATATATATTTCTAACAGCAGCTTAAAACATCTGTAATAAAATACAAGTTAAAACATTAATAAACGTAAATTGGTCAAATCAGTACCAGACTCCTCTCAGATTTCACTGAATAGGAAGATTTGGAGGATTAATTAAGTAATTTGTAGGCCTATAAAAAGTACAAGTGTCAGCCCACCGTCAGTAGTATTTAAAATATTCGATAAATGAAAATAGAAAGTGTTTGAGGTTAAAATGTAAATTGTGCATCCTTTCAGTGAACAATAAAGATATAACATCCCCAACGGAAGTCGTCACGTTTATCATCATGGCGTCCTCCAGTGCACCGAGAGGCAACGTGATAACTATTTAAAATGAGAACCTTTTGGTTTACGTGGATAACCAATATCGGTATCGTCTAATTTCAATACGTCATACTTAAAAAATAACTCTCCTTCACTCCTGGACCTTTCGTTCATAGGTGAGAATCATCAGAAATGCAGTTTAGCAGAAAATGCTAGCCGGCTAAAGCGCAATACGCTAACGGTAACTAACTTGTGCTCCAAGTACTGAACACGTTGGTTCAGGTATGTCTGTTAAGCTAGTTTTGTTTCCAAGCCATTTTCATTACGTGTGATTTTAGCTATCAGGAAAGGATTCACTGTGAAGCTAGATATTTCAAAACGTGTTTAGCTCTTAGTCGCACAGTCGTAAATCTTACTGCAGAACTCAACTGTCCCGAAATAGTGAAGTGGTTAGCTTAGCCTTCACGAGTTTGGTGGGTTGTGATGCTGTTTGATAAATCGAAAACGTGAACTCCGTTTCTCTTCATTCCATGTTGTTGAATTTCATGTCTGCTTTTTGCCGGTTGTGCTCTTGTGGATCAGGACAATAAAGGCTAATTAACATCTTACCGTCAGTTTACCACGTTGACCTTTGAATAGTTTTAAAATTGCAGAAATTACCTTACTCTATCCAGTCTGACTGTCGTAGTCTGTATCGGCTTGTTCCAGCTCATTGGTGAAGCTACATCATGTTTACACTGCGTGAAATTGTCATCACACTCTGCTTTTGTGGCTCCACCAATCCATCAAATGAAAAGTTTCTAGATGTTTTATGCATCTTTTTAAACAGATTCCCCTTGACATATAACTTTTAGATCTAAATTGAAACTTAAAATACATTTCTGTGGGTTTGACATTGCACCTATGAACAGGTCAGTGGGGCTTAATGGTTTAATTTACCCAGGTGTCATATCTCTTACTATATGTTAATATCCATGTTCTTATTTTGTGTACCATGCCAGGCAGACTATTTTGTGGTCAGCAGAGAAATGGCTTCATTTAAACCTACAAAAATCCAAGTCTATCCTAAACTTGGAGAGAAAGTCACACAAGACACACTGTACTGGAAAAACTATAAGGTGAGTCTCTTCTATTGTATATTGTCTTAATAACATTGTGATCAATTGTAGTGTAACCTTATGTGTTTCTCATCCTTAACAATGCATCTCTGTGTCCCGTCCTCACAGGCTCCGGTCCAGATAAAAGAATTCGGAGCGATCACAAACATTGACTTCTCCCCAGTGGCTCCACACAACTTTGCTGTGACAGCATTCACAAGAGTATGTTTATTCAGATTAACGCCTCATAAAGCAATTATGTTTCCACTCAGGCCCCTGAATAATCAAGTATTTAGCATGCAGCATATGAGATTTGTTGTCATTCTGACACTGGTTTTTCTGCAGATCCACATTTACGGCCCGTACTCCCATGAGCCTGTGAAGACATTTACACGGTTTAAGGACACTGCATACAGTGGGAGGTTCAGGTCAGACGGTCAGCTGCTCGTGGCGGGATGTGAGGACTCTGTGGTCCGGCTGTTTGATGTCAGCGGCAAGGTGGCACTCAGGATGTTCAAAGGTCACACGAAGTAGGTATCCCATGTGTCATGTGTTTCCTAATGTTTTGGATGTTCTGTCATAGCCCACAGACTGAGTTTTAAAGAACAGGCTTGATTTCAAGAGCATGCTATGTCTTGCTATAGCATGTATCGTAATATATTCTCATATAGTAATCAAAAACAACTATTATATCGAGCATATTTGCTGTACTTTTCAACAGCCCAGTTCCTACTGCAAACAATTTGAATTTCTCCATCTTCAGTCAAAGAGTAGAACCAGTCCCTGACACACTCTGCAGCTCTACACGCTGAATAGCTGTTCAGGGATGCTGGAGGCTTTTGACGAGCTGATTGTGTCTTCTGGAGCTCTTGTGGAGTAAAAAAATTGTTGAATGATGATTTCTTGAGTGATCCATCGACTGAATTTCATGATGATCTCAAGGATTCTGACAACATGTTAACTGTCTTACTGGCTTCTAGATGTCTGGTCGTGAGAGGGAACTGATATAAATTTAGTCTCTCATTTTGTCTCTGCTCAGGGCTGTCCACTTAACAGACTTCACCTCGGACCGTTATCAGATCCTCACAGGGTCAGATGACTACACCTGTCGACTTTGGGACATTCCAAATGCCACTGAGCTCACCACCTATCAAGAACACACCGATTATATTCGCTGCGGTGTCACGAGCAAACTCAACAGAGATCTATTCATTACTGGTGAGACGGAAGCAGAAAAAAAAATTTAAAAAATGGTATAAAGAAAAGTTAAAGTAAACAGGAAATTAAGGTTGTGACCTATCAGCATCAGTGTTTGGTGCATCCATCGAGAATTATCTAGATATTTTGACACTTTGTAGCCAGTAGACTTTTTTAATATAACCACTGTGTGATATACATCATCTGTCACAGTGGCTTTTAGAGTAAATGGAAAGGAAAAGCAAAAATCTACCAACATTTGGCTTTTGATCAGTCTTTTATTTCCCACCAGGTTTATGGTATTATGGTATGTATGAGTATCATGTTTCATGCACTCCATGCTGCAGGAAGAGTAACAACAGTCTCGTTTTAAAACATAATGCATACCTAGAATAATTGAAGAATCAACATGCAAAGTCCGTAGTAACAGAAGCAAAAAAAGAGAGAAAGTGAGAGTAATCACACTCCAGATTCTACTCTTGAGTTGTTGGACAGAGTGCCATAGCAGATGGAAGGGTGAGGACCACGATGAAGGAGTTTGGTCTGCTTTCATGTGACTAATAATTAATGTTGCTGTTTCATTTTCTTTTTTCCCCCCTAGGCTCTTATGACCACACACTGAAGCTGTTCGATGCCAGAGCGGATAAGAGCGTGATGACCATGGACCACGGCCAGCCAGTGGAGAGTCTGCTCCTCTATCCCTCTGAGGGACTCCTCGTCTCTGCAGGTAGGCAGCAGTATAATCATCATGTTCAGTCAGTGCATTCAGAAGTGAGTCTCCCTCAGCCTTGTTCAGGTTGAAACAGGCTGCTGTGCAGGACAGAACACAAATAGGAAATGTGAAATGAAAAATTAAATGGAATGAACTGCACTCAGATACATTATATGTAGTGAGATTTATGCAGGGCATTAAAAATATTCTGTCTGTCACTTTGTTTAGGTGGACGCTATGTGAAAGTGTGGGATCTGCTGAAAGGAGGGCAGCCTCTGGTGTCACTGAGGAACCATCACAAAACGGTCACCTGTTTGTGTCTCAGCAGCAATGGGCAGAGACTGCTGTCAGGGTCTCTGGACAGGTGTGGGAACAGATGTATGGATAGTATGTCTGACATCGCAGACAAAGACAAAATGTTCTAAACTGTGGAAGTCAGAGGCCACTTCATCTGCCATGGCTGTTGCATACTCAGAAGTAACTTTTGTATGAATGTTGTCTAACGCAGAGCCTCTGTTTGTCTTTCAGACATGTGAAGGTGTACAGCACAACCAACTATAAAGTGGTCCACAACTTTGACTACGCTGCCTCCATCCTCAGTCTGGCTTTGGCTGTAAGAAATTAAGTCCAACCTTTCATCATGTGTTATTTTTATTTTCGCATGTGTAAAGGAGCATTAAGTGTAGAAAGGTTCATTCAAATCTGTGAAACTAAATGTATGATAATTAGATGCAAGTTAATTGCAGTCAACCAAGATGGAAACACTGTATTTGTCTGACTGTGGCCTATAAACATGGAAAAAAAAAAAAAAAAAACAGCTGAAAATTAGCTCCTGTCACAGGCTCTGACACTGCAAAGTGACAGATTGTTTCTGCAGGAGCCAAGAGAAATGTCTGGCATTGGCAGAGATTTCAATGGAAACAAGATGAAATGATGCTTCCTCTCTTCTTAGTGTTGGCATGAGGGAGTCTGGTTTTCAGAACACAATATGCTGCCTGAGAGAGTGAACTTATAAGACCTTTTTACTTTGGGCTTTCAGCACTTTTGGATTTTGCCTTTCAGTCACCACCACAGTCTTTGTTGTATCAGTCATGGCGCAGCACTAAATGGGCCTGCTCACTGCTCTTCAAAGAAACACGAGACAAAGGAGAGTCTGAATTCTTGACACTAAAACTATAAATATGTTTTTCTCCTCAGCCGGATGATGAGTCCATTGTTGTGGGTATGACAAACGGAATCCTGAGTCTCAAACACAGGAAAAGCCTTGAAGAGCCGAAGGAAATCTCTGGCCAACAGAGGCGACGACCATCATATCGTGTTTTTGTGAAGGGGAAGAACTACGTCCCTAAACAGGTAAGTCTACATTTAGTGACAAGAAGTAGCTGAGGTCAACAGTCTGAGACATGATGTGGTCTGTTGAGTGATCCATCCCTAAGAGACACTGCAAAATACAAGGTCAAACTGTCTGACTAATAGCTTTATTTCTGAGTTATTATACAAGGCCTTTTTTTCTTTCTCACTATTGATTCTGACTTTCTTGGTTCTTCTTTTTTCCAGGATGATTATCTCGTCAGTAAGCCAGTGAAACAGCATTTGGCCAAATATGACAAGCAGCTCAAGAAATTTAATGTTTCAAAGGCTCTGGATACAGCTCTGGAGGTATATATTGCATGTATTTATAACCTTAGCAAGAAGTTTAATCAGACATCATTTTCAAGAGGTTCTCTCCAGTTTTAAAGTTCAGTGTAAAACAGTGACACATGCTATATTTCTGTTGCCTCATGCACAAATGAACATTTCAAAATATGCAAGTATGTTACATTTTATTTGTAGACATGGATAAGACTGAGGAAGCCAGAGATCACAGTTGCTGTTATAAAGGAGCTGGATCGAAGAGGAACGTTGAAGAACGCTCTGGCAGGAAGAGATGAGCAGGGGCTCTCTCGGTTACTCAACTTCCTCATAGGGTAAGATGCAGCGTGCAAGTAGACTTTACCAAGTGTAGACACACCGTGTTAGCCTGTACATCAAATCATGCAGAAATATTTAGCTGCATGAGTACTTAAACCTTTTTGTCTTTCTCCTCCAGGAACGTGGTTGACCCCAGGTTTGCTCCTGTCCTCGTAACAGCGGCTGACATGATCCTGGACATTTATCAGTCGGTGATCGGCCAGTCACCAGTTGTGGACCGTCAGCTATTGCGTCTGCAGGAGCTGCTGGGGAGAGAGATCGACTACCAGCAGGACCTCCTAGAGGTGCTGGGCATGTTGGATACAATGTTCGCCTCCTCCCTTCCCAGGAAGGAGGTGCCGTGCTCTGGCAGCAGCAGGCCTAATGGCTTGGCCCAGGGAGAAGCAAGCACCTCAAGACCACAGCTTCAGGCCACCTGAGGCTCGCAGAGGGGCACAAAAACTGTTTAGACCGGGTTAGAGTGCCTTTACAACTCTAAAACCTCTTTTTGAAACATGAGACAGAAATTTCCTGACACGACTTTACGTCACAGACTTCACCAAACAGAAACATTTTGGTACAGGTTTTAAGAGACTGACAAACCCAAACCCATGGTCTCACTCTGGTGTTTTAACCTGATGTGACTGAAATCAAAGAACATGCATTTACTGTATGAAGAATCTGTGTGTGTGTGTGTGTGTGTGTGTGTGTGAGAGAGAGAGAGTGTAAAGCGTTACTTTTACTGGGAGTTTTGTAATTATACTTTCAATTGTAAATGTGGTGTGTGTGTGTGTGTGTGTGTGTGTGTGTGTGTGTGTGTGTTTGAATGATTCACCATGAACGTCTGCTTTGTATTTTCATAATATTTGGTCTTGACAAATGTTTTATGAGCAGATGAAAATAAATCTTTTGTAATATTGAAACAGCCTCATCATAACTGTGTTCAGACAGTTTTGAAAAACCCTCTCAACTCACCCTGTGTTGAATTTCCACCGACAGTAACGCAGGTCTCAACATGTAGGCCTCGTCTTATCGCCTTCCGTTAGAGGTCGCTGTAACCTCAAAGAAACGGCCAACTTTCACCCATGAGGAGGAATTTGCATTTGAGTCGGACGGAAGGCAGAAAGCATCAGCGCTGACAGAGGAGGATGCTGTCAGTGGAGCCAGGCTGGAGACAGCAGCTGCACCGACTGAACGCCATCTCTCAACCTGTAGCTTTGACACCGTCACCTGAAGGAGCAGTCGGCCGAAGGAGGATGAGTTAGGCGCTCTGCTTTCCTATTGCTAAATTGAAGCGTTCTGTCAGGCTTCTTCTGCCGGAGTTTGGTCTCCTGTAAGGTAGGCACATCAATAAAGCCTGTTCTATTGGCTGTTGGCTGTTTTTCAACGTGTGCGCTTCCTGTGATGTTATTGACAGTTTGCAAAAATGTCAGCCCTGCACGACTGGGGAGATACAGCCCTGTAAAAAGCCTCAAATTTGTTCTGCAGCTAAGTAGGTCAACGTTAAAGTACGAGTTAAATTCATTGGGATCATGAAGAAAAAAGCACATGAATGTTTCTAAGATTGTTGTGTTTAATGATAAATATCCAATATCGTGTCAGCTGTGATGAGCAGTTTTTGTCATAAAACTAGCACACATAGGAAAAACTGCACACTCCTGTTGGCTCGTTCATGCTTTGCCTTCTCCCACAATAGCATTCGGTCTATTATTGCTATTAAATGCATAACTATAAATGTGCATGCGAAAGATAATGTGATTTCACAGGAAGCAATTCCTTGAAAAAAATGGTTAAGTTAAGACCTTGCTGTTGTGTCCAGTTTAGGAAGTGGCAACTGATAAAGAACAGATCTGAATCCTGCAGCTCTGAAACTCAATCAATACTTTAGCAGGCACACACACACACACACACACAGAGAGAGACACACATGCAGGAGTAGATTACACACTGCAGATTTGGGCATATTTGGTGCTGTCTCTACACACCAAGGTAGAAGGTATCATCATTAAAATCATTATTCACGTACTTGAGATCAAAAGACGATCCTGTCTCATCAGAGAGACTCCACTTGGCTCGGATAAGGTCTGATAATCTCTTCAGGATCAGAGGAGCAGGCTGAATAACCAAAATAACCAAAGGAGTAATGAGGAGCCGCATGGCTACACTGAGAGTTTTCATTTTTGCCTCTCAAATGTCTGTTTAATGTCCCTGTTTGCCTGCAGCTGCTGTGCAGATGGAGCTGAGCAGGAGGAAAGTGCCTCTGTATGTGAGTATGTGCTCCAGTTCGCAGACAAGTTTAAGACCAGCTCCTCCAATTAATGTCAAGAGTTCGTTATCCGTGTGGAAAATCTCTGCAAATTGAGTTTGGAATGCAGTGAGAGATCAGCAGCCTCATTTATAAAAGCCCAAAGTCTGTGGCAGAGGTTTTGTGCTCATGGCCAAACCATTATTTAACGAAAAACGCATCAAATGCTGAATCTGAAAGGACACAACTGTTTTCTGTTCATGCATCAAATCAGTACTTTAAAGTTCACTAAAGTTACTGTATGTACATTTTTTTTTAAACGGGACTTGATTTGGCGGTAGGGTCGACGAGGGCGCCATGATGACAGAGACTGATGTTCTGGACTTTGATCAAACAGGGACTTTATTGATCTTTGAATAAAACATTTCTGGGTTTTGCAGTTGGATTATTTGAGCACTGAATCATAGTTTCTTAGGACGAAAATAATCGTATCCATCAGGACAAAGGTGACAAAAGCAGCCTGTCATTTGTGCATATAACTAGTAAATCAGTAACTGTTTGATTCATTCATTGTGGTGTTTTTTGTAATTCACATACTTGGAGTTGGAAAGGAACCCGTGTTTGCTATCACTTTGATTTGTGATGTCTCTGGTTGTGTTAAACATTTGAATCGATCTGTTGTCTGTGAGGTCAAGCTGTAGTCAAACAGGGCAGGACCATGGTCAAATATTGTCTCGTTGGTTTCAATTTGGGATCTTAGCAATTTACGCAAACATTAATGAGAGCTAATGCTTCTCTGCTGATCAAAGCAGGGGTGCATTGCTCACACTGTATTCAGTCAATTTGACAGGTTTTTTATGCTGTTTTCCCTTAATTTGAGGTTATTTAAAGGTCACAGAACCTTTAATGTGGATGCACCTTCATGTAATGAAACATCTCCTCAGATACTGTGCTTGCTTTCTATAAAGGCTCACATGTGAATGAATACATTCATGGAAGAACACAGTGTTACTCTGAACCTCAGAGCGAAATGCTAACGTCACATGCTAAGATGTTCACAATGACGATGCTAACATGCTGATGTTTAGCAAGTAATGCTAGCCGTGTGACTCATCTTAGTCTGTTAGCACGCTAATATTCGCTAACTGACAGTAAACATAAAGCACAGCCGAGGTTGGTGGGAATGTCACAAGCTTTCGCAGGTCAGAAACAAAGTATTGGACACATTAAAATACATTTTGACCTGCAAGTGGTGCAAGAAGAAAAGTTAAGGGATCGCAGTTATTACGATCCAGAGGACATACTGTAAATGTCTGCCACAACTTTCATGGCAATAAAACCACATTATGTTGCATTATCTGCTGCAGGTGCTAGAAGGAGAATTCATGCATCACCAAAGTCATTGGGATACATTATCTGAGGACTATGAATGTCTGTATTAAATTTTGTGCTAATCTCTCTTGATACTTTACTAGACAATTGGAAACTAGAAAAGACAGAGGATCTTTAGGATTCCTCTTTGTGCACCATGTGTATCTATGCCAGCATTCATGGTAGTCCAACTAATAATTGATGAGACATTTCACTAAACCTCACTACAGGGAAAGTGAGGCTTCATCCTCTGCGTAGATGTGCCTGATAGTCCCCACTGTTAATCCAGTATTTCATCTGGTGGCCACTGTGTCATTAGTCATCAACATCTGGCCAGTCACACAGAGGTGAGGAGTCTTAATGAGGCCACGGGAGACGCTGTGCAGACATTATAAAACTTAAGGTAACCTGATGTTCTGTCTGTCAACGAGTAGAGACAAAGAAATGGTTAAGTGAACCTGAAGGTGGGATTAGATGAGACGGAGAGACACGGAGGCAGGATCACTGACAGTGTATCTGAGGTGGTGAGAGGAGTAAAGAGAAAAGCCTCTCAGTTATATAGCGTGAGAAATCAGGTCAGCTGTTCTGGTGATGCAAGGCTAATAGATAGACTCTCCTGAGCGAACGAGAGCGAGAAACTGCTTAAAATAAACAGTCACTCTTACACCATCCAACACTAATCTGTGATGTTCTTTGCATTTGAAGTTAAGCGTTCTAAATTACATTTACTTTCTTTCAACCTGTCTCCTTTACTCCTGCCTCAGTCAGCCGTTTGATATGTTTCCCAGAATAACCCACACGGTATGTCTTGTGGCTGCATTGCTGTTTGGTCTATTGAGGCCACTGTAGGTGGACAAATTGATGTCTTCTACAATAGATTTCTTCTCGGATGTTGGTGGAAAGCGGCAGCTCGAAAAAGCAGGCTGGTGGCACTGGAAGTTTTTATGTATTCTGGGAGACTGAACATGGAAGTGGATGTTTTGTCATGATATTCAAACTGCAAAAGATCTGCCATCAAACTTAGATACGGTTGCAGCACAAACAGCACAATTAAATAAAGCGCATGGGCCAGGAAATGTTTAAAGCCATAACAATATGTTTATATTAACAATGGTTCAATGATTTTGACAAACTGTAGCTCTATGAGGCGTTTTATCCTGAGTTTAATGATTCTGATAGCTCAGTGGATCTCTATGCAAATCTTTTTTCATATGTTGATCACTGGTTGACCTCAGTACACTTTTAATAAACACTGAAATATGCGTGCTACCCAGACTATTTAAAATGTCATGAGCAGGCTTAGATTCAGTAAACCTGTTCTTTGTTTCAAAATCAAAACTGTCTCAGTTTTACACCATTTGATTGAGGCGGTGTTCTTAGACAGCTACATTTGAGTATATTTTCCTCTTTTTCTAAAAAATAAGAAAGTATCAAAGAAAAAAAAGAAGAATTTTGGTGCTGGTATCGGAATGCAGGCTCTGTATCTGGTCTGGTATCAAACAATTTCAAACGATACTCAGACCTAGATTAATCAGTGACCTAGAACAGCTCAACCTTGGCCTCTTAAGTGAGGATTTACATTCTAGTGGGACTGATATTTAACATGCTGTCACACCCACATCTGAGCCGCACAGAGTTTTTCTGTAAAGGCTGCCAATCACTGTACTTTTCAGTGTGAGTGTTCTGCCCCATTTCACCTTCTTCTACCTCAGATCAGAAGTCTAAAGTGTTCTGGCCTTTTGGGATCAGGTCAGGTCTTTGCAGTCGACGCTAAGACATTCCTGTTTTTATTGAGGTGGAATGTTTTATTGTACCCTCTGGAGGAATGCTGTCAAGGGATTTGGTGTACTTTACAGAAATGTAGAACAATGCATCAGAATAGAGTCCTCCTCTAAAATGAGCCTGACCTTTAGGAAAAGAAACATTTGTTTCCCCTCTAGTATCTTTCTTCTTTATTTTCTCTCTCACCTTTCTTTATCTCAGGGCCAGGCGAAGGTATTCGCATTGCTGGAGGGTTTAGACTCGGTGCCAGAGGATGCAGAGGTCTATGTTGTTTTGGAAGGATCCACACTGGTCCATGTCACCAGGGCCCAGAGTGATGTCATGCTCTGCTTTATAGTGCCTGGTATGTGCATGGATATGTCCATGTGATGTGTGTTGTATTGCTGTGTTATTGTATTTATGTTTTCATGCCTTTTGCTATGTTTTGCATGAAAATCCAAGAGACGTTATTTGGAAGAAAGACATAACACTGCGTATCCTGACAATCCCAGGTTTTCCACTTCTGTCTGATATACTCAGGAATAGTATATCACTATTTGAATCTTCACACACACACACACACGCACACACACACACACACACACACACACACACACACACTCACAGTCTGTGACTAGTGGTCTGGAAAGACATAGAATCTTATCAGCTTCCTCTCAGGAGGGAAACGGCTCCATAAACAATATGTCAGCATTACTGAGCCTCTGTGTAGGTTGACACAGGCAACAGGCAGTCCAGCAGGCTTGTGCACTCTCTACAATAGTTGGGCTATGAAAACCAGTGATTATGAATTTTTAGCTTGTTACCTACAAACTGTGTATAATTATTTTCATTCATTCATCACAGACTATGATTATATATATATATTTTTTTTACACTCAGGCGGGCATCAATTTCAGTTTATTGTTGTGACAGATGCTTGAAATTTCTTTGAGATGCTATATTTTATTGTTTTTGAGTCTGTCTGTGGTAAGGTCTGGCTTTTGCTGCATTGCGTCCCTCTTTAGGCCATAACCTGGCTGAGATGGTCTCTGTCCAGGCCTACCTGTGCTCTGAAACCACACCTCTCACCTGGGTGGGCGGAGCTTCATTGGAGTATGTCCAGGATGATGCTCAGGTAGAGAAGACGTTCAAATACAGTCCCATGCGTGTTTGTAGACAGATTCTTCATGCTGTGCAAAAAAGGATGACATTATTTCACAGTTTATAGTTTATGTATCAGTTTCAATCACTCATCTCAATTCATAAAATTCTCCAAACATGTATTGATCAGAAATCATCTCGCTGCAGTTGCATAGCTGTAGTGGACATTACTGTTTTTCTTTTGCAGTGTGCACCAGTTATCACAGATTGTATCTTACTCATGACTGCTTTATTCTCAGGACCTGGCAGAGCACTTGGTAATCCATGGACATTGTCTGACTTCCACGGATCACAAAGAGCTGAGCAGCCTCTTCAACCTGGGCCAGGAGAGCTCTCGCTGGGCTATGGATCGTCGTGTGGCCCTGGCCATGGCCAACCTGAATATCCCCCAAAACTGGAATGTACTGGGGAGCCATTGTGGAGACGGTGAGAGCAGGCTTATGTTATTTTGCTCAACGGGCTTTCCTGTGCAGATATGTTGAACGAAAGCATGTTTTATTCGGTTTTTATTACATAATGATGCCTGGGAACATTTGGAAAATCTAAAATGTTTAAAACAGTAGATAGATAATATAAAAATAAATGAAACTTTAGAGTGAAAGTCGACAGATGAGGAAGGTTAAGGAATGTTAGCCTCATCTCTCAGCATCAGGCTGGAAACTTGGAGCCGGTGCTATGCAAAGTAGGTGAACTGTTCAACTCTGTCTGTTCCACTCCCCTTCTCCTCGGCCATCATTCCCATTTTCCATGCTCGCTGGGATGAAATCGGAAGTGAACGTGGTCACATGTTTGCTCCTGTTGAATTCATCAAAGCCAATTAAGCAGCATGTAATGTGGTTAATAGAGCCTTTCCATCTGGAAGTAGCCTGAGGCAGAGCTCAATAAATATGAGGGCAAGTGTGTTTATGTGTGTGTGTGTGTGATGACCACCATATTTACTAGATGCCACCATCTGTTTGTACGATCTGAGTGTTTGTGTGGGGCCACCTACATAAATTACAAACTAGATTTAGCGTTAATAGAGTTATAGCAGTCTGTTTCATTGCAACGTCTCCCTCTAAATGTCTGCAGTTAATTTGATAACACTGCTCATGACATCACTCTATTGCCGATGCTGCATGCTACTAAATTATCAATCCCTAACTCTCCTCTGGTGGTTACCATTTGTTTAAAGTGCATCCTGCAGTTTTAAAGGCACTGGAAATACTTAACAAATTGCCGTTCTGGCACAAAATCAAGAGACTTGGTTGGATCTTGGAATTATTATGTTCCCTCTGGACTGAGTGCAGCTCTGAAAGATTGCGCATCATAATTTTGACATACAGCTGGCAAAAGTGTTATCTTGTGAAGTCTGTTTTTTATAGCCCAACAAGGCCTGCGTCCTGGTGCGTTTTGGATGCAGAATATTCTTGGACAAATAGAAAACTGCCTTTTTAAGAACTGAAGTGCAGCCTTCTAGGTCTGTAAAGTAAAAACCTGGGTTTAATTTTACCAGTTCCTGTCTGGTGGTTTTCAATAAAGTAACCTCAAAAGGAAACACAATGAATCTCTTGTAAAAGTAAAGTACATTAAATTCTTTTATTGGATTTGAAGCATGGATTAGCTACAGTATGTGTGTGAAAAGGGCTTTTATCACCCCTCATCCTTGTGCTTGCTAACTCTCTCCTGTTCACTATAATACAAAGGCAAACTGGACAGATATATAATCTTTAATTAAATAAAGCACCTTTCAGCTTGGTTTTTATTTGAGAGATCCTACAACAGCCATGAACTAAACTAGGCCCTTGCAGTGAATATCAGTTGTGATGAATGTTTGGTTTTTGATGTTTAAGGTGTTGATTGTGTTTGATGGTCACAGTTGAGGGTACAGTATGTGGTGAAGTCATGTCCTATTCAATGTCCCTCAGTCAGTGTTGTCAGTGCATTGACCAGTACTAGTGTATCATATCTGTGATTCACCATGATTTGTGACTCTTCACCTCTTGCCACATGTTTGCAGGGCTAGTGTCTGACGCACAGTCAGTTCAGACGGCATCTGTCTGGCCTCTTTGTGTCTCTGTAAGTTGCTTCGCGTTGCCTTGAACACTCAACAATGAAAATGGTGGCTGTCAGACCTTTATGACAGCTGTCATACTCTGCGTATTGTTATTCAAGTTAAAGTCTGTCTGAATTGCTGGTAATTAGTCACAAATGCTGCAGTATTATGCGTGAAAGTCACAAAAATCTTGAGGACAAATCCCAAAAACACAAAACCTCATTAGCAGGCAGGAGCAGTGGCTACAGTAGACACGTAGCTTGTGTTGTATATCGTTGTAAGGTGCTTCTATTATTTTGGTGGCAGTTAAATTAAGAAGATCCAATAATTTTCCTTTGACCAGGCTGCCTCTTGGAATGTTCGGAGATTGACATATTTAAGATTATGGTGAATGTACGCCGTCCTTTTAAAAGTACAACATAGCATTTCGAAGCTTACCGATCGCCCGACTGTAGCTGATTTGATGCACATCAGTTACCTGGATACAGACCTTGCTGGACTGCATTGAGTGGCAGGTACAGAAAAAAACGCCACCCCTTTGTTGAAAAGCTTTCATTGCCTTAAAGTGGGTCAGTGGAGCAGAGGGATCCAGTGCTGTGCAAAAGAAGGAATCAATCATTGACATTTAGGTTAATTATCATGGGGAGGTGGATATCCAGACGAGATTCTTGACATGTCAGTTCTCTCCTATTTTTCTCACAGTTTGCTGCTGGCTTTTTTTTTTTTTTCTCATCTCACTCTTAATCTCACCTCCCTCTTCCATTCAGCAGCTGTCTTCAATTCTGCCGCATACTTTCATCTTTGCAGAGTTATACTTTTTATGTTTTTATACTTCTGCCCTTATCCCCAGATCACGGTCTCAGGGAGTCTCCCCTCCACCTGGCTGTGCGATGGGGTCTGTATCGGCTGGCGGAGCTGCTGCTTTGTCAACCAGGGGGTCTGATGGCCGCCAGTCTGCCAAATGAAGAGGGAGTCACACCGCTGCAGCTGGCAAAGACAGCAGGCAACACCGAGCTCCTGGAGCTGCTCACACAGTAAGATTATCAGCTCCGCTAGGGCACTTCAGGGAGAGACACTGACAAATGAATCACTGTTTTACTGTAACATTATGCGTTCAGTGCAAATCTTTCCCACACACAGTAAGGGAAAGCTCCATCAGATGTAGACACAACCCAGCGTTACTCCATTAATCCGTCCATTAGCTGTACCCAGTTATCCTTTTTTAGAGGGTCACGGGGGGCTGGAGCTGATCCCAGCTGACAATGGCTGACCAGTCAATCGTAGGACTGAGACATGTAGACAAACTAAGCATTCACACTCACATTAACAATTTAGAGCCGCCAGTTAACCTAACCTGCATGAGAAAGTTCACACAGGCACAGGAGGAACAGGCAAACTGCACAGAGAAAGACCCCAGGTGCTTTGCATTCTTTCTGTGTCTAAAATACTGGAAGTACGCTTGCTGATGTAGATTTTATGAACAGATAAAATGCTAAACACCTGTAAGTATGACCTGTCAAACTCAGGAATGTTTTGTGCTCAATCTGGATTCATAAATCTTGAGCACAGCTTTGCAGACCTGTTTCTGCAGCCCGACAAAAGAGAAGACTATCATCTGCACTGAGTGACACTCGGTGCTTTTAGAAATCTGTTTATATATTCTAATAGCTTAAAAAGTCCACTTTTTTGTGTGTTGTGTGTGTGTGTGTGTGTGTGTGTGTGATTAAACTAACCCACCTACTGTGCTGCAGCCCACCCAACCCTCTGGCCACCCCTCCAGCTGGCCTGTCACAGGTGTGGGCAGACCGGTCCCGCTTGCTGAGGTTCTGCCACGATACGGGGAACCTGACTCTGAGCGTCCGACAAAACCTGCGGTGGAGCTCGGAGGAAAGCCGGCACGCTGACATCCTGCTTCTCA
This sequence comes from Chaetodon auriga, assembly GCF_051107435.1. NCBI lineage: Eukaryota > Metazoa > Chordata > Actinopteri > Chaetodontiformes > Chaetodontidae > Chaetodon > Chaetodon auriga. The sequence goes on along the minus strand of NC_135078.1, from coordinate 15,177,574 downwards.
GAGACCGGCTCAGAGATGAGGACTTCCTCAGAGAGGTGAGTCAGGGTTGTCAGGGTTGTCTGGTGTTGGTTAAAGGTCAGTTAGGTGAGTCCAGGAGCGTAAGAGAACAGAAATGTCATGATGAGATATGCAAATCAACCTGAGATTTAATTAATGATTGTGCCTGTACTAATGTACCTGGAAGTACCATCAAAATAAAGGTGGTTGGAAAATGTGTAATTTCACTTATAAAGTAAGCATGGAGGCAAAATCAATTTACTTACTTAGCCATTTTCACACACAGATCAAAGCACTGAGGAGGGAACGTGTGCAGACCATCTTAGAGAAGGAAGAAGTGGTGGATGATCCCATGGAGAACGGTATCAAACCCTTCCTGCTCTGTTTGCTTTGTGGGATTTGAGAGGCCTGGTTAAACTAAACCATCCTGTCTTAACTCTTCTCTTTCATGTTGCAGTGGTCTACCATTTTTTATTTGGGCAGTTTATGAAGCTAGAGTCAGCCTACAGTCTTGACAGACATTGACTGCCCTCCGGTGGCGATTTGTAGTATTGTAAGTGTGTGGAAAAAAAATGAAGAGAGGGAAAGCAGGTGATGACACTGCGAAAGATTCCTGTGGAGGAATCAGGCTTTTGCAACGATTCATCAAAGAGGATTCTAGTGTGTTGTGTGAATTTGATGAACAGTGCAGTGAAAGAAGGTCATATGATCCAAAGCAACCAAACAACTAGTCATAGAGCGTACACTGATCACATGGGTCACTGTATTAAAATAGTGTGCAAGACAGCAGAGCAGCCAAGCAATATGTTTTTATGAAATGTTAGTTAAAATAGCTGATTCATTGATTAGCTGATGGACAAAGAATCAACAACAATTTTTCAAGACAAAAAAGCTTGGTTTTAGCTTCTCCAACGTTTTCTTCTCCTTTCTTGGCCTTCGCCCTTTGTTTCACCTCCTCATGTGTATTTTTCTGTCTCTAACTTTCTCTCTCCACCTATATGTGCTTTATGGCTCGCTGCCACTTCCCTCTCCTACATTTCCTGTCTTTAAATTTTGTCCCTGACCCCCAGGCTTTGTATCAAAACCACCCAAACACTAATTTCTGCGTGTTGCTGCTTTGTTTCTGGTTATCACTCATGCACCGTGTCCTTTGATCTGGGATGCACATGGTAGTTAAGTGAAAAGAAAAGAGATCAAGGCCACATGGTAAAGAATCTACGCAGGTTATGAAAAGAAAAATAAGACCTTACATGGACCATACTGTACATCGTTAAAAACTGAAAAACATCTGTGCTTACTTGAGCCTCTTTTGAAGTTTAATGGCTGCGTCTGAGAATGTTTTCTCCTCTTTCAGTGCTGTATTCTGATATTAACGGAGGAACCTCTGCTTTAGAAGAAAATGTGAGTATTTGCTGCAAGGACAGTCGTTTTCTCTTAATAATGCACCGAGAGCTATGGGCTAAAATGTGACCATTCGAACTGTAAACCTCCCTGGAACTTGTGTTTAAGCAGCTTTATCTGATGTGTTGAGTCGAGTATGAACATAAGTTTCCTTTCTTTCCAAAATGGTCCAGAGCATAACAGGTGTTACTTAAAAAAAGAGTCCTGGATATCTAATTTCAAATTTTAAAACTCTCAAAGCTCCATTCAATCTCCATGAACATCTGCATCAGCCAGTGGCAAACAGCGGTCACGGCTCGAGCGAGGCACTGACTGTCCTTTCAATGCCCCACATTGTTTCGCTCTCATTGTTGAGGTGTCGGAGTTGGCACCTTGCACGCGCCACTGAATAGCCGACTTTGTGAGCCGTCAAGCGTGTATTTCATGTTTGGAGAGGTGTGGCTCATGATTGATTCTGGTCATCGGATAGGACTTGTTTTATGTGCCACAGATGGTTACCTAATTGATTTTTCTCCGTCACACACCTAGCCGCTCACCAGACACTTGTGTTTTTGTACTTACTTCTGCTCCTTTTTTGAGTTTCTGTGGTGTGCTTGTAGCCTGAAGAGAAAGTCTCGCTGCTGTTTGGTCAAAGGTTCCCTGTTTCTTCACTCAGGAGTATGAGGAGCCGCTGATGTTTTGCCTGAATGAGGAGGACGAAGAAGACGATCCACTGCAGCCTGACTCTGGTAAAGACTTTTATTGATTTTATTTTTAAACACCCCCGAGGCACTGCAAGATTTTAGAGCTTGCGGTTCCTCAGCTGTAGCTCATGTTTTGTGCAGACTGAAACTGATCACTGTTGTTTTAGGTGGTGCTATATTCATGGGGAGTTAGCCAAGTAGCTTCTCATCATTAAGTGAGTCCAACTGCAGGAAACATTTCCTTTCCTGAACAGAACTTGGAACTCAGCTCTAATCCCCGGCTATGGCTGTCTACCATCCCCACAGACTATAGGATCACATTTCAGCCCCCTGGTCTGTCTTGCCCCCCCCCCTCTCTGGAGTCTCTGGAGTCTTGTCACTCTGTGTTTGCAGTGATTGTCGCACTCAGGAGGAATCTTTTTAATATGGCATGCACAGAGCTCTCTCGCAGAAAATGAGTCATCCTATTCCTGCCAGCAGTGACAGGATCAGAAATTAATCCTAACTAGGTAGCTGGAGGTGGCTTCACTCTGATCTGCTTCTGGACGGGAAGGGAAGGATTTGAGAGTGGGAACATCCTGCGGGTTAATAATTGGCTCGTGTTGCTGCAGAGCAGACCGATGCCTCAGTGTAAGAATGCTGCGGTTACAAGCTGAGGCTTCGGCTTTATAACACTTGGCAGTGGACATCTACAATCTGAGCTTCCTGTGGCTGGTGTTGTTTTCCATGCTATATGGTTTAGCCATTTTGTATAGTGTGCATATGTGTGTTTGTGAGTGTGTTTGTTAGCTGGTTGAGGGCTTTCATATTTTCTGTGTTGTCTTTGAAGGCTCCCTGCCCGTGACCTCAATCACTCCCATCAAGCTCTTTTTGTGGTTCAGACGAATAACGCTGGTCACTCGAATCCTGTTTTCTCCAAGTTTCCCCTCAATGCCATGTTTGAATAAAAACAAGCAGCTCAGACTGAAAATGACTCAGGTTTTATACATGTAGTTCTTCCAGGATTACAATGCTTATTTGACCCTTGAGGAATTTCAGTTCCTCATTAGACATTCCTGAGCCGTCGGGCATTACGGGTGACCGGCAGGTTTTTATTTTTTTAAGTAAAAGTGAAGCAGATAGTGGGATTCCAGTCCTGTTTTTGTCACATGCGATACGGACGCTTGACTTCAGCTAATGCGTCATCAAATAGACAGACAGAACTTCTGTACCCGTAGCTTCAGCAAGGGATGAGGAATTTTGAGTTTAGCTGTCATGTTCCCCCCGTCTTCATCGTGTCAGCTCTTTCCTCTTTCCAAATCACATTACTGTGACTTTATTAGCATGGATGTAATGAAATACAACATAGCCACAGCAGGTTGTGCAACGTTTACAATGTAAGAGTTATAGTTCAGACTTTTTAAGAAAAAAGGACACTTTCTCTCTCACGCCTTCCTTCTTTCCGCCTCCTTCCTCTTTCCCCCCACCCCTGCACTTCTGATGCCCCCAAAATTCAAATACCCCACCTAAAACACACACTTCCCCCAAATACCTACACACACGCACACACACACACACACACAAACAGACAGACTTATGCACTCGTGCCCCCGGGTCCCACCCTCCCAGGTCAGCATTTTAATGTGAGTTTAGTGAACAAACAGCAAAGGCCACTTCATCCTGAGGAGCTCTGCTGTCCATAGCTGAAGAAGGGAAGGAGGTCAGTGTGTGTGTGTGTGTGTGTGTGTGTGTGTGTGTGTGTGTGTGTGTGTGTGTGTGTGTGTGTGTTGTCAGTGTTTCTGTGCATTTGTGTGTTTGGGAGGGAGAGTGCAGTGGGGAAGAGCGCTCTGAAGGGGGCAAGGGGGTATGGGGAAGTGAAAAAAAGGGGGGTGGTGTGGCTGAATGGGGGTTGCCAGGGCTTTGCTGAATGTAGTTTTCCAGCAGCTTGTTAATATCCCCGGGGAGAGGAGAGTGGAGCAGTGTGAGAATGGTGGGTCAGTGTGTGTGTGTGTGTGTGTGTGTGTTATGGGGGGGTAAGAGAAAGGGATTTATGATATGGATAGTTTGGCAGGGTGACAACAGACGATGAGTGCAATGCCAGGAACGCTAACAAGAGTCTCCGACCCCGGCTGAGGGATCTAATTGGAGAACGGAAAAAAGGATTAAACCTCACACAGACCCCACAAAGGCAGCATTAATGTTCACGAGTACAGTGCCAACACCCTCTATCACCCCTCCCCACACACACACTCACATACACACACACACACACACAGAAACTACTTTCTATAGTCTGAGTGTACCTCCTCTGCATATATTCTGCCTACAAAACCCTTCTCATCCCGTTTTCTCTCTTTTTTTTTATCGCATTCCTTAATTTACGTGCATTTACAAACCCACGCTTGGCATCTTTCCAGGGTGCCATTGTCCGATTTGTCTCTTAAAACCCCTTCACGATCCCATTCTCTCACTTTTACCACCTCTAGCCAAATGTACTTGTACCCTTGCTGCTGCAAATGGAGCGCTGCACTCCTGCAAGTTGGCAAGAGGAGGACAAGGGGGAGAAAAAAAAAACGGCATGGAAGAAGAAAACAGCAGCGGCTCTCACTGCTGTCTCCATGGTGAGGCTGCTGACCTGGCAGTCTACCACCACCACCACCACCCTCTCCACCCCCCACACTCCAAAGCCCTTTCCCCTCAGCTTGGCTTTGACATGCTAAAATATAGAGAAAGAGACAGAGAGAATGGAGTGATGGAGAAGGACTCTCTTCAGACGTGGCATCAGGCATATTTGGGGTGAATGGCTTGTACCTTGGAGTGTGTGGAGTGTGCAGCTCTGCAGCCTGGCGTATCTCTGAAGCAATCATGAACTCACAGGGTTAATGATTTCTCCCGTGTCTGAGACTCACCTCCGCGAAGCTGTCTGCCCTCGTGTTTGTTTTCGCTGTAGGTTCTGAAGTCACTCCTATGTTTGATTTTGTCTCTTTCTGTTTCTCTCCCTCCTTCAGTCACTCTTTCCGGCCGTCAATACACTCCTCCCCCTGCTCCTGCCAGCATGTGTTGCTCTCCCTCCCTCCATACTGTGTGTGGTAGATGAGTGACCAAGGGGGGAGAGAGAAAGACTTGGAGACCCAAAGGTTGGCACAGATTTTAGAAGAGCAGTCAGAAAGACAGGAAAGTGATAGATAGGGAGGAAACTCAAGAAAAGGAGCAGAGGGTGACAGGGTTCGGTCCCGGCTCTGTCGGACAGTTGGGGGCAGAGCTGTGGAGCCAGAAGGGGTGGATTTTAGGGGGAGGGGTGGCTGGGGGAGACAGAGGCGAACATGCTGGCTCACTCCTGAAGTGTCAAACTGTCTACAGTGGGGCTCTGGAAAAAGGAGAGTGAACACTGCAGCTAGTCTGTTCAGTCATTGGGAAATGGATGTAAATTGAGGCGCTGTTCATTTCTTTATCAAACACCCTGAGCTGTTTGGATGAAGAGTTTCTTGAAGATTGCAAATCATGGATTCTGACTCGGACTCTCCGTTCAACTACTCGTGGCCCTCGTTTCCGAAGATGAGGATGCGCAGGAAGACGGGTAAAAAAGGTAACACTGAGGGGTACTGTAATTAGTAGAAACGGGAATCTTGATTTATTCATTGAGAGAGGAATTATCTTTCCATACTGTCACACTGACAGTTATTTCTTTGTTGTATGAGTAGCCGTTAAAGTCAACAAGGCTGCTTTTAATTTCATAAATACTCCTCGCAGACAGTCGTAGACAAAGCGTTTACTGCTGCAGAGTTTGACAGACATTAGATACATGTGGATGAAGGTCAGACAGAAAGCGGCTAACTGGCATCCACACAGACTGTTTCTCAGTCGCATCTCTTTTCTCATGTTACAGATGGTAAACTGCCCTCCTGGCAGACACGTCTCACTGCTCGCTGTGGAACAATACAGTTAAAATTAGACTGTTCCCATTACACATGCTTATTCACAGACCTCCTCTGCAGCAGCAGCGAGTCAATCAGAGTGAGATAACTGCATATTTGCCAGTGATGTAACCTGATATCTGACAGTATGTTGGGGAATGTCAGACGTCTGCTCGAGGCTGATTGAGTGGTTTGGGGCTTTGGACATCCTCTGGCTCTTTTGAGCGTGAATGAACCCCGCGGAGGAGTCGTGGCCTCATGTGACGGATGGGGTCCATGTGATTAATGTGCCCTCATGTATGTACGTTCAGGCACCTGTCATAATCAGTTTTTGTTTATGTGTCACTGAAGTGTCCTTGGAGCTCAAGCTCAATGTTTGCCGCGGTTTATTGTGTTCTTATGAGAAACTGAACCAAAGTCAAATTAATCCTGGTGCTTAAACTTGGCGTACAACTTTGTAGCTTCATCATTAGTCATGGGAGAGCTGAGCAGAATGCTTAAAATAGTGCAAATTCAACCAGAATGGTTAAACAGTTCGCTGCCTGTGTGCAAGTGACTGTGTGTGTTTTTTGGGAAGAGAGAGAGCGAGAGAGAGGGAGACACAGAGGAAGATCGAGTTACTGCCATGTCTGTGTCATGGCTCAACTCCAGTCCTCTTTTCCTCATCTTTCACCATAAACCTCTGCAAGATTATCCATGTTATTGCGTCTTAATTGTGATTGACATCAGCAAATTTTTTATACACACAGCCCGTTTGTGCAAGTCAGAGAAACAGAAACAGCGGCGCTATATGAACTCCATAAAGTGACTAAATATTCTCCAAATGGATGCAAGACATTTTCAGAAGTCAGAATCTGAAGTAAAGCAGCTCTGGTTTAGCAATGCACCTGTAAAGTGAAATGTGATTTCAGGTGTGCTGGAGCCACAAGTTTATTTCTCCACTCTGAGGACTGATCGCCGCTCACTCTGAGTTTACCTCTTCCTGGATCTCTCGGCCCGGGTGACGCACTGAAATGTAAACACAGCGAGAACGCACAATGTGATGCTTGGACCGGGATGTTTGACCGCAGGTGTCATAACTCAGAGTGGGTTTGTGGATTTTGGTGGACAATTGTTTTAATGATTTAAACGGCCCTCCATGAGCACTGAAGTCGAATAATTACCTCTCCCCTCTCATGAGGTAATAACACGCTCCACTGTGATTCTTTCAGACTCGGCTTGTTGTTTCACTGTGCTCCTAATTTCTCCCAGCTCTCTCCAAAGTGACAGTTGTTTAGTGAGGCACTTATGATGCTCTGTTTGTCTTGAACTTTTTGTTTTGCCATTTTCAGCTCAGCTTCCAAAGAGAGAAAACCTTGAGAAAGAGCCCTTGTGACAACCCCCACTCTCCCCCCTCCATCCTGCCTTCCGCGATCTCCCTCTCCCAGGGGTGTGCATGGGTTGAAGGGTCACTCTCTGTGTTTAACTGCCCTGGTCTGGAAACCTGGCAGTGACTGTGGTCTTTGTCTGGGTCTCTGTAAAGCTCGAACTCTCTTTTTCTCACTGCTGCTGCTCTAGGCGCTGCTACTGTATAGGGCTGGCTCTCGCTCAGGGACATGCTCTGAATATCACATCACATCCAAATATACCTTCTGTGAGCAAAATCCTACACAAATAGCCCCATGCACTGCTCTGCATTCCTTAAAACCCTCTTTGAAATGGCAACCTGTGGACAGCCCTCTCTGCCTCAGCGATAAAGACAGCTTCTCCGGCACAAAGATTGATTTTGTGCAGCTCTAACTTGTTAGTAATATGAACTCCCCGCTTCTTCTCTGTTATTCCCCCCGTAACTGATGTTAAACACAGATCGCAGCGCCTGACAGTAATGTTCACTGAGGCGGTGTTTATGGGTCAGAGGTGTGTGAATGATCGAGCCCGTGGTGGCCAGCTGTGGCTTTGGACCTGGCCCAGAACCTTAACTATTAGTCCTGTCTGTCAAGCTCCTTAAGTGGAGTTTTATGAAACAGTATCTGCTTTCAAACAGTGGTTTGACCCTCATCCAAGATCTGACCCCCTCTCTGGACTTGATGTTGGGCTAAAACTAATCCTATGATGCATAGTAGAAGGTCTAGCATGACTGTGTCATGGATCTGGATTCAGGTTCGTATACAGTATAATGAAACTAAGAGGATTCAGAAGTTATTAGCAACAGGAGAACAGGTTGTCATGTTTATATTGTGCTGTTTTCTGTTGATTTCAGGCTGCAGTAAGTAAAAGTGCCTTCAGGTTCTGAGAGATATGATGCAGTTCAAGAACTTCGCATCCTGCACCGGTTCAGCGTGTCCATGTCTTTACATTTGGATGGAGCAGGGATCATCTGGTGTCCTCATCAATGTCTCCCTGTTGCCGCTCAGATTTATTGGGCTCACCGCCTACAGGAAGCACAGCCAATTGTTGGTCTGATTTATTCTCTGCTACAAATGCTGGACTTCTCTTCTCCTCTGCAGTGCTTGCAGCTTGGCAGCTAAGTATAAGCTATGGGTCAGCCGCTTTTTAAAGAGGACTGTTATGTCTCAGGTTAATATCTGCATGAGGAGGTGAGGTGGAATCAGCGGTGCCAAACACATGATATTGCATTGCTGGCATTGTTGCAGGCATGGCTTGACCAGCATAAGGTGAGACTCTCATTAGGAATAATAGTATTATAGTGGAGCTAATGAGGTTGCTTGTTCTGGTTACTGTGATGAGTACTGCGTTGTTACTACCGGTTGCTAATGTGGTTAGAGGTTCTTTTTTTTTCCAGTGAAAGCTTTGCAGATTGCGAGATCATTGCTGCACCTCATATGCTTAATGCTGTCATACCTGTGACTGCTGAATTTAACCACAGTCTATTTCTGTTTGCTCCGCTGGAGCACCGAGGGGACATTTATTTTTAAGCGTTCATGAGTAGCTGCAGGGTGAGTTCCTTGTAATTTGGTGATGTCGATTGGTTATGGCTGGAGTTTGAGGCCTAAAAATTTCAGACACTTAAAAGATCAATGATAAGCTTTTAACATTGGTGCCAGATAAAAGGGGTTTTTCTAGACTGGATCATATCTTACTTCTGAAGATTGTTTTGCGCTACTGTTCAGCAAACCTACAGCGACAAACTCATCGTGGAAGAGACAGAGACACGTTTCGCCACTGATTGTAGACTAGTAGCAGGAACAGTAGGAGAAACAAAAACACTCAGGCATCACAGTGAGTGACATGAGTCTGAACCTTTGAGTTTCATAGTTCATTCTTGACTGAGGAAACACCTCAGGGTCCATTTAGTAGCTGCTGTGTTCTGGAGCTTTTGGTCATATCACATGATCCCAAACCTTCATTGTCAGTCAGTATTCCCACCAATTTAAAACGCATATTCAGTTCCATGTCGAGTTATAGTCAGGACAGTGCATCATGGATGTATATCATATGCATCTATTCATGCACTCTACGTCGTACACGGACATGCAGTTTAATATAGTGTGTGCATCACATCACAAACTGTAAATACTGTGTTCATTTTAAATCTCCTTTGACATTTACATGGTGCTGAGTTGCACTAGTATATCAGTTTATTTTTTCTAATCTCACCACCACAAATTGTTCACTGTTTATTTTGTTATATTTCATTAAATTCAGCAAATAGGCTTCAACAATATAACATCTGTGTCATCAAAGGTTTGTCACAGTTGAGCGTTGTGGCGAGTAACGTTCAGCCTCATGGCTGTAGGCTGTTTGCTAACCTGAAATACTTTCCAAGAAATTGTGTTGTGGAGAGCCTGTGTTTTGTGCAACATCCCAGAGGGAGCGGCGTGTGTTTTGAGAGCAGGAGTGTTTTCCCCTGTTTAACAGCGAAGCCAGGCTGCTGCTCACAGTGACTCCACTGTGTCCAAAGGGTTCCTCTCAATGCTACTGTGTGCTCACCGGGAGCTATTTCCACTCAGCCGCCGCATTGAAGGCAGGGTGGGGAAGAAACATGCCTACAGATGCCCGCTCACCACTCCATGCACACCCATTCACGTGTGTGTGCACTGAGCCACACAGACACACACACTCATATGGAGGCTCTTGGTCCTGAACAATGACATGCGACTGCCAGGATGTCTATGTCACTTCCCGTGTTTGTGAGAAGTTATTAGGCGTTGCTGTGGAAACCAAATGTAATATTGAAAAATCCCCCCCTTCTCTCTCTCTCTCTCTTTCTGTGGCTCTCTCCACCTCCATCTCTGTAGAGAAAAGCCAGTCCATAAGGGAAAGCCAGGCCTCGTCCCCGACTCTGGCCGCAGCTGCCAGACTGTCAGCGATGATACATGGCAAGGACCGAGTGTATGCCAACACTATGCTGGTGGACCAGGTGAGTCTGGATGAAATTAGTGTTTCTCTCTAAGCAGTGTAAGTTAAAACATATTCTGTACATCAGTCATATAGTTTAGAACATTAAGCTAAAACAGACTTGCCTCATATGATGTAAAATGTTCCATTACAACAGCTACAAATTGGCCCATGGAATGGCTCCTTCACTCTCTCACTTCTCTGTTCCAGGTGGATGACGCTGACATTAAATACCGCTCTCCAGGGGAGGAGGAGGAGGTGAGCCCTGCACCCCATGTCGGCAGCCCACGCTGGGACTCCTTCTCCATGACTCCCCCTGATTCAAGGAGCCGTTCCCAGAACTGGCACCCGTCCTCACCGCTTACACGCCGTGGCCTGCAGAATCACAGGGAGCCGTCCCCTTGCGTCTCTCCCCCCTCTCCCTTTGCTTCCTCCCCGTCTTTTCCTTCCTCCCCACTGGCTTCCCCCTTCCGCTTGTTCGAGGGAGCACAGAAGCGTCAGGCACAGCCGTGCCTGCCAGTTTCTCCTGCTTTGAATCGCAGAGGATGCAGCTTAACAGACGCAAGCCGGGGCCTGAGGTAGGACGCTATTACTGTGAATTATTGGATGAAAAAAATCAAAGGTACTCAAACTGTGAACTATGATGCTTAATTGCAGAAATTCTAATGTCACTGCCTCACATCTGGTTGAGTTTTCTTCCGATAAAGTGGGTGAATAAACACTATAAATCAGTGCACAAATTATAAATTTTGTTGTGTGATCTTGTTGACACGCATCGAAAACATGCCTGTGGCTAACCCACTAAGACAACCAAGCATCATCTGTTTGGAATTTCAGCAACAGCATTTCTTGACATTTTGTGCAGCGATTGTAGTCAGCGAAGGTGCGGAAAGTGACAGGAAGCCTGGACACAATTGAGCTGTTTGTGTGTTGAAGTTGCTGAACATTCCTTCCAGTTTCCTCAGTGCTGCAGGGTCTCCTCTGTGCGCACTGAAGCTGGCAAAATGCTGCACAGTTTAAACCCTGATTATAGCCTGGATTTGGCCATGATGACCATCCATGGCGGTTTTCAAGATCGAGATCATGTGCACTTAGCTGTGCAAAATGGTGGAGGTCGTCATGGACACAGACTCAGCACGTTATGTTGTAGCGTGCTGAGTTTAGGACTTAAATCTGACGCCTCCCCAATGGGACAGTTGGAGGCATCATGATCAAACTTACATACCACCGTTGGCAATCAGCAGGATTGTAATCATGTAGACTGAAGTAGCAACTGGCCAATGAATTTTTTGTGTTTTATCATCTGTGTGCGTGTATGTGCGTGTGTAACTAGTCCTAGCCTTGAGTGTGACAGTGGAGAAGAGGACCTACTGGGACATTTGTACCCCTGCTCGTCTTCAAAGCAGCAGTCCATCCTGCAGTCCAGCTCAGGAGAGGAGAGGGACTCGTTCGACACCTCACCAGACTCTAACTGCACACACTCTGACAGCACTCAGCAGTCCACCAAGGTACGCCTTCATTAAACTTTTCTTCGTGGAACTTCTCACGTGGCCTGCGACAGCCTGGAACTCTCCCTTCTTTATTCCAAACAATCAACTGAAACACTGTCTTTACAACCTATATGTTGCCCTTTAGACTGAACATGTAAATGTTTTTGGTCATTCTTACTAATCGCACACAGTTTAATCTTCAGTTGACAGATGAGCAGGTCACCTGTGTCTTAGCCAGGATGCCTTCACATCCTTAAAAAGCCTTAAAATGCCTTATTTCCAATTTACTAAATATTTGGCCATAAAAGTCATTAAGTTGCCTTAAATTTGAATGTGTCCCCTCAAGCATTTCTGTGTGGAAGTCCATATTTCTGATGTTAGAAACCAACAACTGAACCTAATACTGTCTTTTTACTTTATACTTACCTGTTGGCAAAATGTACACTAACTCACTTTCATCACTATGTTCCTGTATCAAACCGACCTCTGCACAGGGCCACGTGAATGCTACTTAACTATATACTTACCTGCAATCCTTGAATAGGAAAAATAGAATTTGCTCAAAAATCTGCCTTAAACTTTGTTAAAATTTAACTTGAAAAGGTTTCAAAAAGAACTCAATGTAAGTGTCTGATTCCCGTTGACGCCCTGTTAGAGTCTGTTTCCACTGTGATGTGATGTGATGAACAGACCTGATGTGTCATTCTTTCATTTATTGTTGCAATTAAAACATTTCTGGCAGCAGATTTTATAGTAAAAGTGCACTGCAAGCACAATAAAACATTAAAAACTCATGTGACACAGTAAAAGCAAAGTAAAGCACTACAATGGGCAGTCATCAGTTGATAAGCCCACACTGTCAACAGCTCGGAGAGAATCTGTCCTGCTCATGGCTCTGCCTGATCCATTCCTTCTGATCTGCTCCCTCACCCAGAACCCAGAGGAGGCCGAGGTTCGTCTGCGCTCCTACTCCTACTCCTCCCCCAAGGCAAAGCCGTCACGGCCGCTGCTAAACCGAGACGCAACCATCGGCGACCTGGCAGAAGGTGGGTGAACTTTGACCCTTTGCCCCATGACCTTTCTGTTCACAGGAGCCAGCTGAATGAACACATGTGCCACATGTCTAACGTGGGCAAGACCAGACAGGTGTCATAAATCAGCTGTACCTCTAAATACCCATATGTGTGTTGAGTCTCGGCTACTCGTGTGTGTTTATGAATACAAGGGAGTGCGCTGCATTAAGGCCATGCTTTGTCCTGTGTAGATGGTGCATTCAGCAGCAGCAGTCGTTCTCTACTTCAAGCTTTATCTCTCTCTAAATCCCTCTCTCGTCTCAACCAAGTTAGTAAGTACAAGCACAACGTGAGAAACAGCAACTTATTCACTGCTGGTTGGCCTGTGATTAAACTTCAGTGCGTCTCTTCGCTCTTTCTGGTGAACCGTGGGATAAACTGGAGGTTATCATGACTATAAGGTCTATCTGGTGTCTTTATACTTTTCATGACCCGGTGTAATTTAAAAGTATATTTACACAGAATGGAAGAACTGGAGTGATTGAAAATGATTTCCCCAGATATTTACATCACACAACTTTGTAAAACAATGTTTCTCATTGTGGCCCGAGTTGTGCAGCTCTATATCTGTGGTGAGATTTTGTGTTTGGCGGTGAGTGCAGCTCTCGTAATGTGCAATGCACAAACCACTGTCTCTGAGAAAAAAAATGACTGAATTGCTGGGAGATCAAGAGCAGACTTTCTCCGAAGCTTGACATTAAGACTTTTTCTCTCACTAATAAAACAATCGTCATCCAAACACACTTTTCTGTAGTGACTGACAAGTTCAGGTTTGAATCTTTAAGACAGCGCATTTTTTAATATCCTGAGGCTTTGGAAAAATACTGTCTTCGTAACTCTCATAGATCCTCTGAGGGATCTGTTTTGCTTCGATTTGGGTACATACTTTCCCTCTTGGTTTGATTTTCCGTCTTCGGTGTCATCTGGCTTTTCAAGACGAAACTCTTGTGCTTTGTTTGTTCTCTCTCTGTAGGGGTCTGCTGGGTCCAGATTGTTTCAGAGATTCTTGTACTTGCCTCTAACTCAATTCTGATCGGGGATGATGGTTTTTAACTTGGCTGATTCGCTTCTAATCGCTTATGATGTCTTCACTCTTATTGACATGTATTTCTGGTTTACTCATTTGCCTGTCCTTGTTCCTCTACCTTACAGAGCAGAGAGCATTCAGCCTGACTGAGACTCCCAGAGAAAAGAGGTAAAACCAGTGTGCTGTGTCGTGAGATCAGAAGCAATACGCTCAGCTGTACTCAGCACCCACATGTTCCTCCCTTTTTTAGTCATCATTGTGGAACAGTGGGTAGAGATTGGCTTAGATGGGCCTGCCTGTGTGTATGTGTGTGTTTGCACGTGTATCTCCTGTATAAAACCTGTGGTTGGGGTCTGAGTGTGCAGGATGTGACATACTTCCTGTTGCAAGGCCGGGGTCAGAATACGCTCTGATTGCAACCTCAAAATAACCCTGAGTAAACAGGTCTGGACTCCAGACCTCAGAAACATCAAACTGATGTCTAGACCACATCAGTGATACTTCATTTGTAGTATGTGCATATTGTAGTATGTATTCTGGATAGATTTTAAGAAGTGGACTGAATTAACACTTGCTTTACAATCCTGCTATGTGACAAACTGTGCTCCTTTTGTTTTCATCTTATAAGTGCCACAGTCCATATTCATTTCACAGCTGATTTCATCTCATTCATTGATCTCATTGCCTCATACATTTCTCATGTGCTAATACATTTTGTTTGCTAATAACCATGCATTGCTAACAGAGGAAACATTTTAGAAGATCATATTAGCCAATTAGATCATCATATCCGACCATCACATTATTGTATTAGAGTAGATCATATTAATACTACAGTATTCACAACACCAACCTGATCAGACTCACATCAGTTTTCACCTAATGGTAACAAAATGTGGATGTTGCCTCTGTCTTAAACATTGGCTAATACATTTTATGGTTTACTAAAACTGTCTTTAGCACAAAAATCCCTGTGACTATCCACATATATAACCCGTAGTCATCCTTCTTTTCCATACACACTGTATTAGGCCCAGAGATGGTTTGTAGACTCTAACAGTTGATCACATAATTAACATTTTGAGTCCCCCGATGAGCCAAAAGCAGCAACCCAGTCTGAGGTGTGTTATATCCATGCAGGGTTTTGGGTTTCCGTAAGCGGGCCCAGTCAGCAGAGGAGGAGAGCAGCGCATCGCTCCAACATCTCACCCTCACAGAGTTCCTCAAAGAGTATGTTTTCACCAGAACGGCCTCGCAGCCATGCATGAGTGTCGTAACTCATTCTAACCCCCGTTGTAAAACCATTCCCCAACTCACCCATTAACCACATGGATTCTTTGCAGCTGTATTTGGTCATGTATGAACCCTCGGAAGTAGATTATATTAACACTTTTTATGTCGGGTCACAGTGTTAGGTTTGATGTGACATCGCATGTTTCTCTTCTTTACGTTCTGTCATGTTGCCTTTCACTTTGAATGTGTCATATAACCAGCATAAGTTGCTGTCAATAGTTTACACATTATTAATTGTATCTTGGCAAGGTCACACTATAAATAGTATCCACTAGAGTCCATAGTGACTTCCAAGCATGCCAAGCATGTTGTTAAGAGTAATAGTCTGTAGACCAGGGGTCCTGGAAGACTGTCTGGACATTCTTTCATTCCAGCATGATGCCAATGCACTGGATTATCCAACTCTAGTGTACTGAAATTATGGTTAGTTTATTAGGAGTGTGCATGTTGGCCTTGAATGCTGCAGTCTTCTATGGGCCAAAATAACGGGAGAAGCTGTGATGGCTGCTGACTTAACTGTTGACATTGAAACAGGATCGAGGACGAGGAGTGGGACAAGTACATAATCCCGTCTAAGGTCGAGTCAGAGAAGTACAAAGTCAGCCGGACCTTCAGCTTCCTCAAGAGCAGGATGTCCAGCACTCGCAACAAGACCAAGGTGAGGCAGCGCAGTGGAAAATATGACTCCTGCTGGCTCAGATTTCACCTACACGATTGAATCCTTACAGATGAACTTTATTAAACGCAAAGCCAGAGCTTAAAGGCATCCCAGAGTAGTGCAGTAAAAGTTTTAGCACCTCTCAGACAGGCCAGGTCAGGATTCCTGTGCTGGGGAGCCATTGTCTGTGCACGGTGCCTTTATTTGGTGAGGGAGAAATTCCCTCTCCTTAGGCCTTAGCAACGGGACACAGTGAAAATATCCTCTTACATAATGCATAGACCCCCCTCCACACAGCATGAGCAACCAAAACACATTCCATAGTATACTCTTAATCTCATAAACACGTGCGCTGTGTGTGTTCAAGAACATGTTTCCGTGTATGTGCAGACACACGATGCACATGAACAGTCAAAAAACAAACATGCACTCTTAGCCTTCCTTGTAAAGTTTGATAAGAAAATAAACACTGCAATATCACACACTTATACGGAGGAATCCCCCTGATGCCCTCCCACCCCCCAAGGATGAAGCACCTCAGCAGCAGCCAGTCTCCATGGGCCTTAACAAAGTAAACAGACAATCTCACTCAGAGGCCCCTTTATCTCGACTAGCTCCACTTTAACAGGTGTGTTTCAGCAAGAAGACGACCACCACATTCTGCCTGCTGCTCACTGTTATTTCTACTTTGGAGGTTTATGTGATATTGTGGCATTAGCTGCAGTAAACGTTAGCCGAATGAGTGAGTTTAAAATATTTACTTGTGTTTCAGGTGAAGGGGAAAGAGGTGAAGGAGGGAAAGGAGAAGTCAGGAGCCACTAATGGACACCAGTTTGTTCCTGTGTCTCCATCTGGTCCCGCTCTCTGTGTGGCCTGTGATAAGTCTGTTTCTGGGAAGGAGCTGCTGCAGTGCTCCAGTAAGTGCTGTACTCTCAGTACTGTTGTTGTTTTTGTGTCTGTGGTGGCTGAACTGTTTAGGATTTCTGTAAATCTCCTCTCACGTGCTTCCTTGATGTTTTGACGTGATGTCAGTGTTCTTCCTCTCTCAAAGTCAACATCCATCACGAGGAGCAGGGCGCTTCGACAGCCATCTGGACACTGAGTTCAGAGATGTGGTGGTTTTGTTCTTATCAGTTAACTGATGAAATTAACTGGGATTTCATCTGCCTTTGTCTGTAGACTGTTTCCTGAACGTCCATAAAAACTGTCGAGAGTCTGTCGCAGCCTGTGGAAAGGTAACCACCAACATCACACACTTCATTTTTTCTCAAAAAAAAAAGAAAAAAAGAATGATTGAATGAATGATTTAAAATATTAGTTTAAAGGGAAAAAGCTGTCTTGGATAATAACGCAGGTACAAACACTGGGTGTCATTTTAATTATATGTAAGAATGTCATGAGTCTGACAATCTCTCAGGGAGAAGGTCTCCACATTGAAGGCACATATACTGTATTGTTGCATTGTTTACTTGTCTTAGTTGGAGCTACTCAGTGAACAATGTCTTTTATAACTCTGGAGGAGATTTGTCAGTTTGAGAAAATTAATTAATTCTGCTTGGGCTTGGAGACTCCAAATTTGGAGTACTATCTTGCAGTCTTCTTCTTCACTGCCTTTGTTGCTACATTTAGATTTTTTTTGGCATGTTACCACCATCAATCAGCAGAGGAGTCTCAAATCAGCACAGTGTGCTTACCCATTTGCACGTGTCCTTGTGCGTATGCATGGTGCAAACACAGTGAGGGCCCACTCGAACAGCTTTGCTCTATACTGCCAATAGTGGTCAAAAATGCCACGGGTTGCCTTTAATTAACACTTTCTGAACTGAAAATCTGTCACTCTCATGTTGTTCCTATGCTACAGCTATTACTTTCATTAAACTCTCTGCTGTTCTGAATCCAGTGCGTTCACATCCTTTTTGGGAAATATTAGAAATCTGTAACAGTCAGCCGACAATGTCCAGACAAGCTGTGCTGTGTGGCAGCAACATCCCCCCTTTAAATCAAAGCTTTTGTTGCCGGACATTCCCTCTGTCTCTCCTCGTGTTTCCTGTCCACTCTGCTCTGCTGTCCAATAAAGGCAAAATGCCAAAGAAAGATATAAATCAGTTACTGAAGCAGAGGCAGGCAGAGAGGAAGTGGGTACAACAGGAAGAGTAGATTCCAGCACTCAATGACAAAGGACCTCCTGGAATGTGTCGAACATCACAAACTGATTATACATAACAAGAGTGTCTGGGCAGATAATGTTTTTATCTTGGCATAAATTGTTTCCAGTATCGACTGAATTTGATGTTTACAGCTGCTGATGTTAATGTGATTCTGTCTTTCTCCAGAAGCTGCAGGAGAGGAATGCAGTGCTGATGAAAAGCAAGACCTTGTCTCTCCCACAGAGTGAGTGCCCCCCCCCCAGTATTGTCCTCCCATGGTCTTTGATTAAGTTCTTACCTGTCCTCCCTCGTTCCTTCTGTAGCAGATTAAGAAAGCCATTGCTCCTCATCCCCCACTCTCGCCTGTTGTTCTTTCCCTGGTAAAACAAGTTAAATTTTAATCTATCTCAGTGGGGGATCTGGCCTGGATCGTGTTTATGTGTGTGTTTGTGCATGAGTACAAAGGTTGAGTGTTTCTCCTGCACTGACAGGATCATTTTATTTGTTGACATGATGCTGTGTGTCTTCACGGAGTGTTTGATGTCTGACCAAGGTGTCAAGGTCAAATACAGTCAGCTTCAGTTACTAGAACATGTCGTCACCACTGCAGGCTGCATGCCCAGTTAAACAGTGAAGGATGAGAAATGTAGTTACTGTTACAGTCAGTGACTACGTAAATACAAACAAAGCATCTGAACGCAAAACAGACATGTGAAGTATTTATTTGTAGAATGGGGGGCCTCCGAGGTGTGACTGATTCCTTTTCCTGCTCATTGTCTCGGCCTCTCCTCCAGACTCTGTGAAAGACAACTCTCCAGCCTCCATGTTCTCCTCCTCCTCCTCACTTCCCACAACGACCAGAGAGAAGAAAGAAACTGTCGCCCCGCTCTCCAAAAGCCTCTCCATCTCTATAGACAGCAGGTACGATGGCAATATCAGAATGATGTTTGAATTTGTTCAATTATGAATATAACCAGATTAAACTGTTTCCATTTTTAAGACATACATATAATTTAATCAGTGAATGGGAGGGGTAGGTCAGCCTGCCTTAAGTTTGTGTCTGAGAAATGCTTGAATACTGACACAAAATATCAGCCAAATGTGACTTCAGCCTCCAAAAACTGAAATCTGATTTAAACTGCCTGAATAAATAAAACCTTGCAAACACAGAAAAACCTCTCATGTTCAGATCTAACTGATTTTGTTTCTGTGCAGACGGCTGAGTGATGCAGCAGGGGTGGATGGTGAGTGCAGTGTGACAGCCTGCACTAACAGCTCATTGTCTGATGAGGGAACACCGGTCACAGCGACGCCCCCCTCAACCGAGCCGCCAATCACAGCACAGGGTGAGAAAGACAAGCTCACATCATAATCTGTCACACCCACACAACCATAAGATAGAGAATTACTGTCCAGGTTGCTTTTCTTCCTGCAGATCCGGTTGATGCTTCTCTACTGAACGACCTGTCAGCTGACCTGCTGGGACTTGAGGTGGAGTCATGGAGCCTGGCGGTCACTCCGGAGTTTTGCAGGCAGCACGACAGGCGCACCGTTAAACGGCAGGATGTTATTTATGGTGGGGCACCTCCTCTTAATACAGTGTTTTGTATGAGCAGTATGCAATATGCATGCTGTACCTGTAATTGTAAAGCAAATCTTACTGGTTGAGTCAAACCTGAGTAGGTGGAGCTAAAGAATCACCTTTGCTATAGGCAAATTAGTAAAAGGCCATAATCCACTGTCACTGCCTCCATATAGAGCTGATGCAGACGGAGCTGCACCACATCCAAACCCTGACAGTCATGTCGGAGGTGTTCAGGAGAGGCATGGTGGAGGAGCTGCAGCTGGACTGGGACTGTGTGGCCCGGATCTTCCCCTGCTTGGACCCTCTGCTGCTCTTTCACAGAAACCTGTTTGGAGCGCTGCAGGAACGCCGACAAGCCGCAACTCAACCTGAGAACCCCCGAAATTACCTCATCCGTCAGATCGGAGATGTACTGCTTCAGCAGGTTGCCAAAGACGCATTCAGGCACATAAACACACAAAGATACACGGTCTATAGTCAGTCTCTTATGACTTTTTTTTTCTCAGTTCTCAGATGAAAATGCTGAGAAGATGAAGCAGCTGTATGGAGAGTTCTGCAGCCATCACACCGAGGCCGTCAATGTCTTCAAAGAGCTGCAGCAACAAAACAAAAAACTCCAAAACTTCGTCAAAGTAAGCCCCCTTAACCACACCTCTGGTGCTTTTGTAAATGAGGGCTGTATAGAAAATATCTTGCTTGATGCGGTCTTCATTTTTATGCTTTCCTGTCTGCTCACAGCAACAGAGCAATAACTCTCTGGTCAGGCGGAGGGAAGTGCCTGAATTCATCCTGCTGGTCACTCAACGCATCACCAAGTACCCAGTGCTGCTGGAGAGGATATTACAGTACACTCAAGGTACGTCAGCTCTACTGTTTCCTAAACCAAAAATATAAGCAACTCTTCTGTGGCATACCCAGTGGAAGCAACAACACAAAGAGCACGGCAAGGGACATTTTTATGTTCTTACATAACAAAATGTTTGTCAAGAATCTGTCCCATGGCATGCATCAGGGCGGTTCTTGGGGTGACGATGAAACGAACCAGTCTGACATCATTGCATTCACATGGCTTTTGGCCCATAGGCCAGTTTTGGTGGTCTGGCAACCCACCACTCTTCCATCTGCTGCTGCTTGACTAGAGGACCCAATTGTTTTCCTAAAACAAGAAAAGATTAAATTTACAATGAGGGAGTCTGTGAAAATGTTCTGCTTGAAATGGGACCTTTCTCATCGTACTCTGACAGTCGTAGAGAACTACCCCCTGGATGAAAGCATTTGAGTGTAGATGGGGATTTGCTTCTACACTAGATACTATGATCATCATCAAAGTGTAACTGATTTTTTTTGGTTAAGTGAGACAATATTATAAATTTTGCATTCTTTTCTTTTTAGTGTTAGATAATGTTGTTTTTAAATAGCCTCCCTCAGAACATTTGCTTTTCATGACTCAGTATTTAATGGGTAAAGAAAGCCAATCTGTATAAAGTTGCTGTGTTTGCAGAGAGCTGACTTGTGCTAATCACTTCTGCTTTGTATGGAATATATAAAGAGCCTAATTATCTGAGCTGAGTGCTGTCTAATTGGAAAACAGTGTCTTGCATAGGGTAAAATATACTTTAATGTGACCTTTCTGCCCCCACAGAGGGAAGCCAGGAACACTCTGACCTGTCAAGTGCCCTGGCTCAGATCCGTGACATCATCACCACAGTGGACCTGACTGTAAGTAAGTATGAGAAGTGTCAGGAACTTCAGGAAGTGCTGGCTCGGCTGGAGAACAAGGGCTTCGCCAAGCTGAAGAATGGCAAGGTGTTTCGCAAGCAGGACCTGCATAGCAAACACAGGGATCTGCAGCATAAAGGGCTGGTCTTCTGGAAGACTGCCACGGGACGTCTCAAAGGTGTGTATGAGATCATTTGTGCCCAAAGATCTTTTGAATTTAACAGACAACCAGTTCACACGTGTTTCTGTTGTTCTGTTTTCAGATACTTTGGCTCTCCTGCTCACAGACGTTCTGGTTTTCCTACAAGAGAAAGACCAGCGCTTTATATTTGCTGCGGTGGTAAGCCTCGACCTGAAAAGCACTTTGAAATCAGTCCCGCTGTCTGTCCATTTCTCTCCATCCGTTAACCCATGTTTGTGCATTTTATTTGCTTTTTCAGGACCAAAAGCCTCCCGTCATCCCTCTGCAGAAGCTCATTGTTCGAGAAGTAGCCAATGAGGAGAGAGGGATGTTCCTTATCTCCGCCTCCTCAGTGGGACCAGAGATGTATGAAGTTCACACCACCACCAGAGACGAGAGGAATGCGTGGATGAGGCACATACGACAAGCTGTAGAGAGGTGTGTGTGTGTGTGTGTGTGTGTGTGTGTGTGTGTGTGTGTGTGTGTGTGTGTGTGTCAGGTCAAGCTTACAGTGTTTGTCTGTGTGGGTGCTCATATGTCAGAGCTTCTCTTCAGAATCTGTGTGCATGTGTGTGTGTCTGGTTAATGTGCGCATGTGTGTGTGTTACTTATTGTCTAACCTACTGATCTACCTGGCAGCTGTCCTGAGGAAGAGGAGGAGGAGGAGCGAAGTGCTGAGACAGAGGAGGCCAGGCGGGTGGCTGAAGTGAGAGTTCAGAAGATCACTAAGTTCCAAGGTGAGAAAACATTTGCGTGCCCACCTGCACATTTTATCTGTTCATCATCATCATCATCATCATCGTCATCATCGTCATCATCATCATTCTCTAATAGAACCATTAAGTCCTAATCTTTGTGTTTGTTTTGTGTAGAGGCGCTGTTGGGTCAGGACCAGCGAATCTGCACCAGCCTGGAGGAGAAGTTACAGCTTTATGCCGAGCTCACGGAGTTAACCCTCCGCTCGCCAGAGCCTGTGCCACATCGCCACCTGCTGGTACAACCGGACATTGACAGTGAGATGCCACGACAGGCCTCCTCACTGCTCACAGCTGCGCTCAGAGAAGGTAAAAAACGCCTGTATGGGCTGCACGATGCTGCAGGCACGCATCAGTACAAGAATGCGTTTCACAAGCACAGACACCGACTCGTCATAATCACAATGACTGTGACCTACATAAAAAGTGAACATGAGTGCACCATTCTGGTAGATTTATTGATAATCACTTTCAGCTTTAAAAAAACAGAAAGTGTGTTGGGTGGGGGAAATCTGTTTTGGCAGTCAGCCTAAATAAGATCTACATGTGGGAAACACTGTATCAAACACTTCTATATGCAGGGCCCTCCCCAAAATAGGGGATTTACACAAGAGTCTATACAAGGAAACCCTGTTTTTACACCTCTATTTTTATTTATCTTAAGCAAATTGTATCCATTGCTTAAAGTCCCCGGTACATAGCAACAGTACACCAACACTGGTGTTTTTACCTATATTACTTTTCAGGACTGTGTTGCCATGAGCAGAACATGCTTCACTGACATCTCCCTCATCCCCCTGCTAGTTTTGTTTCACCTAAAGGCCCTTTTCATCACAATCATCAATTACAATTTTTGTTTGGCTTTACCTGCTGTAACAAAGTCAACATATCTGCTCTGAAGAAGGTCTTTTGGCACTGGATAACTTGCACCTTTATCATTCTTATCTGTATATTTAGTTTGGTGGCTTCCTTCCAGCTCAGCCCAAACTCAGCTTGAGCTCTAATCAGCCGAAATAAGTCAAATAAGATACAGCTCTGCAAAGTGCATCAGTACTAACAAATAGATACTGAAGATTTGTTTTAATTAGAACAGTGTGCTGAACATGCAAACCAGTAGAATTAAAAAATACGATCACTATTCACAGTGAGTTGTATTCTGGATTTCTGTTCACTTGTCATGGTCGGGGAATAATCTGGAGTTTTGACACATATTTTCTTCCCCTGCAGCAGAGAACCTGATGACCATTCTGCAGGCTCGTGATGGCCTTTCTGTTCAAGGCCAGAGTTCTCCAGTCCGAGGACCAGAGGGCTGCAGCTACAACAGCCACGGCAGCAGCATCCAGGAGTCTCCCACTGAACGTGAGTCACAGATATACCCTGGAATTCATTTTGTGACGCTTGCCTTGAAGCTGACATAAATGCCCACATACTGCCGACCAACATGGGTGAACCACCATTTTCTTGGACTTATCTTATGTTTTTTTGTTGCTACAGCGGATTATCTGAGCACGCTCAGTATGAGCTCCACCTCTCTGGGATCGGACAGCGAGCTGACGGGGCTGGACGGCATACTGTGGAGCTCTGCTGTCGAGCTGAGAAGAGGAGGAGACACCAAAGGGATGCTGTTAAAGGTTCAACCACTGCAGTTCCTGAGAAATGTTTGATCGTAAAATAAATGTGCATTAATGTTCCCCTGTAGTAACACAGTTTTCTGTAGGTGGCAGAGAGCGTCCAGAGTCTGACTCAGCTTCTCTACAGTCTGCAGGTGAGAGAAGACACGAGTTTCAGTATCTGTCACTGAATGCACGTGTGAATCTTTGGCTTTGTTAAACATTAAGAACTTGGTATTCTGTACATAAATACAAAATGATAATAAATGGGGTGAGGGTTATTAAGGGTCAGGGTTGCATTACTAAGATTGTAATTAATGTGCAACAACTTCCTTACTTAGTATCAATAAGCAGTAATTAGGAGGTTATTGGGGGAAAACTCTATGTTAAGGTTTTATAATGATTAATAAAGAGTCAATATGCTTTTGATATGCATGATAACCATAATATTAAATATTTCTTGATCAATTTTAATAGATTTTATAATTGGTAACCGGAGTGTGATCAGGTGTCTCCTCCTTGTGTTGGCAGGCTGCTATAACCCTCCAGCACAGCTGCCATGAAGTCCAGAAACTCCTTCTCCAGGAGGGAGAAAAACCTCAGCTCCGGACCCTCACTTCCCTCCAAAACAGTCTGGTATCAGTCACATGATATTCATGTTAGAATAAATATCTTTCCCACATGCAGGCCTGCGGCATACAGTACCGCTGTTTTGAGGAAGACTAGACTAGAATTCAGTTGCCTCTTTTTGAAACAACAACAGAAAATATTTAAAGCGTTTCTGTTGTTATCCAGGAGCAGGAGAAGCAGAGGAGCATTGATAAGAAGAAAGAGGAAGTAGAAAAGAAGGGCTTAGAGAAGAAGAAAGAACAGGTGGATGAGGTGCAGAAACTCCATGTGAAGCTGAAACAGGAGCAGCAGCGCTGGGACAAAGAGTGTCTGGCCAGAGAGAAACAACAGGTAAGCCTCGTGCTGATGAAGACAAATAAAAGGTAAAAAGTCAGAAACACCATCAGCTGATTTACTGTACTGTTGAACGAATCATGAAATGAATTTAGACACTGATACAGACTGTAAATTCGATTTCAGAAAAATAAAAAGTGAAGGCTGTCACATATGAACAAAACCTATGGCCTATGAATGAGGTAGTAGCAGTTCATATAAGCAGTTCTCAAGGTGCAGTTCAGTTCAGATGTCATTTTCTAGTGAAATGTTGTAACTTCCTTTTTCCTCTGACCACAGGTCAGAGTTTCTGCCTGTATATAAAGCTAACTGATGTCTAACCATTGCAACATACTGTAAATACTCTCTATATAATTCCTGACATAAAATGCAGCATATGGGAGCAAAGGAATTCATGAAGGCCATTGTTGGTGAGCGAATTGGAGTCTCCTCTCATCTAATGTCCGTGTGAAATGGTGTCAGCTTTTTACTTTCTTTGTGTCAAACTGAAACACGTTCACTATGAAGGTGTAGTGACAATGTCACAATGCCATATACAGCATCAACACATGCAATGCACTTCCCCATTCACTGATTCTCCGAATCCCATCCGTGAATACATTCTCTGAAGTACATTGTTATTATTATTATTATTATTATTATTGGTGTTTTGTTTTCCACCATGCATTTAACTTATTGACATTACCACAGCAATTATAAGAAAGTGGTGTTTTTATTACTTTTGCAGATCACCAAAAGCTGTTAAATTGTTTTAGAGTGGATGGATCCTTCAACCGTGTCAAATCTAACACTCTGTTAAACACACTGTTGTGTTGAAACACTATCATAGCTACAGGAAGATGTAATGAGAGGTTAAAGTACCATATGTGCTTTCAGAGTGAGCAGGAGAGTGTGCTGGAGCAGCGGGAGCAGCAATGCCTCCTGGAGGCTGAGCGTCTGCGCTGCGAACGCGAAGAGCTGGAGGCTCAACTGCTGGAGTATCAGCAAAATCTGGATCGACTGAGGGAGGGCCAGAGGAGTGTGGAGAGGGAGAAGGAGAAGATTGAAGTGCAGCAGAGGCTGCTGCAGAGCTGGAGGCACAACCGCCAGAGCAGCCTGCCTGTTACGATACCACTGGATGGATACAAGGTAAGGAGGCAGAGACAGGAAGGTGGAGGTACAGTAATGCAGAGAAAGGAGAGAATGAGTGGTGTGGAGATGAAAATGTCACCTGTGTGTTGTTTCAATGTCCCAGGTGTCCAGCCACAGCCGCTCAGGCAGCCTGGATGGTAACTGCTCAGTGTATGAGAACGAAGCAGCCTTACTTGCTTCCCTCCAGCAGAACCACCTCCACCAGCCCGCCAACAACAACCAGCACCAGCACCTGCTCTCTGCGCCGAGGAAGAACCACGACGGCCCTCTGCACAGCTCCGGCTACACCGCCAACCTCGGCCTCAGTGCCAGCCTCTACAACAGCCTGAACACCCTGCTGAGCCAGGCACACAGCAAACACCCTCCGGATGGTCTCACATACACAAACTGCAGTAACAACCACAGCTGCCCCCGGCCTGTGAATGACTCCATCCACCCCTTCAGCAGCAGAGTGACTGCACAGCCGCAAAGGACCAACAACAGTAAGTGTACTCGTATTCCCTCCCATGTATGAAGTTCTGGACAGCAAGCCTTTTGTCAAGCCTCCATTTAGTGAATATGCCCATCATATAGGAACACAATGAAATATTTGAGTCTATTTTGTACATACAGGAAAAAATATGATCTGTTATGCTCCTTCCAGCACACTTCAGCCCACCGTTGGACAGACGATCCCTGGGTACCTGGAGGTCAGAGGTCACAGGACTCTATGAGGATGACTACTCCTCGTCTCCCTCTCTTACCCCCCTCCTTCCCCCACAGGCTTATCTCTCCCTTGAAGGACAGAACGGGGAGGAAGCAGGCGAGGAGAACATTGTTTATCTCTGAGAACCTTTAGAGAGAAGCGAGCAATGCAAGCTGCCCGACATGTAACTGGACCGACAAGAATATATCTGTTGCTAATACGTGTTTTGTGTATATGTGCGTTTGCACCCATCTAAATGCGATGGATATAAGTGGACTTTTTAGAAAAACCCAAGTATTGAAATGAGGGAATAGTTGCAGGGAGGAAGTATACACAGATACAGTTTATGTGCCTTTATCAGTGTATGTGGTGGCCATTAATCGTTCACTTCCTGCGTGATGAAACCATTGTGCCTTTTAGCGAACAAGTTCTTTGTAAATCAGCTTTTATACTTGTACTCCCCATGTTTTTACTTCTACTGTAATTCTTTTTGTCCTCTGTTGCACTTGTTTGATGGCAGTGGTACCTTTGTGTCCCAAACACTGGGACCTAAGGTCAGTCAGGAGGGGAAGTATTGCTGTTATTTTCCTATGAGCACTTACAAGAAAATGGAAATATTTAGGAAGCCAATATCTTTCCCCAAACTATGTATAGAGTGCTATTATTTCTCCATGTGATCTTTAATAATATTTATAAGGGATTGTGAGTATCTAAATAACATAGAAATATACTAAATATTAAATATATGTATAGTTTTATGGAAAGGCTACCTATGCACACTATGTTGGAAGAGGAACATATTCCTATTATTGTTATTTTTCTCACTTAAGTGCCAAAAATTCTTGAAAAAAAAGTGATTTCTGTAAAGAATGGCTGTATGTTTTCTGTCCACCTCCTTTTCTGATAATTTATTGTATGTAAATTGCTTCGTGCACTGTCCACATTAATGATGTTTTGTTTGATATGTGTTCTCTTGTAATCTCTGTAATCAGAACTGTGATGTGCCATGTTGATATTGTGCTGTATATAAAATTATTGTGGCAGACGTCTGTGTTTTTGGTGTATTTTGCCAACATCAACTTGATATTCACACACCTCTAGTAGATTCCGATCATACATGATTACGCAATGCTCTTAAAGCAATTGTGGGCAGGCTGCCATTAACCACTGACTCATGAGACGCTCAGTCAGTGTGTGCAGTGAATGACCAGCATTTCGCTCCGGTTTTGCATCTATCAAGAGGATGACAAGTTTGAGAATATCCTTGATAAATGTGCTCAGGCTTTGTCTGCTGTTTTCTGAGGATCACAGTGGATTCTCCTTGGACACTGGTGAGTTTGTTTCTCTTGCATTCTCTAATCTCAGGATGCCCTGGAGTCCTTACCACAGGAGCTAGGGTTCGAATCCAGCCAAGACCCCCTGTGTCTCTCCAGCTGTCGCTATCTAAATGAGGCAGATATTCCAAAAAATGTCTTTAAAAAATTCTCTCATCTCGCATTTTTTTAATTTCTCAAATATGTCCTGTAACCTCACATACAATGAGTTGCACTGTGTGGTAGTTTGGCAGCCACCAAGGCCGAGCATCAGTCATCTGCAGGCTATCAGTGACAAGCAAACCCTCTTGGTGAGCTGGCTGGTAAACCATAGGGGCTTAGTGGGCGACATTTATGAGATCCAGATTGGCCGCACTGAAAACCACACCGTTATTTACAATGTGAGTACTGCTGTCTGGATTTCTTGCTGTTTAAAGGCTCTGCAGTTGTATCCCAGTAATTTCATGGTATTGATTATCCCACTTTTAGCAGCATTTACTCTGGTGATGGTGTGGATAATCTCAAATTCCTGTGAGATCCATGTGCTATTTTCCCTTGTTTTTGTTCATCTAGAGAAATATGAGTCTCTTTTCGGTGGATTCAGATAATTACACATGGACATGGACCTCTGATCTGCCTCTGGAGTGTGTCGATCACTCAGTCAGGGTACGACACTTCTTTAATCAGTGTGTCCCAAGTCCCTGGAGCAACTGGATAACCAACTATGGTGAGATGATGCTACTGTACTCTGATTCTTTGTCGCTTAGGTCACTGAGTAAAAGTAAACCAAATACATAGAAAACGGGTACGTTTCTTGTGTGCACTGCTCCACTGATCATAACATCAAATAAGCCCGAGTGTCTGTTCTCAGGAAGAGGGAGGCCCCCATCTGCACCAATCTTGACTTCAGTGTTGCTCAACAGTTGCAGGGTCTGTTGCAATCATTGCAAATGTCTGTTGCAATGCACATCATAGTCAAAGCCTGGCCATAATAAGCTTGGATGGGTGGCATTTTTATTGCTTATTATTTGTCAAAGCAATATAATATTTTCTCTTTTTCTTTAATGGTAAATGAGGTTTTTCCACTTCTAGAATCTTGTACTAAGGGCTGATGTTAAATAGAGTTCAATGGACTATAAAACCTACCAGAGATTCTAGATATTTCTAAGAGTTTGTTCACTCTGCTGGGCAGATCCTCATGACTGAGCTCTACTCTGTGACCTGCAGGAGCCCAGGCAAAGGACAAGACCAAGATTTTCCCCTACCAGAGGGTGCTGAGAGAGGGCAACAGTGCCATGTTCTGCTGTGTTCCCCCAAACGGAGTCAATATTGCCAGCATTGCCTTCAATGACAACAAATACCCTCTTATCAGCATTGGAGACAGAGTCAAGGCTATCGCTGTGGACAACCTGACCATCCCAGCAAGAGTAATTAAAGCTCTTTCACTCAGGTGCACAGATGCAACAGGCAAGACGAGTTATGCCTGGAACTATGTCAGCTGTAAGTTTGAAATACTGTTAATTTAATTTACATTATTTTAATGCTACTTTTCCAAAGAACTTTTACGTGTGTGTGTGTGTGTGTGTGTGTGTGTGTGTGTGTGTGCATGCTATAGTTCCTCCCCAGAAGCCCAGAAACCTTAGCTGTGTGACATCAGACATGACAGCTGTCACTTGCACCTGGGATTCAGGCAGAAAACGATACCCACACGATCGCAACAAGCAAACGCACACTCTCTACATAGAGTAAGTGCACACATTAACCAGACATTCACTATGTCAGGCATACTATGGATGGCAGTGTTTTCCTAAATATGGACAGCATGTATGCTTTGAGAAATGACACTGCTAAGTGAACAACTTTTCTCTTGTCAAATGTTGGGTCTCACTAAGGCATCCCTAACTGATCACACGTCTATGTTACTCTGCTATGAAGTTTGGTTGTAAATAAATAATAATTAGCTTTTCAGCCTCATGAGCAGAGCTATTGTGCAGAGATTTCTTTAATACAGCATATTCATATTCTTTTAATAACGTTAAACAACAAGGTTTCAAATATAAAATGAAATTCATCCGAAGCTGCCTCCATATTCTTCAAACTAAACTATATACAATACTCAGCAAAACAGGATTACAGGGCAGAAAAGGTTGCCTGCTTGTTTTAAATGTTACTGGATGCTCCCTCTTCTTTGTTGAAAATACAGGAACTCAGACCAGGCTCCCATCAACTGCGAGCCGTTGTCTTGTACTTTCCCAGCCATCCCACTCTTGGAGGAATACAGCATCAATGTGGTGGTGGAGAACCAGCTGGGAGTGGAAACACAGAGCTACAGCTTCAACATCTCTGACAGAGGTCAGAGGTCACGCAAACATCCGAACAGAACATGGAATACACAGTATATGTTGTTGCTGCATATGTTTGATTGTGTTTTTGAACATCTAAAGACTCGAGGAACATGTGCACATGACTTTAATATGCGCTCAGATCTCTGATAATGATCTGTATTTCACATGTGATTTCATGTGTGTGTTGCCATTAGTGTTTCCAGTTGTGAAGTGGGACAGAGTGATCCCCAGGGTGACAAACACCACTGTGTCCTGGATCATACAGGGGAACTGGTCTCAACTGAACCTCCTCTGTCAGGTCACTACAGACCCAGGCAGCACTACTGAGGTGACCTGAATCCAACTGAACTAAAACATTCATACTGCAGAACCGAAAGTTGACCATTTTTGTGCTTGTTTGTGGTTTTTGCAATCTTGCAATAGCTGAGCTGCAAAGGTGTGAGTGGGCTCTGCAAAAACAAACTGGAACATCTGCTTCCCAACACTCGCTACTCTTCCAGGGTGCGCTGCTCTGTCAACGGCAGGCTGTGGGGAGAATGGACACAGCCCATATCCTTCACAACCTGTGAGTATTAGCAGGTTAGTCTGCTGTATACAGAGCGTGGTCAAGTCCATTCCCAATGAAGTCTGAGTCATGGACAAGTTTGGAACAAAAAAATTGATCCTGCTTTAGGTCAAGAGTAAGTCAGGCAGTAAATTACCCTTCAACATTCATGAACCCAGGATGCCGTGGTTGTATGATGTCTAACTTTGCCAACACAGCCACCAGAAAAATTCATTTTCCTCCCATAAATCCTTCATTTTTTGATATATATTTTATTTTCAGTAAAGAGTTGAGCCAACAAAACAAGTCACGTACATCCCAAGGGTAGTGCTGCAGTAGTTTGGCCTTGAACAGTCTTACATCCAGCGTACTGGTGCTGCTACTGAATGACCCTTTCCTCAGATCCGTTGGTGACCTTGGATGTGTGGAGGAGAATAAAGCAGCTGTCCGCTACGAACTGCCGTCAAGTTACGCTATTGTGGACGCCAGTAAGACTCTCTGTTTTACTTCAAATGTTTTACTTTGAAAAAAAGCACACACACTCTTTGTCTGGTTTCATAAGGGAATATTTGCCACCACAGCGTGAGCTTTTCCCAATTTTCATGACCACTGTTGTTCTCAGCTTGTTCCTGGTTCAGCAGCCACGGTGAACATCCAAGGCTACATAGTTCAGTGGTCACACGAAGGCAAAAACTGGACCGAGTGGAAGGACAGTGGACAAACCCAGACAGAGGTCTCCATTGGTCCAGGACAGTATGACTTTACTGTCCAGGCTGTTCTCCCCACCGGCTCCACCATCCCTGCTCACATCACAGTCCCACAGAGGGATGATGGAGGTGAGCGGCATGAATGGAATCAGCTGAGAGAACACCTCTGAACTCTGAAGCTCACTTTCAGAAAAATCTAACTTCTTCCAACAACAGATTTTCTCTCTATCAGCTGGATGTCTCAAAAATTTCTGAGCAGACTTTTGCAAAATATAGTGGATTACAGAATTTGGTGGTGATCTAGAGCTTGGACCTCTAACATTTTAGATCATCACAGTGACAAGAATATCTTTTCAAGAGTCAAATAAATAATGGTTCACTGTTGGTGGAGGTTTTCACACGTATATATCTGTCACAGTCTGAAATCTGTGTCTCTGTCTAGAAACCCTACCACTAGAGAAGCGGTTGAACAGCAGCACAGATGCTGGTTTCAATCTGTCCTGGGCCCAAAAGGACACTGCCACTTGTGGCTATACTGTGGAGTGGTGCATTCTGGGAGACGTAGTAATGCCTTGTACTCTGCGATGGATGAAGGTGCCAGATGGAAACAACACATTGTCCCTACCTGCTGGTCAGATTTTGTTTAGTTGTTTTCTTTGAGTGGTCATTGTATGTGCATCCTTTAAGTTATTCCTGTTTCCTGTTTTCATTGTCAGAAACCTTTCATTTCCAGGACATTTCAAAGCAGGCTGGAGGTATACATTTAATATCTATGGATGCACAGAACATGGACACAGACTGCTGGAGATACAGACTGGATACTCACAAGAGCTCAGTGAGTCGTACAGGAAATGTCTTTGTCTGTGTGATTTGTCTGCTGGTCTCATATGCACATAGTACAGGGGTTTAAAAGATGCCTCAGAACTGGTGCCTCTGTTTTGAGACAGGATATACAGAGAGGATTAAGGAGAAGGAAGCAGACAAAAGAAGGCAGAAGATAGAAAGTTTCTGTGGGTTGACGTCATTTGGGGAAGTTGCATTGTTCCTTGAAGCCTGTTGCTTTATTTCTCACTGATACTATCTGTCTTGTATTCAGAAGCTGTACAGTCCCCAACTCTGGTTGAACCTGTTCAGAGTACTTCCTCATCTGTGACACTGGAGTGGCGTTACATTGAGGATGATCCAGCTCATTTGGCCTTCATCACTGGTTACCTGGTCACAGTGCAGGAAGTAGGATCTGATACGCTGCCGGGTCATAATGCTGCAAGTGAGTGCAGAGGGAAGCTCACACTGTTCCTGAGCTTGCTCTGTGTTACAAACAAAACATGCAAAATATGATGACACTTTATTTGGTCATTAGAAGCGGCCTAAGATAAACACTGGTGTGTACATCTAGATCTGTTCAACGTGTCAGTGGCAGATCCTCGGAGGAAGTCTGTCACCATAGAGGGTCTGCAGCAGAACCAAGACTACGCTTTCTCTGTGAGCGCTCTCACCAAGGACGGGCCTGGACAACCTGCCAGTATCACCATCAGGACCAGAACCGACTGTGAGCCCCATCAGATCCAGTTCAATCATGCAGATGCAACAATTAAACATACTGATGGATTTTACTTTTGTTTTCCTTTTAGAATCTTGAATGAAAGAAGCAAAATTCCAGCATAAAGGCTTGAATTTTACTCGTTAATTTTGTAAACTTTCATCTTCGGTTTTCTCTGGTAGACTCTGCTCACTTGGCCAGGATACTGACTCCCATCTTGCTGCTGCTGTGCTGCACCATTCTCCTGTGGTCTCAAAGGAAAACGTACATAACTTCACCTTTAAATCTTGACTCATTCCTGTGAGGGACAAGCTAGAGCTTCTCTCTTCCATCTTCTCTTCTGTTGTGTTTCTCCTCCAGGCTAAAGAGTGGGCTGAAGGGGATATTTGCTTATCCTGCTGGTATGAACATCAAACCTCCTGAGTTCGACAGCTTTCTGCATGAGGTATGTGCAACTATGCAAAACTTTCTGCCTCTCTTACCGCTGCCTCATATCACCAAACCCACGAGTCCAAATGGCTACAGAAAGAGTCGGTTTGCTTGTGAAACCCAATGCATTGCACAGCCCAGTCTCCATTACTTGAGCCTCACCAAGACCCCAGTCCCTCATCACTTTTGAAGACATTACATAGACTTACATTCATTTCCTGGTGACTTACTTGCCGAACCCTAACTCTTACCCTAACCTTAACCAGGGTCTTCACACTAAAATTTAATGATTTACATTACATTTTGTCCAGATATGGAAGGCGAGTCCCCACAATGTGACTGTGTAAACAGATTGTAGGCAAAGGAGGTATTGGACATTTATCACGAGTTGTAGGATTTTCTGTCATAGAATCAGGGTTTCTCCATCTGAAGGGACGTGCCAGTGTATCTGCAGTTGTAGAGGAGCAAGAGCCAGTAGGAACGCCCTCTCTGAACTGACCTGTGATTGGCCAAAGTCTCCTGTCACGGCCTAGATTTCCTAAAGCCTGAAAACAGAACCAGGAGGAGGCGCAGAAGTCTAGTTTTCTCTCAGACCACTTGAATCACAATATGCTCTTACATTATTATGGAATTTTTGCCAAATGATGCAAAAAATAAAAATAAATAAAAACTGCTTTAAGCCCACAGATATGGATCGGCTTCCACTATCTAATTTACATGAATCTAGTTTACATTATTATAACACCCTCTGCATGTTTGTACAGGCCAGTGAGAGGCTGCAGTCTCAGCAGATGGAGGAGTGCAGCAGCTGCGACCTAGAGATCCTGAATACCAGACCTGTTGTGAATGGAACGATTACACCGAGCGATCTTGAACCCTTGAACACACCGCCCTCTCCTGGTTCCCAGCCCCCTCGTTCAATCTTTTCACTCTCCTGTGTGTCGCTTCAAGAAGACTACTGTCCACAGTCAGCCACAGCGCTGTGGGACAGAACAGCCCCTCGACAAATGGTATGCGTCACTAACAAGACTTATTTTCACACCATGGAGGCGGATTTGACTGCGGCACAACAAGCCGTGTTCAGTGAAATAAATGAAAGTTCTGAGAGTCTGCAGGAAACGTGTAGCATTGAA
This sequence comes from Chaetodon auriga, assembly GCF_051107435.1. Lineage (NCBI taxonomy): Eukaryota > Metazoa > Chordata > Actinopteri > Chaetodontiformes > Chaetodontidae > Chaetodon > Chaetodon auriga. The sequence goes on along the minus strand of NC_135078.1, from coordinate 15,142,934 downwards.
TATTATGGTTATATCTCCTATGATACTTTCTAAGTATAAAGACCAACAAATGTCTATATCATAGCCTGAGCCTGCGCATCTCTTTTGAACTTTTGTATTTTTTTTTATTGCTTGTATGGTGTTGTCAAAATGTATGTCTGAAAATGAAAAGCAGTTTTGAATTATCAGGTCGTAGAAGGTAGTAGCCACTGATGTTCCTACATCAGGGTTTCTTTTCACTGTGGTAAGTGTCTGACGGGTTGAAGATGTGTGTGAAGCATCCACATTTTGCAGAGTGTAGCTTCTTTGCAGCGACATCCATATTCAAAGCAATGTCTGCTGTCATGGCTACAACTTTGTATTCTATCAGACTCAGCTTTATCAGCCAAGCATGTGAATACATACAACGATTCTGACTGTTTTTTGATTCTCTCAATAAATAGATATGTGGACAGAAGAAGAAAAATAATGCTTAACAAAGTCAACTCAATTCTATAGATGTCAAAAATTCAAGGGGCTTCACAACATGTACAGCAAACGACATCCTCTGTCCTTTGACACTTGACTCAGATCAGGAGGAACTCATATTGGAAACTCATACTCAAAATGGAGGACACTACTGGGAGAACAGTCTGCTCTGTCTCGAACAGAATATAAGCTGCAGTACTGGTTCTGAAAATAACACATTTTTCTGCTGTGATCAAGCAGCATGTTAATAGCATATTAAACAGGGGGCTCAGTGGCTGCTGGACCACATTCATATACGGCAGAGAAAAGGATGTTTTTGACCATTTAGATTCTGGGATTCAGTTTCATTAAAGTTTCTGCATTAATCCATCTGCGTTACTTCTTTTTCTTTTCTTTTCTTTGCACCATGAAACAAAGGAAAAACAAGGGATTGGATGTCATTTCACTCAATGTAAAAAACACAAGTCACAGTTTATTACAGAACCAAAGGTCATACAGTAGTCACAGCATCCTGAGTAAAGGGAATAATCCACGTGAATTTCCAAAAAAAAAAAAAACAAGACAGGACAAATAAAAACAAATTAAAAATACATTTCTATATTTCAACAGTAAATTATACCTAAAGACTTGTTTACAAGTGATTGGCTCATTTTCCTGAACATCCTGGCAGCTTAGGAGTTTTCCCTAAAAGTCTTTAAGAAACAAGGACAGATTAAAAGAGATGTAAATGGAAGGTACTGACGCCATAACCTCAAAATTATTATCAAGAAATACTATGTCTGAATAGAGGACACTTAAAAAGGTCACTGTATATTTGGTGCTGGCACAAAACATGCAAAAAATTATGCAAAATCTACATATACTAAATATACCACAATGTCTCTCAGACACACGTACACACAGCTAATTGGTCACTGGAGCGAGCTGTGGCCAGAGCTGCCAAGTCCATCAGTAGTGCAGAGGTCAATGGAAAAATACAAACAAAAAAAAAAAAAAAAAAGCAGCACAGTCCGACCTGCCAAAAAAAGTGTTTCACATCCCACATGGAGCTTTGAGTCAACAGGAGCCAGCAGCCGTCAGTAAAGCTGAGGGACGCATCCACTCAGCTGAGTCAGGTGTTCTGTAGTTTGATCTTTGGATCTATCAGGAGGATCTTCTTCGGTGGCATATTGTAACTCTGGTGCTTTTCTAAGGCTGGGAGCAAAGTCTGCACCAATAAGATCCAAAGTGACCTGCTGAACAGAGGCCAGTCTTCACGCAGACGTCCTCTGATGTACTCTCACCCTCACCTTGCTGTGCTTTCTGAAAGGGAAACACAGTTTGAAAGATCACTGTTTCAACACAATCAAACTGAAGCTGCAGCAAAATCAAGTTAGGGCTTGTGTCGGTTCTTTACCGTTGAGGTGGCGACACCATGCACTTCCAGAGGACAGCGTAGAGAGCAAGAAAAAAGGCAATGAACACTGTGGCAGCGATTGCACCTAAAAGCGTACATACAAATGTTTATTTGCACTTTAAAACACAACTACACAAATGCTTACACATGACAACAGAAGCATGCACCGAGTGTAGCATGATTCACTGTGTATTTTGCTGAAACTGTTAGGTTACCTGAGACAAAAAACAAACAAAACCAGTTAATGTTATTAATATGCATGCTCATTCATGCTCCTCGTCTTCCTATCCATGTTGACCGCACTAGTATATGTCACAAACATGCCCCACTCTGCAAGAGACAAACTATTTGAGTATCTTTTCAGTGCTTTGGGCATTTCTCCCTTCCTGTCAGAGGCTGCATTTGTAAATGCCAACTTTCAGAGCATTCACAGCCTACTTCCTGTGGTTCAAACGAGAAAAACCTGAAAGAAATGAACATGTTACTGAGAATGTGTCATGTGATCGTTTTACATATTAAAGTCGTTCAAACTTTAAAATTTTCGAGGGGTATCGTTGGGTTGCGTTGAACACAGACAAGCAAACACGAAGGGGTCACCAAACTGCAAAAGTTCTCTAGTACACTAGGGGTCGCCAAAGCTTCACAGGGGGTGGAGAGGGTCTCAATGGCAGAGAGAAAACTTCTCTTAGATAGACAGCATATACAGTAAGCCTGTGCCTCAGCATTTCACTCATTTCTGTGAAGAAAATGATTATTATTTTTTAAGTTTTTAGATTATCCTCTAAGGATAATCCTTCCCTTAAGGAAAAAGGTTGGGAGCAACTGCTCTACGAGGTCAATTGATATGCAGGAAGCTGAACTGGGAAGTCACCAAAACACTGCCTATACAAATGCACACAGAGACAAAAGTGTGATATTCCTGAATGTGCATGACCAAAACTACCAGACTCAGAAAGGAGTATTTCTGGAAAATCTCAGTTTCTGACGCAGCCAATGAAAATAACCACAAGCAATTTGATCAAAATGACACGACGCCCATTGCTTTGCAGTCGTACTCCAAAAATAATGGCCAAATAAAATGTTTCTGCATTTTTTCAAAGTCTGGTGGTGCAATTCGATTCCCCTTTAATTGTGGTTCTGACGTAGTGACACAGGAGGTCTTTGTTAGCTCAGGGCGGTACATCTGACAAGTCAGTTGTTTTTCCTCTGAAACAGGCCTTACAGGGTCTGCAAAGACACCAGACTCTGGTCCAAGTGGGACTTACCAGGGATGATTCCACTGCTCCTGCTTAGAGACTCCTCTGTGTGAGAGGGACGAGTAGCAGCTGCAGTCGAACCTTCGTGAGTGAAAAAACAGAAACACTAGACAACAATGCCAACACAACAGAGTGTGTGAGGTGCATTTACCTGCATAGTTGATTCAATAATGAGATGATGTGGGATTTCAAAATAAATTAAGAAGTGCATGTGACTCTTCAAGGTAATGGTCTAGCAGTTGAATGGCTCGTTATCAATCTGCTGGAGGGTGAATTGCAGTGTTTACAGGGCGTTTGCACAATTTTCCTCTTGCCACACTGAATAAATTGCATCTTTGTGGCCACTGCATCTTCATTTTGGGTGGCAACAACTCAGCTTTTATGGAACTGAGTTATTAATGTTATTTTACTCTTCGTGTGTTCCTGCGAGCTAAAAGTAGTTTTGACTGCCGGTCTTCTAAAGCTGACATACAACTAAAGTGAATTTACTAGAAGTAGATTCCCTGGCTTATCTGCTACTGATGTCCTTTTTGTGTGGTAATGATATGATTTTATCCACTGTGGTGGCCATTCATGTAGTTCAGCTTTTTACAAGAAATAAAAGGCACAAGATAAACTGTTTCGACCTGCCTCATGAGCTCATGATGGCAACAGAAGAAGACAGAGGAGATAAAGCTCACCATTTCTCTGCTGAACTGTGTGTGAAAGCTGCCGTGTAAGCACATCTGGCTCAACCATCTGAAAAGCAGCAAAACACTGGTGTTTGAAAGAAAATGTAGAGCATAGGGCACTGACAGGACAGGATACACTAGCAGACGGCCACTTCATCCAAATACAACTGTAGAGAAAAGGAGAGAAAGAGAAAGAAAGAAGGAAAACAAGGTGCGGGCCAGATCGACAAGTCGCGCCGCTTACCGAAGTAGTGGGAAACTTTGTGCAGGAAGTCTAACTGTGGAAAATCAGAGTGCTTCGGGCAACTTCAGGCGCAAAGATAAGGAAAACATGCCAGATAAGGGAATACAAATGACCCAAATATTTCCAAAACATTTGCTTTGAGAAACACTTGTTTATGTAGCAGGATGACAAAACAGCTTCCGGTAAAACCTTAGAGAAATGCTACTCATTGAAGTCTTGTAAACAAGTACATCAGTTACACAGTGCGTCACTTAAAGTGGGACTATATCCCGACAGAGTCTTGGATCAACACACTTGTTTTTGGTACACTGCTGCTATCGGGAAAACAGCAAAATCCCCCCAGCGTGGTTTCCCCCAGCTTCTTACCTTCGAGCTGTTCCCACTGAAGGCAGCCATGCTCTTGTTTTTCACCTCCGTCCACATTTCTGAGGCTGTGCGGTCAGCCCTCATCAGCTCTTGCTGCTCCCTTCGCACCTCAGCTGTGCGCCGAGACGCGCCTCTCGTGCTGCATTCACGCGCTTCTTGGGAGCTCGTACTTTACATGCATCATGTCGGGCCATGTCGTATTATTAAGTATTTTGACTGGAGGGAAGGTAATAAATGTTGACGTAGATTACAAATTTGTATTGTGTTTTTTTTTTTATATCCGGCTTCCGGCCAATCACCATTGTTTGGGATACAGAATGAATGTCATGCAACGTTCAAGTGTTAAAAGGCCAAAACAAACTTCTAAAAATGCGTGCTTTATGCTTACACGTGGGCTAAGACTTGTTGATAGGAACTCCTCGCTTATCACCTCGTTTGATAATTAACTGTTTTACACAAGTAAACTCTATTCTATTATGAATTCCTCTCGAAGTGAAAGAGACATTTCCTACACCACCTGAAGGCTGCATCGGCTTCTAAGCTGAGAGGAGAGGCCACTGAGCAGTTTCGATTAAAGATATTAATAAGGCGGATGACTTTCAGACACTGCACAAGCAAAGCTTACAATTACGGCGTTTTACAGAATTTCCTGCGACACCTCAATGCCTCTTTGGGAAAAACAGTTTCCACTCAGGTGCCTGAAAATACCACAAGTCATTTTTGGTGTTTATCTAAGTTTACACTTACACGTTCTGCAAATAATCAGTGTGTGAACAAATGAATAACAAACATACAGACAGACAGAAAAGAACAGTTTATTATCTGAAGTTTTAAATTTGCAAACCACATCTGGATCTAAACGTTTAATGCAGACTGTTTAACACACTGGTCAGTAAGACACGACCTGCGAATAGCTACAGCAAAACCCCACCAGGAGAGTTTCAAGTTCAGCACGTTAATTGGAAATTTTGAAAAGAAGAAATTAAACAAACATGTCAAAAACCACCCTGGACACGCTTCACGTGGGAATTAGTCATGAGAATAGCATGTATAAAGGTCAATTTACTGTCCTTTGTGAGAAATAGTTCCATTTATTCTCTCTTCTCTAAAGAGAGAGACATACACCAACAGTCTGCAGAGATATTGCACAAAAGTTTACACTGTAAAAGCAGAAAGAGCGATTCAGATCACACACAACACTCCTCACACACAGGCACTCAACATCAATGCAGTCTGCAGATGTTGAGTATCAGCAAATCATACACGCACACAGCAGAAAGTGAGCAGAGAAACATCTAAAATACACAACCAAAGGCATCTCTTGATCTTAAACTGATCAGCAGTTGCAGAAGAAAGACATTTCTACCCAGTCAGACCTAAATACAAACAGTGCTGACAGTTAAAAAAAAAAAAAAAAAAAAAAGTGTCTCTTGGAGTGGAGTGTCTTAAAATAAGACTGGGGTGTAAAATCACTCAATTTCTAATATCACTCAACATATGTCTAGTCTTCTTACAAACATTTAGGACAAATGTGAGGCCAGCATACTGCAGCACCTGAGGCTTCCCAGAGTCACCCCGGTCACAGTAAATGATGCTAAAATGTCAGTGATCCCAGGTTTGAGAGGTACAGACGAGCCCTGGACTGCAGAGGTCCTCAGTGGGCTTTTGAACTCCTGCTTAAAACCTGCTTAAGTGCCATGTGTGTTGGCTAACAGAGTGAAATGCATGACTATAGTGTGCAAAGAGAGTCTGTCTCATGAGACAACGTGTTAACAAGACAGGAGGGGGTTAAATGTTTGCCACACAGCAATAAGGCTGTGTCTAAGAAGAAACATCTTTTTTCATTTGACATCTACTCTCCCACTCCTCATCAGCTTTAAAATGCTTCATCACTAAATAACACACTCACCCAAAGCGGGAATGTTTAAGATTTTCATTTAACACTACCAGACAGAGAAAAGCAAAGAAGTCAGGCAACTTAATCCGGTCTAGCAAATGTTTCAAAATCACTGTACAATTCGGTGAGATCTTGATATCGCATGTCAAAGCAGCGACTTGTTGTCTTGGCTCACATTACAGTTTTGGATTGACCTCAACATTGAGGCTCAGTGGAACAATAAAGTACATAAACAGGGCCACCTAGTGGGCAACAAAGCATACTCCTGCAAGACAAAAGAGAAGAACTGAACTGAAACTGACACATTTTATGAATTCACAAGACTGTGAGATTGTCAGAGTTGCCTTGAAGCAGAAGCACAACCATGGTTAATACTTTTTGAAATCAAACTATTAAGATCTGACTGAATCCGAATGACATTAAATGGTTTGAGGACGCTTCAACAATACATCACCATTACACAATGCCACACTATTAAGTCCGCAGCTGGTATTGAAACACCACACAGATGTTTACCCTTTGAAAGGTTAAAAATAATTCAAACGTTACTTCTTCCCCCAACCGAGCCCCATCACTCCTTCAGCCCCCATCAGCCACAGTCCAGAGAGGTCACGCTTCCGACTGACCACCACCCTGCACCCTTTCTTGCTTTTATCCCGGTGCCCCACCCCGGATAAGACAGCGTCCGTTCTGTCCGTTGTGTCGAGAGCTGGTGGCAGGTGCATGATGGGAGTTGTAGGAAAAGCAGAAAGGCAGAGAGAGGCGTGTCCACGAGGACGAGGCAGCGACATCACATGATTTCACAGCATGAGTTCTGTTTGCGTGCCTGCGGGGTTAACACGAACACACATGCACACAGTGAGGCATCTGAAACAGTGAATGGCCATTAGACTTGCAGTCCAGTACTGATAAGGCCACACGTCACTACTTACAGTCTTGTAGAAGGCTTTGGACTGGAGTCCCAGGTGCTCTGACTTTGCCACAAGGTCATCCAGTTTCTCTCCCCTCTCCAACAGACTTTCCATGGTGTTGTGCTACAGAGACAAAATAAAAAATAGCATGCAGAATAAAGATTTGGAGTGGGCACGGACTCTGGAAATGCTACATACTGTTTTGGGCATGTGGTGCCACAAGTTGGTCAATAAAACCAATGCACTGATAATAGCCTCTGGTCTGTAGGTTATCACCAGCACCCAACTCCAGTCCATAAAAGACACCTACCGTAAACACTGACCATGCACGCCAACCACAGCCTGGTCACCCCCGCCTCTGGGAGGCGCTACAGGTTCAGAAACAGCTTCTTCCCCAAGCTGTTACCCATCTGAACTGAATTGATTAATGTAGGCAGCTTAGGGAGGTACTTTACCAAAACAATCTTTGTCTCATCCAGCTCTGCCTGCACTTTGGTCATTGCATCTGCTTCCCTGGGGTTCTGAGAAAAAGACAAAAACAAAAAAAAGGGTCAGGTGTACCGTTACTGCACACTGATCATTTCAGAAACAAGCTTGACCACAAACAGATTCATGAGTTTCATCTTCATGCCTCCACCTTTATGTTAACTTAACAGCACATCTCAGTCTTACTGAGTAAACAATCAGGGTTTCTTTTAAAACACTTCATGATGAACAGATTAAAAACTGACCTGGTATTTAGAGAGGTAAATATCCAGGGCTTTGTAGTTTATGGTTTCAGGATTACCAGACGGCCAGTCTATACTGTCCACTTGTCTGGAGAACTCCTCTAATACCTCAAAAAAAAACAGACAGCAAGCTCAGTATTGAAGTTGACAGCAAAGAGCAATTATTATGTGTCTTTAGTTACGTGTTTTAGTACAAACCTTTTCTAGTAATGTGAAACAGACTCTCTGTGGGTATTCAGCATCTGCGATGACCACAGCACTCAGGTTGTCGTTTCTTACGTACACATGGCAAAGGTACTCTGAAAGTTAAGAGAAACCATGCATGGTATTATCAGAGCATAAGCATGTTATGGTAAGGGTGAACCCAGAGCCAGCTGCAGCACTCCGTAAAGAAAAACAGAAATGAAAATGGTGGATTTTCAGATAAATGTTAGCACAATGTTCTCCATTTGATGTCCCATCGCACACCGTGGCTGTGCTTTTCTTGACATTTTTTAACATTAACTTCATGAAACATGTTGTTCCACGCATCTATCGTTTTGATAATTCAGCTTGTTTCATGCTGTGAGTGAAAAAGTTGATGCGCTGCAAAGAAAGGGATCAGGTGTGTTACAGCTAACAGTGTAACTTATTAAATGGTTCACATCTTAACTACTGTGCTATCAGGACGCCCTGGGTATTATAAATCTTAACTACGTGCTTGTGTTTCACACATAACAAAACAAAGTTGATACTGTTGTGTAAACCAGGTGGCACCAAACCTAGTGAGAAATATTTGAGCCTAGAGTGAAACTGACACAGGTGCAACAAGTTATACCACATACCAAAAAGGCCCATGTTAAAGTTTCCTGGCAGAATTAAAATGACTGTATCTCAAACCTAACCAAACCGCCACCAGTTTATAAGTTGAGTCAAATTTGGTTAAAAATTATGTTAGATTGAAATTAAGACGGCAAAAATGATATGTTTGATGTGATCTTCTGACTGTACTGAACCTGCTTGGTCTTACCTTGTTCTTTGATAGAGGCACGGCTTCCATGTGATGTCCGTTCAACAATCAAGGCACTGGTGAAGGTCATGAACTCTTGAATACTAAATAAACCAAAACGATAATGTCACTAGTGTAAAAGTATTCCAGCATGGTCAGACAACATTATCTATACTACGCACTGTAATGAACTTGTAATCCTTTATCAAATCACAAAATTGCTAAACCAACTGACACACAAGCCCAATGTGCCTAATTGCACACTCTCGACAATCCACACACAGAAAACGAGGGCAAAAAAAGTCAAACATACATTAAAAATGTTTAATCGGTGAGATGTGACTCACTCAGACCCACCTGGAGCGCTGAAAGAAGCCGAAGGGGGAGAGGTCATACGCCGCTTTGAGGAGGTTGGCTTTGGTCGTTCCTTTGTGGATGATGCTGATGCTGTAGAGCCTCATGCTGCCGCCGGTTCGGTTCTAGTCACTTAGTCAGAGCAAATACGATCACACAGCCCGGATGATCTAATTTGGAAGATGACACAAGCGCAATCACATGAGAGCATTATCCCATATCCATCTCAGTCAGCTAGCTTCCCTGCTAACAAGAACGCCACCAAAGAAACTTGAGTGAAGTTCAGCTTAACAGTGTTAGCTTACAAGTGAAAAGTAGCCGCCTTATTATGAGCTAACAAGCGTATCGACTATTGTTAGCTATTCTCGTCTTTAACGTTAACTCTTTTTCTTCAGGGGACGACAGTTTGGTTAACTGACAATGAGTAGTGTAAACTCAGTAAAGACTGGTGACCAAACAGCCAAATCCGGTTTTAGACATATACATTTCTGAAATTAAGTCAAGCATACAGCTAGCTACAGATGCTATCTGCTCTTCGTGAGGCCTCAGCTAACTTACCAGACAAATCAGCAGCAAACTGTTCGATTCCCGTCAAAACAACCGAATAAACTTTTTATTGCACATAGACTAAAACTCACTAACATGTATAGCAATGGTCCGGCGAACTAATCACAAAGTAGTTAACGCTAAGTACAGTTTTCAATATGCAGTTTAGTGACCAATCACCACGTCACGATCATCAGACGGTCCAACGAGATAACGGCTCGGGTGGAAACAAACACGGCGCTATTGTCATAGTTCCGACTGAAGATAAAAGTTAATGCTAACTTTTCCTCAAACGTCCAATAAAATAAAAATAATGGTTTAACTGTTGGCTGCAGCGAGAACTCGTGAAAACGCGTGGGTGTGATATATGACATTATTGACGGAGACTTTTCATGTTTTTCAGCTTGAACTGTTCCTCAGAGATGATATCATTTTTCAACTCAGCACCTGCTGGCGTAAAGCCAAACAATAAAAGCATTTCAATAAAATTAGGATCTTAGAAACAATTGCTACGGATATTATAATGACCATTTGTAAATATTCACCCTAATTAAAAATGCTCAGAAATTAAATGTAAAACGTTTGACTTTCTTCTGATATCTACAGTATGTTTATCATTTTAGATATTTGTAATAGTAATAATAATATAATAATAATAACGGGTCTAAAAGTTTTCAACAGCTTGGATACCTTGTGATTGTAGACCAAAAACATGGTACCCTCAATTGATGTTTTCTCTGGTAATTTTGCTCCATTTAACAATTTCGTCCTGGCCACTTAACTCAGTGGTTAAGTGTTTTCCATGGCAGAAGTGTGCCCGTAATTCATTTCCAAGGCAACACAATGAAATCGTTTTGGCATGGAAACCGCTAAGCCTTCGGTGCATCTGTTGACAGCTCAGCTGCGCCGGGGGAAGAAATGATTTTTCTTTCCTGGAACTAGTTTTGGTTGCGTTAAGATATTGAAGTAAGTGAGAAGGCCAGCTACAAACTGGAGGTTCGCTTCATATTTTTTCGCTTTTTGTTTCCCTTTATTTTCCCTTTTCCTTTTCTTTCGTTTTTTTCCCTGTAAAATTGAATGATTCATCACTCGAATGAAGGTTTGGATTGAAAATTCACTCTTTTAATGTGTTTTGCTGTTAATTGACTGTTGGAGCTGACGCTTGCAGTGCCTCGATGCGGATATTAACTGGACCTGTTAACTGCAAGAATGACGACAAACCCATAGGTTTTTGCCTAATATATCTACAGGAACGAAGATGAATCCTTAGTTTCCCCCCCCTTAAAATATCTGCAAGAATGCAGAAAAATCCATAGGCTATTTGTGACACTTCTGCACGCTTTCCTGCAGATTTAATTTCACCGTTTACCAGCGAGGCCTCGAAAATACTGCAGATATGTAAAAGTGTTTAAGACTGGCTGCTGAACATTATGTAGATCTGACTTGTTGGGAATATAAAAACAGCTGAGCAGCCTCTCATGAAGGAATAACACTTTCTTTACACCTCATGCACGGACGCCAAGCCAAAACTCCTTAACAGCAGACACTTGGGAATCTCCAAACCTCCAGGGAAGAACGAGGGAACTTCCACAGCAGAGCGCTGATGGTCGGCAGGACACGCAGGACATCGTGATACGATGGAAAAGGTAAAGGGGAAAAGATGAGATTAAGGTCATGCAAATCACGGTTGTATTTCACCAAAAGACATACTGTATGTCTCTGCTGAGTATGGACCTTCTGCCTCTCTTACATTTATCCTACTCATCAAAAATGTTCGTGATATTATTGCATCTATCTATCTATCTATCTATCTATCTATCTATCTATCTATCTATCTATCTATCTATATGCATGTCTGTCTATTTAAAAGCGGGTTGTTAAATAAATGAGTCAACTCTGGGTAAATAGTCACCAAGAACTTCAGTTAATAAGTACCCATTAAATACGTGCAAAAGAGGTGATTAAATATTTGTGGGTAAAGGTTAAGTAAAAACTGATGAAAGGTAAGTAAACAAGCATACATGCTATTCTCAGTACAGTCAGGGCCCATGGCTGCAGTATGCTCATAAAGTGACGGACAGGACATCTAGAATAGTTGCTGTAATGTTGCATCAGTACAAACGAGTATCTTCTGTTTAAATGTTTTACTCCATATAAAGTGTTGTACAGCTTCAACGAAATAAATAGCAGATACTTGATGATGTCAAATAATTATGGAGGAATTTTCAAACCTTGTCAAACTTAAAGCTACTAAAGGGGACATTTAGGGAGAAAATCAAATTTTAACAGGTATATTACATGCTTTTATTCACATGAGTGTGTGTGTCTTTAGTGTGAGTGTCAGTGTGACTGTAGCATTTAGAAATCCCAGTCAGGGCACTGGGGGAGAGGGTCACTGTTACCTTACAACCAGAGGTCAGAGCTAAGAAAAGCAGCAGAGGTGCAGATAAGCACAGGAGGCCTTCACCTGCAGCACACTGTTGTTAGTTTTAGAGGTCATTCATCCCTCACTGTTACTAATTTTAGGCATATGTGTAATTTTACAAACATATGTGTAACTCTGTCAGGCCTCTGAAGCTCCCTCATTGAGCAACCCTGTGGCCTTGCAGATTGCACTTGTTCAAACCGCAAGCTTCATGTTCAGATTTGTTTGATTTGTTGTGTTGGTGGGTCGTAAAATCTCATTTGTGTGGGTGAACTCTAGGTCACAGGTCACACCTCGCCACATTAAAGCAAAGAATAATTTACCAAATTCATCTTAATTCTTTTTTTCTATTTTAACAGGACATCTGAGACACTTTACTCCTACAGTTACTAACAAATCATAATTTTTTTTTGTTCATACAACCTTCAAACAAGGAAAACCTCACTGCGCTGAAAAGTCTCTTTTTCAAGTGATGTCCTGGCAAAGATAACAGCAAAAAAAAACTGAATTACAGACAAACAACATACAGCACTGTACTCAAAACATATAGCACAAGATCAAAATGAGATCAGAATATTTTGTTGTACATGTAATTATTATTATCAACAGTTGTAAAACCTGTAAAAAAAAATCACTGTGATAACATAGGATTCATAAAAGCCATACCTCAGGATGTAATTAACTGCGAACAAGTAAGACATTAAACAAGTCAGCGTCTCCCTTAGTTATCAATGTTTCTGTTGGTGGTTCAATTGAGAATTTGCTTTTTTAACTAAAGAATGAAAGAATTGTATATATTCAGTCCGGACAGATGTAGAAACAAGTCATAGATTAAATATATGAATATTGTCCATTAAGCTTAATTCTTACTTTATTGAAAGTAGGTCAGGTAGATTTTTTTGTTTTTGTACAGGAGCTTTACTTCAGTGTGTGTGTGTGTGTGTGTGTGTGTGTGTGTGTGTGTGTGTGTGTGTGTGTGTGTGTTTGAACCCCGATCACCAGATGGGGTGAGATTCGGGAAGGGGATGGGCATTTGCGTCCAGTGTGGCTCAGCCCACTTCACCTGAGCATAAAAACAGCTGAGGTTCTCATTCAGTGGTACTCACACTTCACTGACTCTGCACACACACAGGCTGGACACACACTCACCACACACCTAGAAACACACACAGAGGCTCATTTAGTTAAATCCACGAAGATGCCGTGTGTCAGCTCTCATCTCGACCAGATGGTGAAGATGCCTTGTAGCTACAGCTCTGTGGTTGATGAAATCCTCATGGTAAGATTCGCTTCTGTCTGTTGTGTGTTTGTAGAGGTTTAAGATATGTGTACCTTCAGTATTGCTTTGGATTTGTGTTTTTATCTCGTGCGACTGTTATCTGCATTAACCATAGTCTTTACACACAGACTGCTCCAGGTTTTTCCAGAAGAAACTCTGGATGAAGAGCTCCTTTGGGATGTTCAGTTACTACTTTGTCCTGTATTTTAGCAGAACATAGAGTCCTCTACACTGCGTTTCATTGTTTCGTCGCCTGTGTGCAGCTCCTGACCTGCAGCTCCTGACCTGCAGCTCCTGACCTGCTCTTCTCTCCTCTCGTTGCAGGTAGAGCAAATCCTGTCAGAGTTCAGGCTGAATAAGGAGGAGCTAAAAGAAGTCATGAAGAGGATGCAGCGTGAGATGGAGAGAGGACTGCGTTTAGAAACGCATGAAGAGGCCAGTGTCAAAATGCTTCCAACGTATGTCTGCTCCACCCCTGAGGGATCAGGTAGATTCTTCAGTCATAACACCATCGCCTTTTTCTTTTCTTTTTTTGGTAAAAAAAAAAATATATATATATCACGCAGACGTCACCAAGAAGATAAAGACACGATGTACATTCAGATGTACTGTGTGTTTTGACAGAGGTGGGCGACTTCCTGGCTCTGGACCTGGGGGGGACGAACTTCCGTGTTATGCTGGTGAAGGTGGGTGAAGATGAGGAGAGGAGCTGGAAGGTGGAGACCAAGAACCAGATGTACTCCATTCCTGAAGATGCCATGACAGGCACTGCTGAAATGGTTAGTGACTTCTTCTTGTGTCTGTACACACTGGTGTAATGTTGACTTTAATCCTGAGAATGAAATTAACACTAGTTACTGTGAAGTTTCCCCACATCTCACATCCTCTGTTTCTCTCTTCCTGCAGCTATTTGACTACATAGCAGAGTGTATGTCAGACTTTTTGGACAAACATCATATCAAGCACAAGAAGCTTCCTCTGGGTTTCACCTTCTCCTTTCCTGTGCGACATGAGGACATTGACAAAGTAGGATGTTACATTTGTACATACTTTTAAACTACAGTGAGAAGGGCAACAGTAACCTTCATCACATTTCCCACCAAGAAAAAAAGAGTCTCTTTGATTTTCCTGTCTTCTGTACGTATCTGACATTTCAGGTCTTTTTTTTCCCCCACAGGGTATTCTGCTTAACTGGACCAAAGGCTTCAAGGCGTCTGGGGCAGAAGGCAACAATGTTGTGGGTTTACTCAGAGATGCTATCAAGAGACGAGGGGTGAGCTGCTGTGTATTAGAATTATGTTCTCTCTTCCTAAACACACAGCAAAATGATGATTTTTAACACCTGCATACAGCTGAATGACTCTAAATGCATCGTGATTTGCTATCTCAAGGACTTTGAGATGGATGTGGTTGCCATGGTGAATGACACAGTAGCCACCATGATTTCCTGCTATTATGAGGATCGCAGCTGTGAAGTCGGGATGATTGTTGGTAAGCAGTTGCAAACACACTCAAGCATGTAAACACAGCTGATATGAACACACCAATATGCTGAGACATGCACACTCAAGCACATCTGAGGTTTGTGTTTTGGCTTTTTTTTTAACCAGGCACTGGTTGTAATGCGTGTTACATGGAGGAGATGAGGACTGTGGAGCTGGTAGAAGGGGAGGAGGGCCGGATGTGTGTGAACACAGAGTGGGGGGCATTCGGAGACAACGGGGAGCTGGAGGAGTTCAGGTTGGAGTACGACAGAGTGGTCGACGAGACCTCGATTAACCCCGGACATCAGCTGTGAGTCAAACATGCAGCTACATTCACACATACTGACGCTGGTCACTTGTTTGGTCACTCTATATGTCTTCCCACTTCATCTACTGTATGCACATGTACTCAAGTGCACGTTCAAGCTCAGAGAAATAGATCATTAAAGGTGATGGGAGTGAGATATTCCTAATTTGAAACATGCCACGCACTTGCTCCTTTCCTCCTTCTCTTCCTGTTTTTCTGAATTAATCACCCTTCTGTGGCAATGCTCACCTGACTCTCACCTGAGGTCTCTGTGTAGTTGCCCAGCTACCTGCTGTTTTTCCTGAGGATGTTTGTAAATGAGCCCTCATACGTCAGTGGTCAGTCAGCGGACGGGGGTGTCAGATTAATGATCCCTCTCTGCTGCTTACCACAGTGCCTGTTGGCCTAATGGCTGTTTACCTTTTTGCACTGGCAGCCCCTCCATACAGACAACTGCTGAGGCCAGCCTCATTCAGCCTCTTTAGCACTGACGCTGGCATCCTCATGCACTCTCCTCTCCTTTCCCACCCCTTTCAGAAAAACAGAGTTGTTTGCTCACTCCTGTTTCTGCCACTATTTCAACATCCTCCATAGAGTTCCCGTCTGTTCTTCAAGTTACCCATCTCCTCTCCTGTTCTTGCCTCCTGCAGTTATGAGAAGCTGATCAGTGGGAAGTACATGGGTGAGCTGGTCAGGCTTGTTCTGATGAAGCTGGTGAATGAAGACCTGCTGTTTAATGGCGAAGCCTCAGAGCTGCTGAAGACGCGTGGCAGCTTTGAGACACGCTACGTCTCACAGGTGGAGAGGTGAGCATCGACGAGTCATAACCTGGCTGCAGTCATCCACCATCTTAAAACAACTACATTAAAAAAAGATGTTATCTATAAAAAAATCAGACAAAAGAGATGAGAAGACATTATTTATGCATGTAGACAAAGCATCATTGCATTTGTTTAAGCACAGAGTAAAAATAGCCCAAATGGCAAAGACAAGTGGCAATGTAAAGCCTGTTGGGTTACATAACCGTATGCTGATGACATAGGCTTATATAAGTGTTGATGGGGAATGTGCGGAAGCAATTTGGTTTGCTTCACTTGCAGCCGTTACCTACTGCAATATTTGTAGAAGTTTGACTACTTCTATAAGACTAAAACATAGTAGTAATATATATTATGAATATAGTGGAGCCGTTTTGAAAACCTGTGCATTGTGCTTCTAGAAACTTTTTCATTTTGCCATTTTCTTTTCAGTGATACGGGGGACAGAAAACAAATCTACAATATCCTGTCCTCGCTGGGTGTCCTGCCATCAGAGCTGGACTGTGACGTTGTGCGTCTGGTCTGTGAGAGTGTTTCCACTCGCTCTGCTCATATGTGCGGCGCAGGCCTCGCTGCTGTGATCAACCTGATGCGGGAGCGACGCAGCCAGGAAGCCCTGGAGATCACAGTGGGCGTTGATGGATCTGTCTACAAGCTGCACCCGTGGTGAGGAAAGACATCTGTTGTCGATGAATATATTAAAGCACTAAGCAGAGGAAATATGGGGATTATGTGATCAGATTGACCTTTTCTAAGGCAAAAGCCAGCCCTAATACACAGTGTTTTTTCTTTCTCCATCTCAGTTTCCGTGAGAGGTTCCACAAAATCGTCAGGGAACTCACGCCTCACTGTGAGATCACCTTCATCCAGTCGGAGGAAGGCAGCGGTCGTGGAGCTGCTCTTATCTCAGCAGTGGCCTGCAAGATGGCTGCATGCATGCTGACACAGTAAAGCGAGCTGTGCACTGAGCTGTCTCCCTGCAGGACGGTGGTGAAGCAAGCCTGAACTCTGAATCTGAACACTGATGACATGTCATCCACAGTCGGCAGCTTGAGCCTTTTTTCAGGCTGGGATGTGTGTCAGCAAAATGGATACTCACAGCTGGAAGATGTACAGAAAAGAAAGCAGCAAACAACTTGTATTATAGACTATATTTGGTAGTATTAGACCATTTTGTAGCAATTGCAATGTAAGAATTGGTTTACTGTGACAGACTGGTCCATTTCAAAAATGGCCAAAGTGTTATTGATGGTAGTGCATTATAATACCAGTACAAACTGGTTGATGTACAACACAACGATTTTTTGTAAATGCTGCTGTACACTTTGACTATAAATCAAATGCATTGCTTTGCTGTGTAGTAATTTCTTTGGTACTGTATATTTAAATTTCATGTTTACGACCTTATGTATGCTAACCAGTTGATTGTAGTTTTTCATGTGTGCTTGATGAAATGATGGATGAGAATCAGCTTAACTGTAAATAAAACTGCTCAAATAAACTAAAGTATTGTACTTAAAATTAATGTTTTTGTTTCTTTTCGATTGCCCAGTATCACTATATCAGCATCACCTGTAAACAAACCTTGAGGTTCTAACTTTGTGTTAATTCTATGTCAGAAAATGGGACATCTCATGACAGAACTCCGAGTGCCATTAAAACACATCAAAATAATGAATGATTTTCAAGTAACGTGATACACTTTTAACACAATGACAGACTTTTGGCTATTGGTCTAATAGTCCTATTAATGCTACCATAGTGAAGTAAAAGTTACCAAACATGGATCAAGAACAACTAATTGTCAATCAATCTGTTCATACAAAATAGAATCCATATACATGCCGGTTATATTTGTAAATTATCTGAAAATAAAATCAACTGTACAACTTCCTGTTCATGTAATTAAAGCAGTGGTGCTGCTAGGAGTTCTGTATTCTCTGTACAGGATACGATTTTGGTCTGTGGTACCGTTATTTAGTCAATGAAAAGAAAGCAATGCAACTTCAATATTCACTTCATCATCAGTTGTCAGACTCATCTTTATTTGAAATTATCATCCTACTCTCTCCAGTAACTCACAGTGGGTGGGCAGTCTGGATGTAGTTTGCGCAGGGAAGATTTTAGCTGTCCAAAGTAAATCTTCATAGTAGCGCACATGAAGCAGATTAAAGAGCTCGATTTGACCTCTGAAGAGTAACTTTATTTGGTCGAATGACTGTGAAATGTCAGAGGTCACTTTGCCCTGTCTCCTCTCTCACTCCCTGCTCCTCATATCTCTGTTTTCCAGCCCAGAGGAATCCTGACCGCTTCACCTCTTATCAGGTCCCTTCAGCGACTCACACAGAGCAGCCATGGCCATGTAAGGGACTGTGCTGCCCACCACAGGCTATTATAGGAGGGTAGAAGATAAGACGGGCCGTACATAAAACCCACCCTAGCATCACACCTCAGCTGGGATTCCACGTACGATCACTCGGACATGGTAAGACGTAGTTTTCAGTCTTTTGATACTTTCAGTCAGTGATCATTTAAAAAGAAAACAGATGTTTTTGGGACCCTATCACTGTATTGTGTTTGGGTTAATTCGTATTTTTGAATGTTGGATATTCTTCTGATTTGTGTGCAGACAGACTGTCGTACATAAATTCAGGGTCTGCAGTGCGAAAATATCAGCGTGTAAACTGAAGGACTTTGTGTTCATCTTCTCAGGCGAGTAAGAAGGCCTCCAATAAGAGACAGAGAGGAGGACAGAAGTCTTGCTCCAATGTCTTCTCCATGTTTGAGCAGTCCCAGATACAGGAGTTCAAGGAGGTACAGCACACTGTGTCTTCTCCCTTTAAAACATTTCTAGGAAGAAATTTTCACACCAATGGAAATATTCAAGCAATTTACTTTCTTTACTGAACCGCATGGATGAGAAGTATATTCCCTTTGCTAACCAGTTGGATTCATACAAAAGAGATTAAAAATGTTAAAGAATTTTGAGTTAATGTCAGGATTTCTCCTGCTATAATTACCCTTGGTTAGAAAACTCCTTGTACATCAGGTCCGATTAAAGATCAGTGTATCAATTCTTTCAATTTCAACAATAAAGAATAATCTTGAACTTCCCCTGGAGATGCACTAAATACAATTCTGTGAGGAGCAAATCTTACATTAGTTCACCTCTTTTGACTCTTGTCATTGAGAAGAAATAAAAGCCTTAAATGAGATTCAATGAGCAAAACTTATATTTGCTTAAGAAAGAAATTATTACTTTGAAGTGTGATTATTATTCAAGAAATTTCAAAAGATTGAAAATGTGTCTATTTTATACTCTTTTCGAACTCTTCCATATTATTTCTTGTGCTTCATGCTGAAGGCTTTTGGCTGCATTGACCAAGACAGAGACGGCGTTATCAAAAAACAGGACCTGAAGGAGACCTATGGACAGCTGGGTACTTCCTTTACCTTTAACTCTTTATCTTTTTAATTAATTAACTTATTCCTAAAAATAAAAAAGCTTAGGCTGTATGGATGATGTGTGTGTGCACATGTGTGTGTGTGTGTGTGTGTGTGTGTGTGTGTGTGTGTGTGTGTGTGTGTGTGTGTGTGTTTTTGTGCACCAGGGAAGCTTAATGTCAAAGATGAGGAGCTGGAAGAGATGCTGAATGAGGGGAAGGGTCCTATCAACTTCACCGTGTTCCTGACGCTTTTTGGAGAGAAACTCAATGGTGAGATGTTCGAACAAATGCTTGAACATTTTACAGATTTTACATCTTTTTACAGATGCAGGACGATGATTTGTTTTCCTCCAGGTACTGATCCTGAAGACACCATACTTGCTGCCTTCAAACTTTTTGACCCCAATGGGACGGGCTTTGTTAATAAGGATGAGTAAGATAAACGTTATCAATTAGCTTTCATGTTATTGGCCATAACATTACAGCATCGTACGTATCTCCTCCCTTTACACTTCTTTTTGTCTCATCATCTTATCCAGGTTTAGACGATTACTCATGAACCAGGCTGATAAATTCACAGCAGAGGAGGTTTGTTGTTTCTGTTTTTATGGTGACCAACTCTCAGATTATTCTCTAAAATAATGATTTTTAAATTGTCACTTCATAAACCTTTAGGCGGACCAAGCCTTCGCTCTCGCTCCCATTGACCCGACTGGCAACATCGACTACAAATCACTCTGCTACATCATCACACATGGTGATGAGAAGGAAGAATCCTAATAAGGACTGTTTAGACAGATAACCTAAATGTGTTGATAACTGTTTTTACTCTGGCTGGTTATCAAAGGTATGAATGATTGATGGAATAATGTTGTAATATCTGATTCATTCAACCTCAACTGTTCGGCGGTTATAAATGCTGCATTTCTGTTGATATTAAAAAGTGCCTCATTTGTTTGCACACTATTGAGAAAACAGCGTATTGCTCCTTAAAAACTTCTTTGTTGATTTCAAATGTTCATTTTGTTAAGCATCACTGATAATATAGAATAAGACAAAAAATCATCTGATCATTGCTGTGATCCTAAAATAAAAAGTCTGAACATCACACACAGAAGAAGTCCTATTCTTGGTTATTTCAAATAAAAATGAAGTTAAAATTAAGCATATATAAATTGAGTATATATTTATATATGATAAAGGAAAATTAAATAAACACAGAAAAGAATTGCAGGGTTCAATACCTACCTGGTGATTTTTGTATTTTTGTTTAAGCTCACAAATAATTGTTATAGTAGTGATTTTTTTTCCTCTGTATGCTGAGAGGCCTTGATGAAACTCTTTCAGGACCGAGTGGCTTTTTTTTCCCTTATTGGTAAAAAGTTTTGTGCTATAAGGTTTTCCTCAGACTGCAAACTGCAGGACTATTTCTAAATATTTTACGATGAGGAAAGAAGCTGCGAGTGCTTCACAGTCACGGAGGCCTCACTTCTGCTCCATTCTTTTAAGACACTGTTGCCGTGGATACAACAACAAACACCTCCATAAGCTCCACGGCCACTTTTTCCTGCTCACGCGGCAAACAGCCAGTCAGCAAGAGGGCGAGGAGCGGGTGAAACTCTGCAAGGCAAGCTCCACTTTCAGCACGTTTGCAACAGCAGAGCTGCATCCAAATGACTCTGAGTTCATGTTTGATTTCTGAAATCTGTCGTCCTACTGGCAGAGATGCCTATTGCATCTGGAGCTGCAGGAAGGGTGGATGTAGGAGTAGATACAAGCACAACATGGACACCAGATGGACTGAAGAAGAAGACCAAACCTGCCAACAGGAACTGTGACTCCTATCTGCAACGGTGGGTTCGATTAGCGCACGGGTACTGAAATGTAACTAAAAGCTTGCATCAGTGGATGGATAAGTAATATTATTGCTGTGAAGTTTCAGTAACTTTACACAGAACAGAGCATTTCCCATATTCTTTGCATTCAAAGAACATTAGAGATATCAATATAGGAAAAACATTTTATGAGAGTTAACAGAAATTTGGTTCTATCATGTTTCTTTTACTGACACTTGCAGCTGTTAGTTTACAGCTAAATGGACAAATCTGCATTTTGTGTGGAACACATGTAGAGATATATAGTGTGCTGATGGATTGTCAGAGCCAGGGCTGCTCTGAATGGAGGGACCAGAGAGAACAGAAACAAAAGATTTGCCACAGAGCAGCTTTATTGGCTTTTACTGCGAAGAGATAAAAGCATCTTAATTTAATCTCTCCCTGTCTGAATCAACAGCAACCTGTTTGTCATTTGAACTGTGCAGAAGGAGACGCAGATGTGAGGCACTAATCAGGCTCATAAATATTTCACTGTACCATTACTTTGTCCTTGCCGCCTCTCTAAAAGGACGAGGCAGGAAGTCCCAATCTAAAGAAAGCTGTGACACACTGGCTGCTGTCCACATCTCCACGTCATGGTGCATAGATTAGACTCAGCTGAGCTTCTTGGCTCCCGCATACAAACTTCTCTTCACTGTTGATGATTTTTGCAGATATCACGAACAGAAGAAGAAGAACAACTTGTTGCAGGTAAGTGCCGTCATCGTAACTCATTGGTTGAGAGGTTGTCATGTGGCTGTGATGTGACTGTAGCTGATGTGATTGATGTGATGCTTGTTTTTTACACAGGGCATGCAGGACAACACAGAGCCGAGTGATCGGGAGATAGAAGGTATGAATGCTGCCAGTTTGAAACCAAAGAAGTGTCAGGATTGCATCAACATTCACACAGTTACAGTGAGAGAAATCTGTCTTTAATTTGCTTTAAGGGGCCAAAGAGGGGAACCCACAGGGAAATGGCAGCAGTGAGGATCTCACGACCAGAAAACCAACGAATGGAGAGAGATCAAAAAAGTCTCTGCTGTGTGTTCTCCTTTAAGGCAGCCACAGCTCGTGTGGACAAAAAATGAACTGGACTTCCATACTCAATGTTTTATTTAAGTGCCAAACCCTTCTGTCTCCTGTGTCCATGCTTAAACTTTGCTGTGAAAAAAAAAAGGTTGAGAGGTCAAAGGTTACCAAAAACACTGTTTCCTTTTTGAATAGCTAAAGCTGAATGTCTGTCAGTGTTAAATGCAATAATGGAAGACTGTTCAAACTCTGAACTCTGAACTATGTTTTTTGCTCAACAGTGTTATGTTGCAGTGTAACACTGCAAGAACTAAACACATAAAACCAGTATTTAATTATTCTGTTTGAATCTGTCATATGTTTTCAGTAGTATGTGTTGTTATTCTATTAAACAGTACAAGGACCTTCAGGTTCTTTTGTTATTGCATAATCACACCATAGGTACTGAAATTGTAAACAAAATTTATTTAAAAAACAAAATGCAATGAACAGCACATGAATGAGTCAACTGAGGGAGAGCAGAGACATTCATGGATCCAGTGACTTGTCTGCAATCACACATTTCATTTCGAGCATTTTCCCAGCATTAACAGTCGATCACAGCAGCAGCGACTTTATCTTCAGCGCCAGTAAAAACAGGGAGCTCAGCTTCTCATAAAGTTCAATATTGCACTTGTGTTTTTTGTGAATCACTGAGACTTTCCTCCTTTTAGCTGTACCTAAGATTTCAGTGTGTATAAGTCCACTTGGCAGTATTCCCTGTCAGGTTTGGCTGATGAGGACAGAGTCGAGGAAAGAGGCCTGTATCCAGTGCATATTCTCCAAAAACAGGGATTCGTACAACGCCCTGGTTGGGGATCTCAGTCGCTGTTGCTGCTGCTGTCGTCTCCCACCACCATGCTGCTGTACTGCTTCTGCTGCTGCTCTTTTAACGAGTCCTTCACCTTTGCCCTCTTCAGGCCTCCATCCCTGCAGAGACAGACAGGTGGGGACGGGACAAACTGAGAGCGGAGCTAATCATTTAACACATCTGTTAGATGGCAATGATTGTCACTGTGGGAGCTATTTTTCTTGGTGTCTTCATGTTTGAGATTCAGTTAAAGGACTGCATGTTCGTCTGGGGATTATTCCTTTGGAAACCTTTAGCACAGACTATAAGGTGAATTCAAAACGTAACATGATAAAAGATTTTCACCCTCCAGTTGTGATATACTGATACTATTACACGTGTGTGCACTCTGGGTTGTTTCTTAGTCACACATTAAGCCTGGACTAAATTGACTTTTTTCACGTAAAAGTCAAAAAAAGAGAAGAAAAACACTCCAGAACAATTCAATAACAAACAATAGAAGGAAGTGAAGAGGTTGAATCTTACCACTGTAGATCTAAAAGCCCTCCCTGGTGAGCGATGGCTGACTTAACTCTGTTTGCAAACTGGACGGCATCTTCCCCCTCCTGCAGTTTT